>NW_008238330.1:6568122-6578709 GCF_000691975.1 Corvus brachyrhynchos | reverse complement strand
TGGAATGAACTTTAGATCTAATTCTGCGGTGTTCCATGTCAACAAAGTACTGCACCTGCCCAGAATTACCGGTAGGGCTACACTCAAATGCTGACCTTTGTATATTTTAACTGCTCAAAGCTCAACAGTGACCATTTAGGTTGGCTTTTTCCCCCTGAACTATTCTATATGCTATTATTCCATTTTCTTGTAACACCTGTGTCTGTTTTAAACACTGTAACTTGGCATCTATGTCTCCAATTTGCGTTAGCAAATTACCAAGTATATAACTACTGCTACTAAAATCACTCCAGAATAGTCTGCCTTGAATTTCACTCATGCAAATTTCATTGTAATTCTTGTAATGGCAAAGATCAACATACTGACATGACCAATTGTAGCCCCTTATAATAATCTACACAGAACTCCTTTTTTTTTCTGACATAGAACTTCTCTATTATAAAAATCCTCATTTTACCAGAATTGACCAGTCTAGTCCTTAGTCTTCCTGCAGGAAAACTGAAAGGTCTTTCAGGCATCTATCATGATCTCTTCTGATCTTAATGTTGATCCTCTTGTGTGTTACATGAAATTGAAATCAGAATGCGTTATCTATGCTGCCTCATCCAAGTACACCATGGAAGGAATAGCATAAATGCCATCTTGGAATGATGTCGATTAGATTTATCTCACCTTTGCTGTTTTAATACCTCAGAAAGAAAATGTTAAGTCAGTAAACTTACCACATAAACAAAAACATCTGCTTTCCTGTCACCCTTTTCAGGGTAAATGTTACCTTCTGACAAGAAAAACTGCAGATACCCAGTTGCTTTGAGAAGCACATTAATAGGGACAAGGCTGGTTTATTTATTTATTTATTTATTTGGTCTCAGACAAAGGTTAGAAATACGGTGTCAAATGATAAAAAGTTATCCAAATGATTACTGAGCCACTTGAAGCCCTATCTTCTCCTTAATACTGTACAGGAGCTGTCAGTTATCTTTAGAATAAAGCTTCTATTCCAGTTTTCATAGCAAAGCTATATTACAGCAAATGTGTTACTTTTAAGGATTCTACAGATCTGTTCACTTTAATCTGTCCTTTTGAAAAATACTGATTTTTCAATTAGATGCTTAAATATATTTGAAATTAGAACAACAGAAGCCAGCCTGAAGTACAGTAAAAAAAATTAAATGTCTGCTTTGAATGTATTTTTACTACACAAACCCACAAGATCAAATACTATCACTGTAAGCATATTTTCGGCACGCTCAAAAATAATCACATAATGCATACCCAGATGCTTAATGGTAAACTATGCTTTTCAACACTGAACAAGGGTTGTGATTCCAAACAGCAGATAGGTTCAGCTCCAGCAGCAGCAGTCATTGCTGCCTGAGATATCTGCTAGAGTTTACCATACTTCTGCTGCTCCTCAGCTGCTGCGTCTGGTGAGCTCTCAGCTAATTCACAGACTAAGGCACAGACTACTACACCAGCTGAGGAGAGAAACTCCATGCAGCTCTCCAGCATGTGGAAGGGAAGCAGACCAGACAACTGGTACAAGGAGTCAAAACCTCTGGCAGACAAGGCTAGTTCTATCTAGATGGGAAATCAGAGCCCAAAGATAAAGCTCAGACAGCTGGAATATGCCTACCTCATATTAGTGCAAACCTATGCTCTATGGCTTGTAGTGACTTGAAAGGACAAGCAAACCTTTTAACAGTAAAGTGCAGCAAAAAGGTCTATGTAGAAACTGACATGATTTTTTTAAGTTGATGAGTTCCAAATTAATAAAACATGCTGACCAAGCCAGGTTGTGACCCTTGTCATGCAGGGAAAGTCCTTTCTTTTGGGAATATCACCCTCATACTTTTTTAGGGTTGATTTCTTTCTGGCCGTTTCTTATTTTAATGGCCTTTTTGGGGCCACTGACCAGTGGGCTGGTGTTCTTGGGTTGCGGTTTCAGGGCTCCACTCTGACCGCTGCGTCCTGAATTCTGGTTCTTACTGGGGGCAGTTCGCCGCTTTTGTTCCTGCAGTCTCTGTTCCCACCTCTGTAGAAATGCAGAAGACAAAGAGAATGAGTTAGGGAAGGACATAATCATAAATAATTACATCTTAATCAAAGCTATCTTGGACCACTGATGCTAGTACTGCCTTTAACAGTTCCGTGCTCTACTGCAAGGCCATTGATGTCAGCATGCATGGCTATTTGCAGGGAGAACCTGCCATGTGTTCTTGGGTAGAGGGAATTTCCACAACACCAGCAGATGGACATGACAATTGCCCATCTCGTGTACATGCTGCATGTGAGTGTCTTTTCAGAAATAGGGGGGAGCTGGCATCACGCATTCAAAAAGCCAGGATCAGCACACTGGAACTCCTTCACCCCTTCTTCGTTGTCTTGCTGAACGTGCTACTTGACTTTGCCTCAGAAAAGTCTGCAGGAATCAAACTATCCTTTCACAATATGTATTTAAGCACACAGCTACCAGGGGAGCTGGTAATTACTTTCTGCTTTCCCCTGGGGTGGAAAGGACTGAGCATGAACCAGCTTATGTTATGGACAGACTGAAATCACAGTGTTGAGAGTTGCAACGGCATGGTTCCAATAGTGCACCTGAAGCTTTATTCAGTAGCATCCCTGAGAAATTTTGAAAAGCAATTAGATCAACAAGCCCACCAAAGATAATAGCTGTCAGATTTTCAAATCCAATAGTGCACTAGTTAAAAAACAGGTTTTTACAGTGAGTTTAAGTGGTTAGGTCTCCAAAACATGGAGGGATCCATAAAACAGCCACAGAGACTGCAGACTTTCACCTCTAGGAACAGAAGTACCTACTTTAAAGAAAACAGGTAGGTAGTAAAACCTGGAAAGGGTCTCATCTCTCCCCTCTATTATCCTTCTCTTCTGGAACTCCTAAAGGTAGGGGATTTACACAGCGATGAGAGCAAAAGAAGTGCTCTCCAGCTTCCCAATTTAGCACATCTGCACTGACCCTGTTGCAACTCAGATTCTTGTCCTGGCTAGAGAAAAGACCAGCCATGTTGTGGTTACGTTAACAACTGTCTTCTGTGGTTGACAGACAGCTCAAAACATCCATTTTAAGTGGTAACTCACGACAAAATTTGGATGCAAGTCTTCAGAGATGAACGATGGGCATCGAAGTGAAGCCACTGTGATACCTCCATACTGGCTTTGTGTAGTCAGAGTAATTTCATGCATCTTTATAAAACCAAAACTATCTGTAGACATTCAGTTATGTCCCACTCAAATTTGTTTAAATGAGATTTAGTTTATGAAACTATTAATATGAGAGGAAATGACACCTGCTTTGAAGGGTATTTTGTTTGGCAGTCATGCATCTATTTGACAATCTGGAAACTAATGCCCAAACATGTTTCAAGACACAATTAGAAATGACAAAACAGTGTGAGGAGGTGATTAACACACTGTGTGCCAGTAACAGGCCATTAAGTTGACAACTAAAGGATTTCAGGAGTCCAAGTCATATGCCAATATTCTTCTAAATCCCACATGGTATCCTCTGCAGTTGCCATATATCTATTTTTTTAAGATTTAAAGCATGTTTTCTTTTGCACACATGGGTTTCACATGAGTAAGTGAAAAGGGTATGACAGAAGCACTGAATGCAGTTTCCTCAAAGAAGCTGGTCTGTAATCTAAAAGCTTGTGTTTATGGATTCCTACATCTCTTTTCCTCCTATCAATTGCCAATCAACTCATAACTAAGACAAACATACATGTACGCCCTGAAACATACATGTGTGTCCTTAATGCTCTAAAAACTTTTCTGAATTCCAAAAATAACTTTCTTCCATCTCTAAAAGTGGGAGAAAGAACAAGACCTTCTCTCAATCCATCCTTTCTTTCCACTAAAACGAGGAGTTTACAAGTAGAGAGTGATATCAAATGCTATCCTGAAGCCCCAAAAAACAGGGGCATCTGCTGTACCTGCCACCCATGTCTCTATACTATAGACTTTTCCTTCCATTGTTTCCTGAATCCAGAGAGACAATGTCCAATCCTTTGAGTGGGTCTTTGTAGGGAGTACCTGGTGAGAAGTGTGTGTTTCCAGCCTACAATATTTAATGCAGCAAAAACCATTAATCCAGTGCAGAGGATTTTAACTTCCTTTCTTATCTAATGTGGGCTATATACTCATCTGCATATCACCTTCACTTTCATATCATCACTACTTGTGGCAGCAGGGATATGAGAGAAATTCCTAGAGACATTACTGTAAGAAGCCAGAGTTCACACAAAGATCATCCCACCATGTAAAATTAAATAGAAATAAAATTTTAGACAGCCTAAAACACAAGATTAAAATATTCAAATTTTCACTTATACTTGTGTAACTATGAGGTCTGAAAATGTTCAAGTGGAAATAATGATACCAAGAGGAGTTAAAGATATCTGAAAGTCATCAAAGTTAATCAATACTGAAGTAAAACAAAGGTGTTTAACTTTTGATCAAGAATATCAGCATTCTTTTCTTTGGTTGCATTTACCTTAAATCTTCTGTTTAGTTGGTCCTTCCATTTTTCAACTAGACATCCATCAAGAAGCATCAACCTGAAAATTAAGAAATATGCACAAGTTAAAGATATTTCTGATTTTAATTCCTGAGATGCCATTCCTGATGATTTAACATAGATTGAGGTTGAAATGCACCCACAGGTACCAATACTGACAGTTTTTATGTATGCAATGATGGCATGCCATATGTTTCTCTGTGTTTGTGTGAAGACTAGATCAAACTAACGTATTTTACTTCTGAATTAGAAAAAAAAAAAGGCAACTGTTTCACATCCACCAGTTAATACAGCTCAGCTGAAAAATAGTAATATAATTATCTGATCACTTACAATTGTATCCATTTCTACCTATAAATATATGAGGATGGCATTATGTGTTTCCTACACCTAACTCCTTAATGAGTGCTTTAAGGTGAATTTGGAAGACGTATGGTTAGAGATACTTGCCTACCAATGAAATCTGGCTAGCTCCTGCATGAAAACATTGAGTCTAGGTGTTATGAAATGAGCAAAACAAAAATGTGACTATTAAATGTATATGCCTTAGACAGCTCCTAAAATAGTTTATTCTAAAGAAGTCTGATGTCACACCTTCTACGTCCCAACCTAGAGACAACTTTTTGGGGTTTTTTAGGTTTGGTTGGTTGAGATACCAGGCCTTAATATGCCCTAATATAAATGTCACTAAAATTCTGGGGGTTTTTACTTAGACACCAGTGTTGGCTGGAAATATCAAAATATCATTATAAATGCACACAACATCACACAGCACTGTTCTGGCTGGTGAAGGCTGAACAGGGTAGCTGGGCCTGATCTCCACCTTCTATGAATAGCATTGCTGCTCTTAGCAGCTCAAACACAGCACAAAATCCTGCCTCTCGTAGTCATTAGCCACTGTGCAATGCAGTTTGACCAAACAGAAAAGGCCTAACGTGAGTGCAAACCCTGGAGAATCAGGACCAATATGCTGTACATTTCCTTTTCTTTCCAAGGAGAGATTAGAGAACAAATGTACAGGACTGATCCCAAGGCCACATTGCCATGAATGAAACCACAGCATGGGGATCATCTGGCACAGCTTTGGTTCAGGTCAAATTATACAGTGAGGCTCTAACCCTAACAACAGGCAATAGGTATTTTGCCATTGGCTGTAGAGGAGGTACAGCTTCTACCCATTTTGCCTCTGTCATTTTAAAAAACTGCTGTAACTCAAAACCTTCTGTTTGCATGCCACTGAGTTCAACAGGAAGCACATATAATAGTTTATGTTTCTTTTTCAAATCCATTTTAGTACACTATATGAAATTAAAAACCTCAATGACCTTTAAAAACCATCACAAGATATTTAGTGAATCGTGTGTTCTTCCATAATAACGGAGATGCAGATTGTGATCTTTGACTTATAAAATCTCCCTTTCCTAACAGCCTCCAGAGAATCCTCTCCAACAAAGCCCTGCAACCCAGAGCTCCTCCATTGCAATTTTGGTCATGGTCCTTCTACATGAGTCAGAGCTTGTATCCCTAAAACGACTAACATAAATAGAGTGCTCTACATTAATACTTGTGAAATACTTCCAGACCTGGAGGGGCAATGTGCTGGGCAGTAATAAAACACTGTGCTTGCTAGCTCGCCAAAAAAATAAGTTAAAGCAATAAGATATCAGATGGCAAATTTTAGAAACACCTACAAAATGCTTTCAAAATATCAACACAAAACTCATTACAAATATGGATATGGCCCATTACGTCCCACACATGGATGTTCTGTAGTCCTTACAAGTGTGAGAGACCAATTAACAGCAACTTCACCACATGTAAAACCAGCCTGCACATTTTACAGACAGCCTTGCCTCCAACCCACAAAATACAGGCCTACACAGTACCTAAAACACCACTGATGCCATGATGATTTTTTGCCTTTTCTTATATACCTTTTTATAACTTCTGTATTCTTAGTGTTTTTTAGCCTACATTCTTGGACTTGTTTATCAAGCTAGAAGACTAAACATTTTAGAAGCTTCGTAGTTAGGGATCAGAAAGCCCCAGACACCAAGGTCCTCTCCTGAACACATTTTGTAAACTCAGATAGAACCATCCAGGGGAAAGTTCCTCAGGGAAGGGGGCTCACTCGAGTCTCTCACTGGGGAATCTTTGATAGATATTCTAATTAGTAAGACCTACAATGTGATACCAGATCTTTTGTGGGGTGTGCATTGCGGTGTGCATTGAAGTGCATTCCACCTGGACGTGGTGCACCTAAGGATCCTTACAATAAATACAAAGGTAAAATCCCTTTTTCCTTTCTAACTGTGTTTGACTCTTGATTTTAAGACCAGGAAAAGGCATCACCACAACCTGTCCTGCTGGCATCTACTGGTGCATTTGGGGTGCTGATGGGGATGGGATGTCCCCTTCTGCTTCAAGGAACCAGGGAGAAAAGGGAGCTGTGATTCATCACTCCTTCCCCTCCAGACCAGCATGCTAGATTTCCTTCCATGCCTGGGGCTAGGCTGACTGCCAGATGAACAGTCGGGTAAAGTTAGTTTTGTTTTGTTTTTTCATTTAATCATACAGCAGGACTGGCAAGCTGCTCTGAGAGTATTTACTTTTCATCTGCCATCCGGGAGCTGGAGCTCCAACGGCTGCAGCTTTGGCTGGTCCCGGTACGGCTGTGGGATCAGAAACATCTCGCTGACGGCACTGGTCCAAAGTATGGATAGGCCAGTGGAGAAGGCCTAGCTCTGACTCCAGCAGCTCTGCTGACAGAAGATGTGTATCATCTTCTGCCCACTCCCTTGGTGAGACAGAACAATGCCTTCCACGTGGTCCTGCCAACACAGACCATCATCCACAGCCACCACTGGACTTGCTGCACACAAAGCACTCATCCCTATGGGAAGTGGTCCTAAAAAAAGCCACTCCCAAGCTGGAGGTGCTTGAACTGCTGCATGACACCTTATCAATATGCTGTCAGCACCTAATGCCACCAGATTTTATGCTCTTTGTGTGAGCCAAGTTTTGTACACACCAGATCATGGCACAGAGCTGAGGCTGATGGAGAAAGTCAGTTGTGAAGGTAATTGAAACATGTGTGTATGTATGAGTTATCCTAAGAAAAACTATCAGCAAAAGAAGCCTATGATGAGAAAGAGAGCTTTCCTGGTCATCCTTCCCATCTATCACAGCCAGCTCTAACACTTTTCTGCACCACATCGTCAGGGCTCACCTTGAGCGCCACTCATAGCACATGATGAGAACATCCTGCTTTGGTTGAAGAGGGGGGCACTGGCAGGAGGAATTTGTAAGAAGAGGCACTTGGGACAGAGGAATTGGTGTTGAAGACTTGAGTATGTCTTTGACTTCAACCACAGTCGTTATCTCATTGCAGTTCCCTCTTTCTATGCTTTTTACTTTAGCGTGAATGACTGCAAATAGAAAAAAAGAGGAGAAAAATAAACAGCCTTAGAAATTTAAACACACCTCAAAATTAAGTCAAATATATTAAATTGGAAGCTGTTGTTTTGGTTGTGAAACTAGAACTACTTCTGCCTGTGTGGGCACAAACAGTGGCTTAGAATAACAGAGGCCTGATCTTGCTTTGGTTTTCAGTAGGATTGTTGACAACTGTGAAATTAAACATGTGCTTAAATCTTTGCCAGATCAGGCCAACCAATCTTGCCTGGAATCACACACACAAACAGCTCCTTCAACTCAGACTTGAACAACTCTTTGAGTAAATCTGAGCCATTCTCCAGCCACATCTGGCTATTTCTGATTAAGTAATGAATAATTTACCTCCCAGACAGTTGTCATGAATTCAGTCTTTACAATAATAAAATAATTTCCTGTAGATTGCAACCAAGAAATACAGCCTTTTCTCAAATATAAGAAAGAAGGGAAGGCTTGAAACAATAGTCAAAAAACTAAGAATCTTAGGATTGCCATAATTTACTTGAGCTATACTCTTTTTCGTCTTTTGCCTTTGGATTCTCTACCAGTAGTGAGATCCACATATAAACCAGACACTGAAACAGGTTGTTCTGACTCTGAATACACAACCACTTGTATTTTACCTTTCATTGAGGCAAACTGCATGTCTGCATGGAGGCAAGAAGGTGAAATTCTGTAGATGGCTCTGAAATGATCCCTGGCTAAATTTGTATCAGCAAACCCTGGTATTACCTACCACTGCAGCATTTCATCCCTTCTCTCTTGTGAGAAATATCAAATCTGATTAATTAAGTATGATTTTTACATAAAGGATTTTGTCTCTACGAAATGTCAAAATAGAAAGGGTTCTACTGTCCAAAAATTCTTCAGTGAAAGAAGCATGAGAAGTGTACAGACCACAGAATGATCAGCCTGCCCCTGCCAGCCACCAGGTCAAAAGCCTTCAAGTGAACCTCGTAACATTTGGAATAAACTTCACATGTAGAAAACAGGAGACCAGCACTTTTAATGCAGTCTGGGGCTTATGTGCTACCTTTATCAGGACATGTATAACAGACACAAAACACAAGAGGAATTTCAGTTTTGGAGACTCACAATCCATTTCCAAGTCTGATTGGTGCTGATAGCTAGAAGTACAATTTGGCTGTATGTCTTATTTTAAAGGTTTTCAGAAAAAAATTGATTTTTAACTCATTAAATCTCACTCCTCAATTCATTTTCCATATAAACAGGTCTATTCATCTCAGAGGGTGCTGAATAAAAATTTACATCTCAAAACCAAAATCTTGAGTTTTGGACCCAAACATAGAGGTTTTACTCAAGGAACACTCCCACTGAAATCACTGGAATCAGAATTTACACGACTAACACCTGTATTTCATTTTGGAACATTTGATATCACTACTTTTTCATATGTTTCAGACAACTGTGGAAGCTCATTGTTCCACCTAAATGTATCTCTATGTTGTACTGAGACAGATCAAGGAATTATATAAAAAGAATAGGTCATGTAAATGCACAAAAATGCTATCATGAACAAATAATTGTACAATTACCTAAGCTAGATGTTCAGCTTGATTATTCCCACCAAACATGCTAACAAAGAAGCAAATAACTACAAACGTACTTTCATTTGATATCAAACAAATAGGGATTGAACGATATAATAACAGTACTGCAGAACAACTGGATAAATTACTTGAAAAAAACCTGCCATCTGGGAAAATGCCAGTAAAGGACAAAATGCAACAATACTGCATATTAAATCCATAGTTAATAGGGGTATCTATTGACATCAGAGGCATTTAATCTGGCATTAATCTAATCTTAATTAGAGTTCTTCCTGACTCACACCATCAGAAAACTGAGGCAGAGGGAAGCCAAAGGGGAAGAATATTTTTATTGCCAATATGTTCTGCAACATAAAATAAAACTATCGGCCACCCCCTTGGCTGGATGGCGCAAATTGTCACTGAATTCCATTAATCTCTGACAATTCCACACCAGACAGAACACTGCCTAGTAATGTAAAAGCATATATGAATTTCTAAAAACTTTTTACTTTGGTGCAGCTGGTTCACATTTACAAGTTTTATTTGGGTAGCAAATCCCTGTTTATTCTACCTGCTGGATGAAAACAGGAGCTGGTCAAGTGGTCATGCTCATGTTAAACGTAATTGCCTTTACTAGAGTGACCTTTGCAGCAGCAACCACCCTTTCTGCAGAGCAACCTGTTTATTTCGGTGCACATTACTGACACTTCACTGCTTTTGTCAGGAACACACCATCATCCGTGCAATTACTACTACTGCCTGCACATGATGTGTACTACAGCTGAATTTTGGAAGAGGACAGCTAGGTATCCCCAGGCAAACCCCCACTTGGAAAGGCTCTGTTGGAGCAGTCTTCTTTCTGCCACACTTGCTGGATGGGGCCTGGTGTGGTGGCACCCACAAAGAGCTGCCCAACTTGCAGGGACACAAGGAGGGTGTGGTACAGGCAAAGTGAAGCATTTTCCCCCCTGCACTTACTGTAGCTGTAGTTCTTGGCCAAGTAGGTTGACAGCGTAGGCTTTGTCTTTTTGCACCTGCACC
>NW_008238330.1:6565852-6567336 GCF_000691975.1 Corvus brachyrhynchos | reverse complement strand
CTTTCTCTTCACTACATCGCTTAAAGCAGTGATCTATAGCTGCTGTAAGGCATGCTCCGACCTGCTGCAGTCAAGTCGCGGGAGCCGCCGCGCCGACAGCCATGGACATCGCGGGACCGCATTTATACCAGTGGCACGAGTGACGTGGGGCCGATCGCGCTCCCTTGGCAGCCCCGCTCCTCCGGGGGGTGGGAGGTGTGCGCGTTATGTGTGCGTTTTGCTGTGCAGGCACGGTGACATCACCTCCACCCCGTTTAATCCCCCGGCGACATCACTGCGTCTCTCGGCAGCCGCTCCAGCTCCGTTTCAGTTTTCATCTGTGTCCTAAATTCCTTCAGGTGGAAGGGGGAGCGGGGGGAAAGGAAACCCAAACCACACGGTTCTGCCGCGGGGCTCTGCGCTCCGGCGCGGGGAGAGGGACCACGACTCCTTCTTGAGGGGCTGAACTTTATACGCCACGTTTTCTCAAGGGAGAAGAAACTTTTTGCGGCTTTGAGGGAACTCCGGTGGCTGTTCCCGACACCTCCAGGGGGTTGCAGAATTCCCTCCATGAGCTCGGCACGGACGGGGAAAGGCGTGAAGCGGACGGGCGGACAGACGGGGTAGTGGCTTGTGGCCCGGTTTGCTCGGGACGAGGGAAGCGGCGGCGGCCGAGCAGAGACGGCAGCGGGGCCGGGGCAGCGCGGGGCCGGTGTGGGGCTGCTGAGCGGGCAGGCAGCCCGCCGCTCCGCTCCACCCGCCTCTGTCCCCCACCAATCGCTTCTGCACACGAGTGGAAGAAGGGGTTTCAGTCTTTTACCAAGCTGTTTTTACTTTTTCTTTCCTTGGTGCTCCACGGCCACGGGCCCCTGGTGCAGCGGAGTGGCGTGCCCACGCGGGGACAAAGGGCTCCCTCACACCCCACCTCTGTTCCCCCATGCACGGAAGGACCTCCAGGCCCTTTCTTCACTGTGGGAAATGCCTCTCCCCAGTTTTTGGGGGACCCGCTGAGTTAAGATTAACTCAATGCCAGGTCATCCCAGTGACCCGAGAGAGACCCAGCGCGGCTCAGAGGTAGCAGCTCCCGGGCTTGCCCCGGCCAGGTACCAGTGTTACCCCCCGAAGATGCAGCAGAGCTGCAGAGACGGAGCATCTGTGGGGCACAGGCCTCGCCCTCCCTTAGTGAGTGAGGAAAGCACACCCAGCGCGGGCAGGAAACAGCTGATAAACCTAAGAGGGCAGTGGGAGATGAAGGAATGCATGTGGTGAAGGAATGCTTGGTGACACAGTCTGTCCGTAGGGAGGCACTAAAATTCCCCCCTCGAGGGCAACATTAAAGCAGTTTGTCCCAGCAGGTCCCTCTTGTTCACGTTTCCCCTCGCTCCCTAAGCTCACGCAGAGTGCCCAAGGCTTGGACCTCGCAGCTGCCCCTCTGGGCACCCCCACGGAGCAGTGGGCACGGCCAGGGCGCCCCGACTCTCCCGGCTGCGGGGAGGGAGGCATGG
>NW_008238330.1:6527646-6565197 GCF_000691975.1 Corvus brachyrhynchos | reverse complement strand
CGCCCCCCGCCAGCTCTTTTGCTTTTTAAACGGAATTGGAAGCGAATGCAAAAATACAGCCCAAAATGTGCAGAATAATGGGTATCATGAGGTATAATGAAGAGGTTATACTCAAACGTGAATAACGTTATGGGGTAAGGGATGAGGTTCTAGCTCAGTAATTTGCTAACAAGTTTGCGTTACGTTTTACAAGTTCTCTGGGTCCTTGTCAGTGCTTGGTCCTAAGTCAGTGCCAGGGTGTCAGGATGCATCCATTACCTGTGGTACAGTGTATTCATTGCCGTTGTACAGCCCTGCAGGACGTCCCTGTTCTTCATTTATACAGGATGTATCTGTTAAACCCATAAGTAATCCCAAAAAATCCCTGTGTCATTGTGTGTTCCTTGATTTGCTGAAAAACAAGTGTAAAAAAAAGCTGACTGAAGAACAGCCTCTTTTTTCTCCTCAGCCTGCCAAGCTCAGGTTGGGTGGAAGAAATGATTGGCCTAGAGAGGCCTTCCTGAGTGAGACATTTCTGGCCACCGAGTGTCAGTCACTTTCAGACAACATGTCAAAGCATACCTGCCAGTGTGAGGGTAGCCAGTCTGCCCATGCCTCCGCCTCTCCCACCTACAAATTGTTCAAGTAACAGTGTATCAGTCTGGGGATGTGTGGAGACAAGGTAAAGACCAGCCTACAAATGCTGTATCATCCAAACTAAGTGGTCTCTGATGTTGCAAGATCAATATTCCTTTTTGCTGCTGTCTTCTTTTTCCTGACAATCAATTCCATACCAACATCACATAGTAATTGTTTTAATCTTTCCAAAGCATATGCTCTTCTGCGATCCTTTCTCTCCAAATCGCCTGACACTCTTAGAACTGTTTTGTGTGTTTCATTTTCAGGCTTAGCTTTCCCTCATTGTAAGCTTTTTTCCTTACTCTTTTTGCCTAGGAGCCATATGAAGAATGTTGAAACAACATACAGGTGTTTGGTGGTGGTCTGCTGACACAGAGCATAAGAGTCTGACACTGGCCACGGGGTGCTCATGCTTCCCTTGTTTTGCAAGTCCTAGGTTGACTTTCATGTTTGACAAGCATAAAAACTGTGTTACAAAGCGTGATGCAAGTCTTTTCTAGCTTCTAAGTTGTACTACATTCATTTCTTGAAGCTTATGTTCATTTTATTTGAAAACTTTATTTTAAGATTGAATAATTATTTTACATTTTAGACTCTGGTACAGATTTTGTCTTTTACCAAGATCTTATCTTTTTACATTTTTGATAGCTACCTGCTCTGGATGCAGTTTCATCTGGGTTGATAGGGCTAGAAAGAGGCAGAGTGCAGGCAGGTGCACTTGTTGATTTTTCCTGTATTAGGTTTTTGTTGTAGACAATTTCTCACCTTAGGGGTCTTTATTGTTTCCAGGCTGTCCATGTTTTCTGCCATCCAAAATTGGAGAGGGGTTTTGTTTTATGTGCAGTAGTGTCTGCTCAGGGCATGACCCAGCTTCCATTCGAGTCAACAGAAAGTCTCCCATTGGTTTCAGTATGTGTTGGATCAGGTCTAGAATTGTGATCACAACTTCATTTCACTGTGGACACAGTGAGTTGTAAACTGAAGCCTTCAGAAGTTAGAGGCAAAGGGATTTATCCTGTCTTTTGAAAAATAACCTCTTCCCCACCCTGCTTTGATGTTGACAAGAAAGGGGTAATTACACCGAGGCAGCAAGTACAAAATCAACAAGAAAAATAGTGCTGCCCTGGTCTCTAAGGAAATTTCAGTCTAAATTCTCACATTTTGCTCCTATCAGATGTAACTTATGTGCAGCAATCTGGGTTGGCCAACAACCACATTTTTCTACAAAGCATTTTCTGAAGCTTACAAATGTGGACCTTAATCAGAGACAGCCCTGTTGGAGTTATTGGCTGAGGTTAATCAAGGACACAAAGATTTGCCTGTGTGGAATGGTTTGCAGGCTCATAACCGCAGGAAAACATGAAACTTTCAGGTTTTATTGTAGATATATGTTTCAAATTCATGTAATTTGCTATGTGGCATTTTCATACCTACATCAATCCAGTAAAACATACCTACTTCAGCTCCAGAAAAGTAGCCATAGGGTAAACACCCAATTGCTGCTTTGTTAACATCACTTCTTTGCCCACCAGATGTTTCGAGATTACCTGAGATACAGTAACCATGTTGGTAAAGACTGCCTGCTCCTCATTGTCCAGCTGAACTGTGTCACCTGCCACCTGGGCACACACCTCGTTTGCCAGACAACCAACAGAGCCAGTTCATTAGAGAAGTCATAGCTGTTGTTTCAGCCAGCTTGTTGGGTGGGTGTTTCTCTAGGACACACAGTTGGCTCCCGCACTCTGGCTCAGAGTTGTAAAAACTACCAACAGTGATCCTAAGCTAAGATTTTTGGAGGAGAACCTATTCCAGTTGGATTCATTACTGCGCTTTCTTTTTCACTTCTTTTACAGACCCAGCCTTAGGTACATTCTGCTTCTTTTGTTTCCTTCAGCATGCCTTGCTCTGCTGCTTCTTTCCCCTTCAGGATCAAATTTTTGGGGATAGACAAGGTGGGCAGGGACAGTCTTAAGGTTTGTGTAGTGCTCAGCTCATACTGATACCAGAAGAAGAGAAAAGAAAACAAACATTGAGTATATTGACCATTTCCCATTTGGAATAGGTCATTCCAGATACAATGTGAAATGGGAGCACTTAAAACAGCTCTCTAGAGCTCTTGAGGCAAAGCTGTGTTCATGCTGTTAAACACAGAATGTGTTTTTTAATCCTTGGTTGCCTACTACATGAAGTTTCCTCCTTTTGTGCTCTCTGGATGTTAAACCTTCCTCACTTTTGTTCAGGCCTCTGTCGGCCTCTGTCTCGGGACACTTCACAAAATGGGTGGCAGTCACCAGCAAGGTTTGCAGCTGGGGCAGGAGTTTCTTTTTAAGGTAACTTCCAATGGTGTAGATTTGAATATGGCATCACTGCAAACTGGTGAGAAATCCTGGCACAGAAAGGTCCAAACAAAAAATCCTACTGAGTGCAATGTGACCAGAACTTCATGTCACCCATCACCTCTCATTTTGTTGGAGAAACAGAGCAAGGGGTGTGCTGTTTGGCACTGCTGAAGCCACTGAATAGGTGTTAGTGCTCAGTTATGAAGAAAGAAAAGCATGAAGTGAGGAGCAGAGCAGAAATAATGCAGGTGATGTTTGAGAGCTGGAGTATTACTTGCCACATGCTGTGTTGACAGGGTTTCAGACTTACCTTCCTTACTCTTTTCCGCAGAATGATTTTCAGGGAAAGCCCAGTAACAGATTGTCCTATGAGAAATGTGATGGTGGGAAGAAAAAAAATTTCCATGTGGTCAAGAAAGTAGAAGGAAGAAAATGCCTTTTTTTTTCTATGCATGTATTTCAACAGTAACCTCCTTGGCCTATTGTACAGTACTCAGCACATTAGGATGCTTGTGTATTTGAAATTGTTAGGGTTAGTGTCTTAAAAATTGTAACTGCACAGCAGAAAAACAATCAGGAGGTATCCTATCAGTGTTAATTTAAAAACAGAACTGCATGTTGTTAAATTCCTTTAGTTCAATCATATTTGCAAAAGATAGAGACAGTTAAGAGGAGGATGAACTCCTCACTGGGCAACACAAACGGCTGGTGTGATAGAGGAGTGACAAAGCTATGTTTAGAGAAGTAAGTCTCTTATTCTGGCAAGCTCTTTGCCTGTGTGTGTCAATCCCTGTCCTTGACTGAAGAGAAGCAGCATAAGGTCAGGTGCAGATATAACAGCATTCATCTGGAGAAGAGGTGATGACTTTTCAAAATAAACAGAGTGTGGGCACACGTGTCTGACTTCTCTCAACTACTTTTTAGTTGTTTTAGGATGTGTGATTGTAAAGGAAAAAACAGCGGTGTCTGACCTATTAAAATCATATAATCCATCCGTTCTGTGGTCATTGTGGTGACTCAATAGCCTAAGTATTGAGCTACCCTGAGCAACTGCAAATTTGTTTCCCAGACTTGGTTTTGGGAGTGGTTTCTGGAGTTTAATGTTTTGGGGAATAAAAGACTGTCACGGGTAAAATTTTCAGAATTGGCCAAGTTGCTCAGGAACCCAAGCCCCATTTTTTAAGATTATGTAGGGTGTGCAGACTTGTAAGACCCTTAATTTGCAGTGAAACAGAAATGAATTTTCAGCAGTTTCTTTAAATGTAACATGAGTTCTTGGGATCTAAAATTCTTCATAAGCTGCTGTGTATGTAACTCACTTCGCAGAACAAGAACTGAGGGAAGGTACTTAGACCTCCTGCGTTTACTTTCCTCCTATAGATGTTTCAGGTGTCTGCTGCTGATAATGACTGAGTTTGGAAAGGTGGCTTTGGAAAGCTGCTGTGCTGGATGCACGCTGGCAGGCAGAGGCCAGGCAATAGCCTGAAGCAAGCCTCAGTTGTTCTAGTGAGTCGTGTGATGGGGTGTGGAGGGTTGGCTGTACAAGCCTCGATTTCTGATGCATTTCCATCATAAGCCCATTTACAAGTCAGTTTACTAAGTCCCCAGTGATGCTCCCTGCCAAGGCAGCTGGTTCCTTGGAGAAGAGCACTGTACAAAGAGGGAACTGTGGTCCAAGAGGGCTGTGTGGAGGAGCATCTTGTCTCACACCAACTGTTCATTCTGTTTGTTTCTGCCCACAGGCAGCAGCAATCATTTCCCTTTCCAAGTTCTTGATCTTGTTGGAAGTCGGCCAGGCTATACAGTTCAAGAAAGCACTGGAGTTAATTGCTATTGTTGTTACAGGTGGGCTGGTTGGGAAGAGATTAAAACACTGCTCAGGGGAGGCAGCTGGAATTCTTCAGCCATCGAACTGCAGCAGTAACAAGCAAGTGGACTCTATCAGAGGAAGTTGGGAACTGTTGGCTTAGCAAAGCTTTCCCTGTCTTGTGTCCTATGCTTCCTTGAACAACAGCATATTTGTTAGTTGTGAAAAAAAAAAAAGAAAAAAAACACCTGGGTATGAATAAAGTAAATCCATTGCTTTGAGATGGCTGTTCTGTTTAGTGTAGTGTTCTTGAAAGCATTGTTTATGCTAAGTACTCTGGAGCCATTTCATACAATACCAAAACACAGCATACATCCAAACTGAACAAAATAAACTGGCTCTTAAATTCAAAATAGCAGAATCCACAAAACCTTTTAAAGCTGGAGAGAAAATGTAGATAAACAGTGTCCAGTGACCCCAGATTGATAATTTTCTGGAGTGCTGGTTGGTGTACTTAAAAACCACTGTCAGAGACTCACTGGGGTCATTACTACCACATGAGTTATAGATATTTTTTACTGGCTGTTCTTTAAAAAGAGAGGTTTTCATTAAGAAGTTTTGTTTTTCTAAAAAACATTGTTAAATGGTAGTCACTAACACCATATTGTACTTGATACTAGTGGATATTGGCTTAAGCCTTTTATCCATCTGAACCCTCTAAATTTAGGGAAATACTTCTTTCTTCCCTCTTATTATCTCTTCCTTGTCTGTTTGAATTTTTTGAAATAATACGTGTTTGCATTGAAACATATGGCTCATTTTGTACTGTTGGATGTTATGGCGAAAAACGTAAAGCAAAACCAGGACTGCACTGAAAATATAATAGGCCTACATCCCTGTAACTTAGAGCAGGGGACCAGTATTTTCAAAAGATAAATCACTGCAAATTCTACTCAGGGTTTTTTTTGGTTTTTTGGTTTTTTTTGGTTTTATTGGGTTTTTTTGGTAGAGATTTAAAGTGGACATGAATAGAGAGAGATTCAGTGTTCTGTGGTCACGGACAGCTGATGGTGACGTGACTGCGCAGCTAAACAAACACAATGAAAGACATCTT
Source organism: Corvus brachyrhynchos (assembly GCF_000691975.1). Taxonomy (NCBI): domain Eukaryota; kingdom Metazoa; phylum Chordata; class Aves; order Passeriformes; family Corvidae; genus Corvus; species Corvus brachyrhynchos. The sequence goes on along the minus strand of NW_008238330.1, from coordinate 6,559,319 downwards.
TATATTCATGATCTTAATTTGGGCTCCATTCGGCTTGAGACCTGATGCAATTCGGATGTCACAACTGACAACATCACACCTATTCTCACAGGACCAAAGGCCATTCTGAAAAAGTATCTCCTCAGAAGGATAAATCAGAATTTTCTAATATAGGGCTTCTGTGAGGTAAAAAAATGTTTTGTTTTCCAGATAGAGACCTGATTTGTTTTACATATCAACAGGCTTATCCATTTATTAACTGCATGGGTCAAGTTTTCAACTGGATGACATTTTCCTAGACGAGTGAGGTCAGTCAAATGGTGCCTTACTGCGCCTTTATTGGCATGCCAAGTCATTAGTTGATGCAAAATTGAAAGGTGTGGTTCACGTATCCTTCTATCCTCTGCAATTTGCTTTGAGCTAACTGGTGGCTAACCTTGATACGGCATAATAAATAATACTGAGCCATTCAGACTTGAGGCCATCCAGCTGTGAATCTGTGTAGCTGCAGCAGCAACAATACAACTCCTGAACCTCATCTTGGTCCGCTTCATCCCTGTCTTCAGACGGGTTTCATCTCAGCTTTACCTGTAGATTTGCAAGGAATCGCATGCTCAGCAACTTGACGAGTTCTCTCTCGTGAAGTATTTTTACCTGTTGCTCTTCTTTACTCAAAGGGGAAATTATTTTCTCCTCCAAAGCGTTTTCAAGGCATGGTATAGTGTCTGACGTGCTGGGGAGGGGATGATGTCTGGGTAAAACAGGGCCACTTTGTGCAATATTTTGGCTCTTCTAGAATAAGGAGCATTATGCCCAGCATGGCATTGCATAACATGAAGGTACCAGTGGCCAGTGAAGGTTCTCCTCACCTCTGCCAAGCAGCCCTGTTTCTTTCAGTTGTTTTTGTTTACTGCCTCACTTTCCTGGCCCCAGGGGAGATGTATGTATGTTGACTAGAGATCTTAGATTCCGCAGGGAAATTTGGTGTCGTCCCGAGGCTCCAGAGGATGCTTTTTTGCCTGTGTCATAGTCACTCTCCCTTGCCTCATGGGCCAAGGACAGGATTTTCTGCCAAGAGTTTATTCCCATGTGTGAAAGCATGGGCAGTTCAGCATGTGAGACAGTCTTTGTTTTAAGTAGTGTATTAATTTTTGGAGCTGGTACTTCTTATACTTTCATACCCAAGAGTAAATTGGGGGTTTCCAACAGCAGCCTAAAGGTCCTTTTCCAAAGCCTAACTTATAACAGGTGGTAGTAAGAAAGAAGGAATCACTTGTTTTCATCTGAACTCGTGCTTTTTATTTCATCTTTTATAAATAAAGATCCTTGGCAAACACTTGTTTGAGAATCAGTTTAATCATTGTTTTGAGGGTTATGTGCACACATTTGGCTTTGTGTCCCACTCGATTATTAAAGGATGTTTCCCCTGTATCACAAAAAGTCAAAAAGGTATGGTAATGTTTGCAATTCTTGTTTTTACTCTGTGAATTTTATAGCAACGTTCCTACAGTCAATAGGGTTGTTCCCATAACTTAGCAATGACCATAATTTTGCTTTTACAGATTTTTGTTTATGTATTTTCATGGTTTTAAAAATTTCTGGCATCAGAACATGAACTTGGCAGGCATTTTCTTCTTCTACAGTGCTCACACTGTAGTTATTACAATTTTTCAGTCTTTGGCTACTAAGAGTTCATATGTCTGGGGAGCTACTTACCTATTCATTCCATGAAAGCTTATTTTATCCCTTTCATTCCTTATGAAATTTACCCTTCCATTCTGGCATCATCCAGACTATGTTTTGTAGGCTAAATCCAGCCCAGAGGGAACTTCCGTCCAGCCTTCTGCCTTTCCCCACTGAATAGCTCCTTGTTGGTTTAATGATTGTCTGAAATTTAGATCCCTCTGAATTGCTGCCCCTATGTCCATGTTGGAGGAACAGAAGGGTCTGGATGCATAGGTTGGAAATTAGCTCAATCACCCCTGTATGTGGCTTGAGGGTCAGTGGTATACACTGCGATATTGAACGAGTGATTGAAAATTCATGGTGATATGTGTGCAGATGCCACACTGCATGTGTATAGCTTATTTCTTTTGCATATGAAAGAGAGGGATCTCAGGGCATTATTAATTTCTTGTCTGACAAAAGTAACCTGTAAGATTCTGGCAGTGAAGAAGATTTAGATTATCAGTTACCATTGAGAGATACCAAATTATGCTGATTCTGGAGCTCCGTCTGCATTTTTTTTTTTTTTTTTTTTTTTTTTTTTTTTTTTTTGGTAAATAAAAAAAGAACATGTTTCAAAATTTAATAGAAATACATGCAGAACGGCATAACTGTCTGATTCAACCCAACTGTCCCCAAAGAGTGATCTAATAGCTACAGGTATAAGAGCACATAAGGTTTATGGAGTTCTAGAAGAGTAGTAAAAATCTCAATTGCTGCCTTCTTTGGGTATTAGAAGGCTGAAACTTTCTTTGCTCTAGCTCTTCCCTAAATTATAAACAAAAACAATCTCTTCATTGCAGTTCAATTTATTTTTTAACGTGAAGCATCCAAAAAGAGGCTTATCCTTAAGTTCATTAAACCCATTTGCCCTTCTCAAATGGAAAGTACTCTGGTCTACGTACTAGTTACCTTATTTTCTATATGTGTTATTTTTCCTAAGAGTATGGCATAATGGAATGTGATAATGTGACTGATAGCAAACAATGCCGAAGACCAAAATTACTGCATGTATTGCAATATCTCTTATTAAGGTTACTTACTTCTTACTTAATTTTGGAAATAACATTGTAATAATACCCTGCATATTTACCTTTTGGTCGGTTGAATAGTTCACAAGTAAATCATTCCAAAACTGGCTTCACTGATCCTTAATGATTGACTTCTAGTGCAGTAATGTGCTCTTCAGTATCTGCTCCTTTATAGCTGTTGCCAAATATTATTTCATACTTTAGAGTGTATGTTCAAAACACCCAGTCAACTGCTTTAGCAGGAAAAGTTTTGTGATGTCTGTAACTAATTTTTCAGGTTGTCTATTTGGAACAAACCATTTTCTAATGTGCATATTCTTAAGGATTTAGTGGAGTCAGATAAAAAGGCCCCCAAAACACCTCCACATAATGTAATCCTTCTTATCAGCAAGATAAAAACCAAAAACCTCTGTCTTCGTTCTACTCTCTTCTTATTCGGAGCATGGGACCAATTGCAGTAAAAAAAAAAGTGGTATAAAATAGCAATGAAGATAAACCACTAATAAGACTTTCCACTGGGGTTTTGGTATCTGATGTTACCCATCCCTTACTCTGTCAGTTCTGGTACTTTCACACTTAGCAAGCCTTAATTTGCTGTCCTTCTTTCAGTTCTTTGTGGGAATTCACAGTTGCTACTTCATCTGAAAATCAGATGGCTCAGTAGGTACGAGGGCACCTAAAAATGTGTCGTGCTTTGCCATTTATTTTGGTGAACCCCTACACAAGAAAGCTGGTGTGAGACCTGTATAGCTGCTAAACAGCTGGAAATTTCTCCTTAAGTAGTCTGCCTGCATGGAAACTTACTGTTTGTATGGATACTTCTTGTTTCAGAAATTCGTGTTTCTGAGGGGGAATGGCCAGATTTTCCCCAGAGTTTTCCAAGGGCAGTTTTGTGCATGGCAATGCTAATGGCTTTTAAACACTCATATGGAGCCCAGAGTCCACCCAGTGAGCACAATGAAGAAAGATTTCATTTTTCATTCTTTCAGTATCTCCTAATACTATTTGCAACTGTGGTTTTATCATTTTCAGATACTTTTCTTGCCAGGAAACTTAGGATTCTGCCATACTCTTAGGCAACCAGCACTGGAAAGTTTACTCATGCTGTGCAGTTACGGTAATTATTAGAGGATTTGTATTTGGGGAGGAGAATTCTGTACAGAATGAGGAATTCTTACTATAATTAGTTCCCAAATTAATGTATCATTATTTAATTAGATCCAGATTTATTGACTTACATCTTCTGTATGAGAAAATAATTTCTTTTTCTTATCTTTGAGAGTTTCTGGGGACTTTGAGCATCCTAGTCTAATGGAAGATGTCCCTACCCCTGGCAAGGGGGTGGAACTAGGTGATCTTGAAGGTCCCTTCCAACCCAAACCAATCTATGATTTTATATCATTGATTTTCCTTATCATTTAAAATACACGTGCCCAAAACCACACAGGATTTGCAAAGCCAGACCGGTTTGTTACCCTGTCTGTTCCAGAAAATAGTGGAAGGCACAGATTTGGATAACGTGCTTGATAAAGTGTGAAGGTGAGGCATTTCTTGTACTTTTTTTTATAGATTAAAAAAAGAATTAAGGAGAGTAAAAGGAGATAAGGGTATGAGAGTGGAGACACCCTATTGCATTAAGTTTATTCCCTTGTTACTGAAGAGGGAAAATGTAAGACACATGTATGTAGTTGCTTCAACATAACAGAATATAAAAAATTGCTAATTTTTTTAACTTCTGCTCTGCCTATCTCTAAACCAAATGTAAGCATGAAGATGTTCATTCTCAATACATTTTTGTGTATTCTTTGTTTATTGACATATTTACATAATTCTTTGCTTAGTTACATTGAATGTAAGAGTAGCTGACTTCACAACATATGTACCTCATAGCCAGGTTATTGTAAGTTCCTAAATTCCTAAAGTAAGTCATTAGAAGAAGAAAACAGTTGTTCACTAGAGAGAAAGGCAAAATTACTTACAATTTAGAGATGTCCAGAGTACCCTGTCTGTCACATAAGTTGTCCTAACATAGTCAAGCCAGGTCAAAGTGATGTACAGTCAGATATTTGAGGCACCACCTCAAAAATGTAGGTACCACAGCTGCTTAGCTGGAGCCTGATAAAGGGATCCTTGGTGGATCAAGTGAGACCTCCTGTCTTACTGTGTTTTGGAAGTCTAACATGTCTGAAACACAGTTTGGTTCTTTGAATTTCCTTCCTGTGAAAGAATGGAAAAATTAACTTACAAGCCTGATTCATCCCCCCAAATATGTGAATGCAGTTTCAGGCTGTGAAACTCCATAGATTATTTTTGTAGATAATTTTTGTATTTTTTAAAATTTGTATTTTTTTAAATATTTTCATAAAATATTATGAAAAGTAAAAGAACTTCTCATCATTACAGTATGTGTATGATGTTTGCCAGGATCTTAGTACAGTGTATGAGCAAGCATCAAATACAGGGAAAGAAGTCAGCTCAAATCATTAGCCCAAACTGTTTATACTGAAGTAACACATGTAGAAATCAAGTTTTGTGGGACCTGATCATAGCAGCCTCCAGGCACAATGTCCTTGAGATACACCTGCAGTGTAGAGCACTGGGGCAGGCAGTAACAACATGAGGCTTGGTGCAGAAAGTTTTTTCCATCCTCTCTCGCCCTCATTGCTTCAGTAGCACCTTCCTCCCTCAGAAACCACTTTCCCATTCCCTGGTTGAGTCCAGCTACATGGTTAATGCAAGGCAGAGAATGTGGGAGACCAAGTACCCCAAGCGATACAGCAGACCAGAGAACAAATGGAGAAATGAAAATGCTCCAAAGATTTCTCATAAAATCCATTTTTCTGAGTTTCCATACTCTCAGAGTTGTAGGATTTTTGTCCAGTTAGCTGTAGCAAGAGACTACATAAAAAACCTTCCCAATCAGGAGTTTTTATGACAAAAAGATGTTTCATATAATTTAAGTGTTTGCTGTTAAGGATATAAAGATGTTAATTACTTTGCCGAAAAACAAGGCCTAGAACACTATAAGGGAGAAGAAAAAGAAATATCACAAAAAAATATGCAAAAGTCAGATAAAACTTGTGGAAATACATTTTTGTGTAGCTGAGATTGCATAAAATGTTATGTTTGTCTTTCAGCATCTTCTTATGTTGCCCATTTGAGATAAGTTGATAGCTGTGTTAGGTTTTAAACATTTTTCAGCTTATTTTTTCTTATAAATGGAACAGCTAATAAACACCTGATGTAGCATCTGTAAAATCAGTGAAACTTTTTTGGCTTATTTCATGAGACTTTGGGTCAGGTTAATGTATAATTTTGGAGAATTTTTCTCTAATTACATAGCTGATGGATGGAAATTGCAAACAGCAGCAGCTACATGAGGATCTGCTCTTATGATGTGGAGAGAACAGTTGTCTCTCGACAATTGGAAACCTGAGAGATGAGAGAGAAAATCTGACAGGCAGAAAGTGATTTCTATCATATTTTTCTCTGGGGAAAGAATTCAGGAGTTTCTTATGCAGTCTTTGAATACAAAAAAGAGTGTGTAGTAAAATTGGGCACCTCAGTTTTTCAATGATTACTCTGACACACTGAATTTTAGAAAATACTGAATGCTGTCCCTCTGAAAATTTGCCTTTTTTAAGTACCTTCATGTTGAATGAACAAAATAGGAAGCTGTTAAAAATCACTGGTCAGTTTTGAAAATTTTGCCCATTAAATAAATACTTTAATTACTGTTACTTTCTGTTATGATTATAGGAATGATAAAGGAAAAGACCTTTAGCATGCACAAAAGTTCTACATTCATATAACTAAGCAAAGCTCAAAGAAAACTGTGGCTCCCTGTCAGTGTGTGTAGGACACTGGGCTCTGTGTCAGGAAAACACCCCAAAATTAGGTAAGCATACCAGTTTGCTAAAGACTTCAGTTTGTATTTGTGTCAGATGGTAAATGGTAAAGCTATTTCTGTCATGTTTTAAGCAGCATGGGTAGTCTAAACATGTTCAATAGGTCTAGTGACCTTTTCCTGAGTAATGGAAAACTTTCAGCTGTGCCAGTGTAGTATATTTATACCAATATTATTTACAGATCTTGCCCTCTTTGCTACTGCTTCTTAGAACTGTCCTTGAATGAAAAATAAACATGTCAGGGGTTTAATATAATTGATACAGCTATAAACATTCTTAAAAATGGAAATGTGTGCTTAATCATGCTTCCTTTAGCTGATTGCAGTGTCTTCAGCAACTGTTGTTTCTGTGATGGCCTAACAGATAACCTGTGAAATAGTTCTGTGTCAAACATACTGTGCGCCCTAAAGCAAGTACTCAATAACTTGAAGACAAAGGTTTTGAAATGAGGTTTCATCTATTAATTATTTATGTATTTTCAGCCCAGCTGATTTTTAAGGACATGCCATTTTCTTGTGCTGCATCATGGATATTGCTTGCAGAGGATTCCTACAAGCAGTAGGCATGTGGTGACTGCTGAAAGCCACTCCCCACCCCCCAAAGGTGGAAAAGTTCTTGTCATAATAAAAACCACAGTAACTCAAAGAGGACCAAAGAAAAACAGTTTTCTGAAGAGGAAGTTTAACAGATAGTTCAACCTTTTAATTATTCCCTATGAATGCTGAACATGTTTCATTTGACTCCTATCTCAGGATCTAAAATCCTGATTTTAGACAGTATTTGTCTTCATTCAGGCACTGAAAATAGTATGATAGGTGTAATTAGGTTAATTGTGCAAGCAAACAGAGCTGAAGGTCATCAGTGTGTGGGGGATGGTACCTAATCTCTCAAATTCCCATGTGAAATTAGATGGAGCCCTCTGCTGAGACTCCTCAGAGACTGCCACTGTTGCATTTGGGAGGTCTCAGGAAGTCATCCCCAAAGGTTGTTCAACATCTTTGGGAAGGTAGCAGTGTCAAGAATCTAGGTCTTATAATATCAGGACTTACTGACTGAGCTAGTCTGTTACAAAAAAAAGACCAGCAGCCATCGGTGTTCTCCAATCGCTTGTGTAAGGCTGGGAAGGTCTCTAAGTTGCCATATACCATACCTGTCCCTCCATCCTGGAGAAGGAAAGCTTTACATGGATTGTCTCTGATCCCTGATTTTCTTCCCAGTTCTTGTAAAAGCTAGACTGTAAGAAGACACAGACATTTTCAGAGTATCTCCTAAGTAAGCCTTCCTTGCTTGAGGTGCCATGGAGAAAAATTTCTATTAATTTTTAGCTTTTGATATGCTGGCCGTCTTATCATCATACCTCAGTCTTGCTGTTGTAGACTAAACATGGTCAGTTTCTTCGTAGGTCCTGTTTCTTAAACATCCCACAGTCCTTGCTGTTCTCTGGACTATATCCTATCTGTTTATCTGTTCCCTTAAGTGAGGCATCTAAAACCGGAAGCAGCATCAGCATTCTGATCTCAGCAGGACTAAGCAGAGCAGAATAAATGACCTCCCTAATGGACCCAGAACTGTAAACTTCCCTTTCTAAATCATTACTGTGTACTGCACCACTTGGATTTGTGTTCAAAATGCCACTTCCTTTACAGCCATGGTGCAATTAACATCTTCCCTAATTATATGTTTTCTTTCAAATAGACATTCCATTCTTTCCTGTAATTCTTCTATTTTTCACACTTTCAGTCAGTTCCACCTGGAATTTTAATGCACTGACACATTGTATTTGAATCCAGTCATTAATTTTTGCACTCACCTAACAATATTACTTTTGATTGATAGTTGCTGAAGGAAGAAGAAAAAGACCTGCACAAAGACTTCTGGTTGAAATGAAATTATTTTTACATTGATGGTGGGGAGGAAGAATGTAGTTCATTGCAGTGATTTCAGGTTCCATTTATTTCCAGTGATGTGAATCTCCATCTTTTACAAAGTTCATTTAACAATAAGCTGTACTCAGATCTTTGGATGGAGGTGTTAGAAAGTTGAAGATGCTTCCAAACTGTTGCGTCTGATTATCTGGCCTGACTTCCAAACTCCCTTAAAAACAGACACAGTCTTTTTATTTTTTATATTGGACAGATATCAGATAGACCTGAATCATCCCTCTTAAGGAAATCATTGCACATGGAAGGTGGAAATCATTACATCTTGGGACAGCAATCTGGTACGAGCGCATATCCTCACAAATTTTTCCAGGGAATATTCCATCATGAAAGAAAAGTTTGCTCTATCAGAATAGGGACCTCTTCCCATCTGTTCCAAAGGACAATCTGTTCCTCAGACTGCTTCATGATTACTTCTTCTGTAGCAGCACATATTGAAAAGCAACTAACTGGCCAAGTATATGCATGATGGGATTTACAATCTCGATGAAGATTATTCTAGGGCTCCTGAATTGCGTGTAATCCCTGTTCATGGTGTATGAAGATCCTCCTCTGTTTATAAACAGAAGTTGTGTAAGAAGCTGCAGTACCCAGTTCTAGTTGAACAAAAATGTTTTTATATTTTATTATTCTTTTATTCTAAAGTTGTGTCTGAAAAAGGGAGAATATTTAAATTTAGTTATTTGTAATTAAGGAACCTCATTCTGCTGTCCCTTTCTGATGTGTAAAATAGATACCTTCATAGGGGGCAGAGATAACATCCAGTCCTGTCTCAGACCCTGATTAAGAGAAAGATGTGAAAACTCCAGATAAATCTGACAATTATAATCATCACATTATTTAGGTTGCAAATTACTTTTAGGATCATTGAAGCCAAGAGTTAAATTAACATTACAAAGACCACCACTAAACCATGTCCCTAAGCACCACATCTTCCGGTCTTTTAAATACCTCCTGGGATGGTGACTGAGCCACTCTGCTGAGCCTGCTACAATGCTTGGAGGAATCTTTCCAAATATCCAATCTAAACCTCCCCTGGCACAACTTCAGGCCATTTTCTCTTGTCCCATCACTTGTTCCTTGGGAGAAGAGACTGGCACCCACCTGGCTACAGTCTCCTTTCAGGAAATTGTAGAGAGCAATGAGGTCTCCCCGAGCCTCCTTTTCTCCAGGTTAAACCCCCCCAGCTGCCTCAGCTGCTCCTCATCAGACTTGTGCTCCAGACCTTTCCCCAGCTCTGTTGCCCTTCTCTGGACACACTCCAGCACCTCAATGTCCTTCTTGTAGTGAGGGGCCCAGAACTGAACACCGTTTTAAGTGCAGCCTCACCAGGGCTGGGTATAAGGGGACAGTCACTACCTTGGTCACACTTGTTGATACAAGCTAGGATGCCGTTGGCCTTCTTGGCCCCTTGGACACACTCTGGCTCAAGTTCAGCTGGTTGATGACCAGCAACCCCTGGTCCTTTTCTACTGGGCAGCTTTCCAGCCACTCTTCCCCCAGCCTGAAGCACTACCTGTGGTTGTTGTGACCCAAGTGCAGGACCCAGCTCTTGTCCTTGTTGACCTCATACCATTAGCCTCAGCCCATTGATCCAGCCTGTCCAGATCCCTCTGTAGAGCAACCATACCCTCCAGCAGATCAACACTCCTGCCCAACTTGGTGTCATTTGCAGACTTAGTGAGGGACTGAGTGATGACTTGATCCCGTCATCGAGTCCATAAAGATACTAAACAGGACTAGCCCCAGTACTGAGCCCATGGGAACACCGCTCCTGACCAGCCACCAGCTGGATTTAACTCCATTCACCACTGCTCTCTGGTCCTAGCTTTTCAGACAGTGTTTAACCCAGTGAACAGTGCACCCGTATAAACCATGGGCAGCCAGTTCCTTCAGGAGAGTACTGTGGGTCACTGTGTCAAAGACTTTACTAAAGCCCAGGTAAACATCAGCATCCTTCCCCTCATCCACTGAGTCACAGGAGATTGGGTTGGCCAAGCAGGAGCTGCCTTTCATAACCGATCCTGCACATACCTCATAATGCCACTCAGGATGATCTGCTTCATGACCTTTCACAGCACTGACCTCAGGCTGACAGGCCTGTAGTTTCCTGTGTCCTCCTCCTTGCCGTTCTTGTAGATCACATTGCTAACTTCCAGTGAACAGTGACCTCCTGAGTGAGCCAGGACTGTCAGCAAATGGTGGAAAGTGTCTCAGTGAGCAGTTCCGTGTGCTCCCTCAGTACTCTTGGGTGGATCCCATCCAGCCCCGTGGACTTCTGTGTGTCACACACAAATACGATATGTGTAGCAAGTCACTAACCATTTCCCCTTGGATTTTGGGGGCTTCATTCTGCTTCCTGTCTTTGTCTTCTAGTTCAGGGTACTCAGAGAACAACTAGTCTTAACCATTAAAGACTGAGGCAAAGAAGGCATTAAGTACTGGATAAGTAACTGGATAAGTTCCTCATCCTGAACAGGCCAAAGTCTGCCCTCCAGAAGTCAAAGAAAGATGTTCTGCTGAACTCCCCCTCCTTACTTTCCTGATAATTTAAAACTCTGTTATTTTGTGACCACTGTGCCCAAGATGGCCTCCAGCCATTGCATCACCCACAAATTCATCGCTGTTCACAAACAGCATGTCCAGCAGGATACCTTCCCTAGCTGGCTCCCTCACCAGCTGTGCCAGGAAGTTACCTTCCACTCAGTCCAGGAACCTCCTAGACTGTTTCCTCTCTGCTGTGCTATATTTCTGGCTGACATCTGGTAAGTTGAAGTGTCCCATGAGAACAAGAGCCAGTGATTGTGAGACTTCTCCCAGCTGCTTATAGAGTATCTCATCTGCCCCTTCATCCTGGTTGAGTGGTCTGTAACATGACATCTGCCTTGCTGGCCTTTCCCCTGATTCTTACCCATGAACACTCAACCCTGTTGTCACTAAGCTCCACACAAACAAAACACTCCCTAACATACAGGGCTACTCCACCACCTCTCCTTCCTTTCCTGTCCCATCTGAGGCATTTAAAGCCATCCTTTACATCCCTTCAGTTGTGCAAGTCATCCTGCCATCTTTCAAACTATATCACAGTTTTCCTGCTGCAGAGTGGCTTCCAGCTCCTCCTGTTTGTTGCCTATGCCATGTGCATCAGTGTAGCTGTGCTTCAGTTGGGCTGTTGATCCTGTCACCTATTTTGTGAGGGGAAAAAGTCCTGTGTTGACTGTTCTCAAGCACTTCTGTGGTTTCTAACATATCAATAACCCTTGTGTCTTTGCTGTTGTGTAGATCTCCATACCCTTCCTCCACTGAGAGGGCAGACCAAAGGACCTTGATAGCACACCATCTCTCAAACATGGGTGTGCCACCCCCAGGCTTATCTCTAGCAAGCCTGGTTTTCTCTCTTTCTCACTTCAAATCTAGTTTAAAGGTCTTTGCAGTCTGTGATACTCCTCAGCCTACTCTCCTGCTCCCACAGCTCTGTCACTAAGCAGAGGTGTTCCTGGACCTGGGCTCAGCTCCCACAGGGATTCTCACTGCTGCTGTCCAAGCAGGGACCCCCCCTGCAGGTGACGCCTGGGTCCATCAGAGCTCTGTCTGGGCAGCTGCATCAGTTGTAGCAGCTGCAGAGCTTAGGGAGGCTGTGCCTGTCTTCTGGGTGGATCCTGTTGCTCCCTGGTCAAGCTGGCAGAGGTTCAGCACCCTTGCTGAGCACCCTTCCACGGGAGGAGCTGCCCCACACCCTGTTTGCCTGCCCTGGCCTCTGCTGCTCCCTGTGGGCTCCATTTATACATGATAGGGGGCTTGGCCACCATTGCTCCTGGCCCTGCCCAGGTCCCACCAGCCCTTGTGGCACGAGCTGCAGGCTCCTGGCTGGTCTCTAGAGGTAAAATTAAAAACAGGACACAGGTATGTCTTTCATGTTTGGTTATGTATTTTTTTCCTTTTTGAGATACTCTCAGTCATTGTAACCATGTTTTTTCTGGCTCTCTCTACATTTTAAATTTCTGTTTCCTATTTCTTACATCTTTACAAGCTCAGAGTGCCTTAAAATAATTGCCCTCTCAAAAGAGCGTTCCCATGTCTCAGTTTTGAGCACCAGTTCTTTCAATTGAGTTATTTACTGCCCTTCTGCATATGGCACAAAGAGGGTGAGAAATGTAATAAATAAATAAATTATAACGTACCTCTGTCATTTCCCTCTTTATTATTTCATCTTTCCTAAGATCTTTTGTGTATATTGAGAGGTGAGTCCTGGCCTTCCCCACTCTTTTGGGTCTCCTCTAAGCCCTGCAGTGATTTTCCAGTAACCTTTATTATTATTAACTTACTCATGGAAGCGTCATTGTACTAGACTTTTTTACAAACCCAGAACAGGAAAATAATCTCTGACCTCAAGTATATTTTGATATGTGGTTCTGCTAGTATATACCATATTCCCTAGGAGGTGATTCCATTGATTCATTGGAAAGCTTTATGGTATGCTGGCCACATCTTCCATTCCTTTCCTTTTGAGCTGTGTTGTTGTCTACAGGACTCCAATTATGAATATATGGTTACTTATGAAAACACACAGATGCTCTCTATTAAGGGCAGTGCATCTTTTAGCCTCTTGCAAAACACAACTCCCCTAAATACAGTGCTTTACTCTTTTTCTTAATTTCGGCTTCAATTGCAGTACATTGTTCTCAGGGGTGTGACTTGGTGGATTATTAAGAAGTGTCAAATAGCCAAAAAGGGACAGCAGGGGAAACAGCCTTCATGCTGAAGAGCTGAATTTCCCTTAGTGTTTGCCAAAATAACTAATCTAATTTATGGGAAAACAACTAAAATAATAAGAAATTGCATAATTTTTTATTGAGTTTCATAATTAAAGTCACAAAAATATTCTGTCTTTTAGCTGGTGTAGCTTTGACTTTGCAGCTTTTGATTCCTGTATTTAAGGTTTTCTTTCTACACAAACTTCATAATTAACAGGACTTAAATTGGCTAATTCTCTCTGCTTCAGAAACTGGTAGTGTGGTCAAAGTTCCTCATATACCTTGCTAATTAGATACCTGATATAGGGAGTCTGATCTCCTTGAAATTAAAAAAAAAAAAAAAAGCCTTTACAATCTGTGAGTGATTTAAATCAGAGTAAAAAAATACTGCTTTTACACAATATCACATTACATTTACTGTCACATGTATCTGCACAGTCCTGTATTTGTACAATATACCATAGTCCTGCACCACTGCCAAACATGTGAGATCAAATATGGTAAATTACTGTTGTTGTTGAGGTCTGATATACCAGAAGAAAAACACAAGTCTGAAATTACCGAAAACTTCATGGGAAAGAGGAAAGGAGTTCCCAGAAATACACTAAAAAACGAATGCTTCTCCCTTTTGAAATGAGCTTGCCAGATCCTTCCAAAAGCAGATGAATGTTCTTGACCTGATGAGTGTTTATCAACTGTCTGCATGTCTGTTTGGCAGCTTTGCTCCCTTGAAATATTCTTAATCTGAGGACCTGAGAAGATGGGTTTATATAGTCACACTTCTAGTAAAGGTTCCCATTCTCCCAGTCCATCTTCAGTAAAAAATGTGTAAAAAAGAGTGGTATCATTGTGGGGTATTTTATCTAGAGGATACAAAATAACTCAAGAATTAAGTATATGGATGTATCTATCCATGCACACTAGAACAGAGAATTTGTTTGGGATATTTGTAGTGAAATCTCTTCTAATTAGAGGTGGGTTTAGCTTCTTCCAAAATGTTAAAAAATGTCTTTTTACAAACAGAACTGGCAAAGAGTACCACAAAGGCAGACAGATGCTTCAAGCTTTCATTTAATCACAAAAGAGAAAGCAAAGTTAGCTTGGAAATAATTGCAGTGACCTCAGCTTGAAGTATTAAATAGCAAATACTGTTTACTGCTGAGTAATTTTTTTTTTCCTGCTGAGTAATACAGTATCTCAGATACAAATAATACACACAATTTTGCTTCCATTTTTCAGTAGCTTTATACTGCTAGGTAATATATATCCATCCTGGCTAACATGAGTGAGAGTTTTAAGGTTACAATAGCTACAGCTGGGAAAACTGAATCAACAGGTTAACATCCTAGGTGCATGAAACCTCAATACACCTTTGCAGTAAAGGAGGGTCTGCTTTACCATTGTTTCAATGTTTTTTGGGGGCAGGATTTGTGTTTGTTAATACAATGCCTCACACAGCTGGTTCGTGATCACTGATTTGTGTCTCTCCAGTGCTACAGCAATCAATGAAAAATACCAAACAGCATTTTAAGGCTCTGGTACTGTAAGTTGCTTGTCCAAAGCTACAGAGCAAAATGATGCAGAGCCAGATTCAGCACACAAGGAATTTCTATTACCCAGTCTCAATCTCAGACCATTATTTTGCTTCTCTCTAGCAAATGACCTTGTCTGATGTTCTTCAATACATCACAGGTGTCTTGCCATGCCACTGACAGCACCTCTGCTCCTCTGAGTCACTACAAAGGCAGTCAGACAGCAAGCAGCTCCTTTCTTGTCGGCTTGTCTTTCACGAGGAAGCCCTTGGAAGTGCAGAAGTAAACCCTGGGAGTCAGGCAGATGTGTTAGGTGATGGGCAGGCTAGCATGCTTCAGGACTGGGAAGGACCCAGCACAGGATGCAGACTGAGCACCTGAAAAGGAGCTGGTAGCATGATCTTAACATTAATGATGGTTTTTTCTGACAAATGTTGAAAAACAGTTCACTGTTCTGAATTGTGTTATTAACATGCAAAACAATAACCCATTCAGAAGACAAGTTTATTGGTTCAGGCCTTTATGGGGGTCCAGGAGTGGGTCTTTATGTTATCTGGGCTATGTCCTGAGAAGGACCTCTAACTATGTCCCCAGATTTCGTGAGGAATCTCAGAGGCGGGACAGTATTTGGATGCACACCCACCCCTTGCAGTATGTCCTTAACACAAGTGCTTCTCCTTGTGATTGTGTGGTCATGGTATACTGGCTTTTCATTAAACTCAGTTGGTCTCTTATTCAGAAAAATACTTTCCTTAGCTTGGGAGAAGAAAGTACTGAACCCAGCCTGTATCCCACCTATCTGACATGATTGCTTCCAGCAAAATCAATGGAATTATTTGTGCAGGATATGGTCCAGAGTTAAGAGATTCTGTAAAGCAGAGGAGCAAAAACATGTGTCTTTGTATGCTGGAATTTATCCATTTTCAGGCACAGACAAAGGGAGCATTAAGGATCATGAGAGAGTCCCATAGTGTACAAGAGGGTGAGGCATAGGACAGGGTAGGGTGGAATAGGATAGGAAAGGAAGGGAAATAATCTCAGTCAGGCAAATAGGATAGTTGTCCAAGTAACTTACTCATATCTGTTTCAAGCTGCCTAATTGAGGCCTAGTTTGGGCACTTTGTTTTAGGTTTGGGCTTTCTTGGAGTTACAGTTTAAGTAATTAAATTATTATAAAAATAATTTTAGAAGTGGATGCAGGCTGCAAATATGTTACATTTTTCTGAAAAAATAAACTAATTAAAAATCATTTCCTCTCCTGTTTCTTTGCCAAGACCTATTTTCAGGACTCTCTGCTTCCCCTCAAAAAGCCAATGAAATCTCAGGCACCTAAAACAAATAGAGGCAGTATACTTAGGACTTGGCTGGTTAAAATCAAAAAGGGGAAAATATTTCTTATTTTAAAATATTTTGTTTTGAAATTATCGTTTTTATATTTGTGCACATTTTGCTATTAATTTTGGCTGGTAAATTCTTCTCTTTATAAAACAACAACTTAACCATTCACCTTTCATATGCTGTTAAACTCAGATCCTGTGCAACAGAGCAATTCTCTATAAAACTTGGATGTGAGGCACATCTGGGTTGAACAAGGACAGTGTAAATCTTGCCCCTGCTTACCCAGGGGCGAGATCGTAATGCACATGTGAGCAGAACCACACTCTCTGCAGATCTCCTCTCATGTGCCTGCCACCACAGAGGCAGAGTTCATCCCAGCAGCACATCAAGGTGTGGGACTGGTGGCTCTTACGCATACGTTCAGTGCTTCTCCCAGAACCAAAAATATACGTGGTGGAGCCTCTTATTCTGCAGAATGGGTGCTAGAGAGATGATTGGTGCTGAGTTTGATTTGTTTGGATTTTCCTCATTTTTATTTACTTTGTTGTTTCATAATGCCCATCTTGCTGTCTGCAAGATTGTTAAAAATGCAAGTAAAATTTCTGTGTGAATTAAGTTTTAAGTGAGGATTTTAAATAAAAAAGAAATGTAATAGTTGAATTTTTATTCCCAGTAGTTTGTAATACACTGGGACTTTTTGTTCTCTTACAAAATCATTATAATTATCACTCCGATGTCTCAAACATGGTGATAGATTCCTCTGTAAGGCATTTCTTATCCCACTTTTATGGGCAGCCAGCTGAAGAGTAGTTGGGTCACTAGACTGTCATTGAAAGCACATAAATGTATTTTAGTGTTCTTGTATGTTCTCTGGACCAAATATGATATAAAAAGTATGTATGTCCATATGTGGTCTCAGGTTGGGTTTATGTAAGAAAATATAAAGACACTGAATTCTTCAGTAGTGCGCCATGACTTCAGAAACCTTGCCTTTAAGAAAATGGCAGGCAAGTTTAGGTTGGTGAAAGTCATGGCAAAAGCAGAAATATTTTGATATGGGCAGAAGAATGATTTACCCTGGGGAAGGTTGTACATGGCCTTGCAGTTTATCAGCCTGTTTATGTGAGTCTTGTCATTGTGGGGGAAGTTCCCAGTGACTGACTTCCATGTGGAAAGTGGGACCAGCTATGTCCCATGTTTTGCAAGGTTGTGTGTGAGAGAGGGTTCCTAGTTGACATCATGTGAGCTTCCTTGTCTCATTTTATGTTCTCTTTCACTCCGTTCAGTTTGGCTAATGACATTTAGCCTGCCTGTGTTTCAACACGTGCTGGATAAATGATCCTCTCAAGAAGTGATGGGAATGTTGCTTAGATGCTCTTAACCGTGCTGAGACACTTCTCATTATGCAACCTTTAAATGCTACTGTATCAGTGGTGGGTGAAGTTATTGCTGTCTGGTGCAATTGTGTAGTGCAAGAATTAAAACTGTAAATTGTTTTGGTTTCAACCCCATTTTATGTAAACTTTGCATCCTCCCCAAAAGAACGTGAGGACTGCAAAGGTATGGAAGCGATGTCACAGTGTTGGTGGCAGACCAGACCACTGTAAACAGTAACCAGATGAAAGTGTCCGTATAAATGTTTATTGTCTCTCCTCAGAGCGTGGCTTGGTCACTTCATACTCAGTAGAAGATTGGTTTTAAAGCCTTGTTAACTATCCATTTTGTTGACCTCACCTTCTAGCCTCTCAAGTTCATCGAGCTCCACACCTCTCCTTATCTCTGCCTTACTGTTTTGCTCCTCTGCTTTCTCCTTTCATTACTTCTTGGGTCTGGTGGCTTCCAGAGAGAAACTGTGCCTTTAGGAGGGTGACCCTCTCAGTTCTGCACTTGGGACCACGTGCTTCCCCCTTTGCCACCATGTCCCACTTAAGCTATGTGTGTTGCCATGGAAAAACATCTGTGAGGATGGCAGATACCACATCTAACCAGTACAGAGAAAGGCTCTACCACTTTCATGGAGAAGTGAATCTATCCAGGCTGTGCAAGCAGATTTTTTCAAAGGCTTATAACTTAGCCAAATCTGGGCAACTTTTATTAAAAATTTTCCCCTGCCAAAATTTTAAATCCTTTCTCCAAAACATGGAGGCACTAGAGCTTTTTAATGAAACAGTTATTAAAAAAAAACCAAAACAAAACTAGGAATAATAACATGTTTTTCTCTCAGTTGTTCTCAGAAAAGTTGTTCTGTTGTTCTCAGAAATGGCTGAACCAGTTCAGCCTGATTTATTTATTTTGGAAAGAATCAGCTGAGACAAACTTTCAGCATGGGAAATTTCAGCCCAACTGGTTAGCATTTCTCAAAGTTTGGCAAAGTTTAATGCAAGTGGAAATGTTCTTATACTGAGAAGTCAAAGGCAAGCTTACATATCAGCAATGTTCCTTGCTTAGGATAGAAAAAGACTATATATATATATATATAAATTGCTTTTTCTTAATGTTTCAGGTTCTTTGAATATATATTGCTCTACAAAGATGCAGTGATGTTTCAGATTGAACAAGTTACAAAGCTTTGCTCGAAGATTGCTCTGACAGAGCCATGGGATCCATATGATATTCCTGCCAATTCAACTTATGAAGATCAGTACTACATTGGGGGACCTGGAGATGAAGTTATGGTACAGGAATGGTCTGACAGAAAACCAGCCAGGAAATGTACATGCATGCTCTTGTTTTATTTTAATAACAATCAATGTCTCTGCTGCACAGGGAAAAATAAAATTATTTGTGGTTTACCCCAGGTTTCCATATTTCTATAAAATTCTCTGGAAGAAGTAATGAAAGTGCCCCATGCACAGATTCTCATTTTAACAACAATGCATTTTATTAGGAAAATGTTTCAGATCTCAGCAGGATTAAAAATGTTCAAGGGACTTGATCGTATTGTATTTCATATCATACAGAGTTTGGTGTGGAACAGCATCATTTCATGTCTGAATCTGGCAGCCTGTATCCAAAATTTATTTAGAGAATAATTGGTACTATAATTAGGGGCACACTCAAACTAGAGTTTGTGTAACAGAAACAAAGCAGGTGTCAGTGTTCATCTACACATGGTTCTGCAGGCACTGAAATCCTTAATATGTGCCTAAATTTCGTTATCCTCTATACTGGTAAGAAATGTCTGCTCTCAAGGCTTAGTTCTGCACTCGGCAGCTGAACACTTGCACCATAAAAGAAAGGAGGGTGAATTTTCTGAGGTACAGTATGGTAGGTTTTGAATGCATAGCAATTTATTAGCACTTTGGCTTCCATTTCATCTATGGTTTATTGATGACCCAGACAACCATAAAAAAAGTTTTAAAACCTCTGTGAAATTTATGGGACTATTCAGCTAATGCAGTGCTTATGGTTATAGACATCTAATATATAGGCTAGGTATGAACTTGAGGATTTAGCCAGAGGAAAATACTTCTTTCTTGAATAAAAGCAGAACAAATGAAGTAGAGAATAAAGGATAAGACCACTAGACATCTGTAACTGGGTCGATATATCCTCTAGTATTCTGAAAGAGGCAAATTATCACTCACTCCAAGAACTACTTCTTTTTTCAGAGCTGATATTTTTGGAATTTTTGTGGAACTTTATATCCCGATATGTTCAATAAATTGTGTGATTTATGTCCTGTATTATTTTGTATCTCCAGTGCTTTTCTGTATGATCATTTATAAACATAATGTCTGAGAGTTGTCTGTCTACCTATGTACCTTTCAGCTAATACTGGTTTGGATTTTAGAAGTTATATTTCTTTTACAATTATCAAAGTTTCAGGGGAAATACAGGCTACTTTGGTAGCATCATATTTTGCCATAATATTTTATTCAAAATTCTGAGAGATTTGTTGAGTAAAAGGTGCCTCCATTTCTGTACACTCAAGGCCATATTAATTAGGTCAGAATGTTTTTCTATACTAGCATGCCCTGAAGAGATATGTTAGAATATTACTCAGCTTACCACCCTTTCTTTGGATACAGTATATATGTGTTTCGTTTCACCTTTTTTTTATTTCTGGTAATGTTGTTGTGGTACAGCATATGACACAAAATTGGAAGTACAGAAAATAAATGTGTGTGATTGCTGCTGTGTGGGAGAAAATAAGTGTCCTTGGGACTAGAAAAATTTGTTACAGGAACTGATTTGTGATCACAGTAGGTAATTTTAACATCATGAGTTTCTGCTATCGAGGTCTGAAATGCATAAAACAACCGGTTTTTTGATTGAAGGGGTAAAGAATGATCACAGAGGTTAATAAAAGAGAGAGAATAGCAAAGGGTATTCAAAGGAAACCACTTCAGTGGTGTTACTGACACTGCCTAAATAGCATAGTGGAGAAGGCAGAGGTGATGGCAGCAGAGAACAAGGGGGGAAGAGAGCAAGGGAACACCTCTGAGATTAACACGTTGTGGAATTAAACTGAAGTTAAAAAAGGGACAGGCTTGCTACATCACATACCTGAAGGAGACAATCATTGAGTGTAGTCTTGAGATAATGAACCGCTAGAAGTGTTTGAAAAGAATAGGAATTTTTAAAAAATAGCAGGATAATGAGGATCTGAATAGACAGTGTTAAACAGAAGCAATGAGTTAAAAGAGACTGACATCATCATGAAACTTTCGTCTGCTCTTGTCACCTAAAGTAGTCACATTTCTGCTTGGTTGCAGTGGAATCCTGGGTCGGCGTTTACACCGTCAAAGACTGTTACCCAGTACAGGAAACCTACACCAAGAACTACAGCGTGACAACCTCCACTCGCTTCTTTGACATCCATCTGGGCATCGCAGACCCCTCCGTGTTCACCCCACCCAGCTCCTGCCAGACAGCCCAGCTGACGAGGATGAAAGATGAATGCTGATTACGGACACTGGCTGCCCTGGGCAAACACATATTAGCCAAGAGGATGGTTATTGGTAGTCAATTATTGACATCTAAGTTGATTTTTCAAGCTAATTGTTGCTCTTTTTGGAATTTTTAAGTTTTCACTTGAGAGAGATCATAAGCATATAACTGAGTAAAATATATAACATAAAAGATCTCTTTAAATCACCTTAATCTGTTCAGTGATGCACTTGCAGCATGATATAGCTACCCTTAAGATAATATTTCTAGATACTATTTATTTAAGGTTGATTTTCCTTTTGCAAAGATTTCATTATTTATTTTTTCAGGAAGACAAAGCATAAGCAGATGGCAGCAATGGTACTGTCTAGAAGAAAAAGCTGAATTTTGTTGTTATTTCTGGAGACTTGAAGCGAAAGATGACCTGCGTAAAACCTCATCCCTAAGTGAAAAATGCCATTTTAAACAATATGCATCAAAATTGTGAAAATTTGTTCTTGGTTTTATTTTGCTTTGTGTTCTGTTTTGGTTGGGTTTTTTTTTTTTCTTTCTGCTCTTCAGGAAGCTGGTAGTCCAATTATTGAGCTAATTTTTGTTCTTTCTGAAAAAAAACTGGAGTAGCTTTATTCATGTAATGCTAGCAGAAAATACTTTTCTGTTTCTTGGGAGAATGGTGTGAAAGGAAGGGAAGGAGGGAGAGGTACACCTTCAAAAACAGTAAGCCGAAACTTTTCTGCATTTACTACCCTTTTGGAGGTGTGATGAGACATTTTTCAGTCACATTTTACTTCAGCACTCACTTTTCAAGGCAATACTAGTTTTAACCTATGCAAAGGGATTAAAAGGTGCTGCACTCTAAACGGCTTTAATGTTTTCTAACTATTTTCAAGAGTCTTTACTCAGGGTGTGGAAACACCTTCATAATTCCAGGGAGATTTGAAAAAAAGAAAAGCCGTTCTTAGTGCACAGTCAGTAAAGGCTGAATCAGTGTTCACACGGTGCCTGGTGGTCAGGATGGAGAGAAAGACAGAGCTTGTGACCTGTGTAGGGAGGCAGGAGGGAGGAATGGGAGGCACAGGTTTTAGATGTCCTCTGTGCAGTGTGGCAGTGAGGCACTGCAATCTAAGCAGACATGACAATCTTGCTTTCTTTTGCACCCACTCCATTGATGCCTTTTTTATTTGCTGTTTCAGCAGCACCTTAAATCTTATTATCTCCACATAACCAAAAAAGCACAGGAAGTGCACGTATTTTGGGTTAGAAATTTCAAACCAAACCTTCATGCACCTTTGAGACTCTCAGAAGTGTGATGGGTTTTGCACTTTTACCAAATGAGATTAACTGGTTTATTCTGTAAGATACGCATTTTATTTATTATTTGCAAATAAATTTAAAGACAGATTCTTGAACTCCTACACATGTTGGGTAGTTGTTTGCTCCAGAATTCTTCTGGCTGTAAACAGTGCAACACTGGGAAGTTTGGTGTCTCCAGAGGAGAGATGCTGGGCAGGCTTTTAGCGCTTTATATACTCATAGCTTTTTGTACGTAAGCAAGTGGGACAGTGGTTGTTTTTCTTTCACAGTTGTGGTCAGAATGGCATTTTACTTTGCCCCATGCCTAATGAAAGCACATATACGTACTGGTTAAAATTTAGCTAGTTCATTAAAAATTTCTCTTGGAGAGGGCCATTTCACTGAAACACGCTAGTGGAAAGAAGGATTTGGTTTCCTTGAATTTAGAGTGCATTTATTCGGTACTTGCCTTCTGTATTTTTTGTGTGACACTCTAAATGCTAACTGCATATTGTTCTCATTAGGACAATGATTAACATGCATTTCTTAATATGTGTCTTGTCAGAATCTGGAAAATATAATAAATCTGGCTAGCAAGCATGAAGCTGTGGTACTGAATTGTTTGGGATGGCTTTGTTGCGGTGTGGTCAAGCATATAGCTGGGTAATCAGGGTGGCTGTATTATGTTTTGCTGACAGTGATATAGTTTCTAGCAATAACATTAGTCGTTCCTTTAAATATGAATTTGCAAATTTGCAAAAGCCTGGTACATAGAAGTGCTTTAAAAATTTTGCCCTGACATGCAGGACAATTTTATACAGCTAAATATGTTCCTCTAAAACAGTGCTGTTGTCTTCATATTTATGCTCTATAAATCCAATGCAGAGAGTTGTCAAAGAGATAACAAGCAGCAAAATTTAGGATTACGTATTTTAAATTAGCCACAAACCAAGTATGAAGCACAACATGCGTATGCCTGGTTTGTTATCTTTGTTATGATGTGCTTTGGTTTGTTGTCATGTGCCACAAGAGACATTTTGTCTTCATGCAATTACGCCAGTGACTCAATGAGAAGGAGCATAGAAGGGATATAAGGTAGCTATATAGTATGCTGCCACACTTGAATAAAAATGGGAGGGTTCATATGTCTGATAGGCTGGGAAACTTGTTTATCACACTTACTTGGTGAAAAATTAATAATGAATTGGTGTGTACATGAGTTATATTGTATTCTGTGGAGTAACAGCAACAGAACCTGGTAGCTGGATAGTCTGTGAGGCAGAGCTGATTTTGTGAGATTTCCAGTGTTTCCTGGTTTCAGCTGGGCCAGAAGTAGTGCAAACATATATGTGCCTGCCATATTTTTGTGTTTGTGCTTGGAGTCTTTGCTGAAAGCAGGATGTGTAGAAACAGAACATTGTTTTATTTAAAGTTAACCAAACATTCCTGAACCTCAAAGAAAGGCTTAGTTTGAGCTTGGGGAGGAGATCTGGGCATTTGGTTCAGTTCCTGTTTTAACAGTTTGCTTAACTCTACTATTAGGGACAGATTTTGCTGCCTCTAGCCATGCTGCACACCATAGAAGTGCTGCCACTTACCAGGGAATGCCAACTTTCATGAAGAACATAGGAAGAAACACAGTAATCCATTGTCAATTTTAGTCAAGAAACCTCTAAACAATATGATATTCTTATTTTGGGACAGTAACAAAATCAATGTATTTCTCACCCTGAAGTTCATTTCATTTTAGTGCTAACACTTAGTCCTTGCAGACTTGCATCTCTTTTCCCACCACCCTATACTTCCTAATGTCAATGGAGTCCACTTCCAAACTGTGTTTGCAACCCTCACTTGCATTTATTTCAGTATTTCAGAGTTGAGCGTTTAAATACCTGATGGATCTGAGCTGGACTTGACCCCTTTATTTTGCCAGCAGTTCTATTTCAAGTCCAAGCCATATGCAGATACGAGTAACGTATGCTGAACTACATGTGGGGGTCCAACAGAGAGACCAGTGTTGGCTCATGTGCAATTGCTGCTGTCCCAAAATACCAGTTGATGAGAGGTCTTGGCATGGCTGTTGTATTACATCCTGTATCTTCTGCACCCTTGGCCACAAACTGCTGCAGGAGGCAAACAGCAAGATGTTCTCACATGACAGAAAGGCACATCATGTGATCATCGGCAGCTTACTCCCTAACTGTAAGGAATAAAGATTTCAAAATGGCACCCACACAAATAGACAGAGGTCCCTGACTATATAAAGATCTGGAGGTCTCAATCAGGTACCTTTCCAGGAAGCTGCATGTTCAGGATGGATTCGGACACATACAGATTTAGTCTTCACATTTGCACTTAGGCATAGAAACAAATGGAGCAAGCTTGAAAAGCTTTTTAAACACTCCTGAGCGTTTACTGCTTTGTAAGGGGTGAGGAAAGAAACTTTTGATCCAATCAGTAGTCACAGAAAACTGTCAGAAATGTAGGACAAGATGCTGCTCTGAAGATGTTAGTTAGGGTAAATTTCCAAACACTACTTGAGTGCCTACTGGTTTAACATGCTACAGCGTAGAGATCCATGTGGTTTGGTATGGCTATTTCAGCATAGAGCCCAAAACTGCATACTGAATGAAGTGATGCACTTAGCTGCAGAATGATACTTTGTTTGAAACAAATAGCCCAGAACTGCACATTTTGCAGGTGTGAGTGCATGACTGATGACCTGCATGTTTATCTACAGGAATGTGTGTGCCTTTAAAAGGGTGCTGCCTGCTCCCTTTGAAGACTGAAGAATTAATCTTCACACTGCTACATCCATAGGAATCTACTTCAGAGTCCTTTCTTTCCTACCCTGCAAGGTGGGAACAACAATTCTGCTTTCCGCCTGCTCTTGCCTTCCTGATTGTGGTAACTCTGGGCCAACATCACGGCCTCAGCCAGTGGGGCCCTCAGAGGCCTGGAGGCATTGGTGCAGTAGCACTAATGTCATGGAGGGTTCCCAGCCCCTGCCTTGCAATGTGTAATAAAATTACGTGCGTGTGTTACACGTCTGGGCTCACCCTTTGTGCCCCTGCGCGCTCGCTCCATGCACGAGGGTGTCGCTCATGCCCTCAGCACCCAGCCGTCACCATTAATTGGGCTCAGCTCAGGCTTCCATGACGCCAGGCCAAGGGACTCGTGAGCGAAAGGGAAGGAGAGGAAATGAAAGGAAAACCTGCTGGGCTCACCCTGCTCCCCGCCAAGGTTTTTCCCACGCTTGCTCAGGACTGATAAACAGCTTTTACGTTCCTGAAACAGCAGCAGCTGAGTTGCCAGCTCTACGTCACAGCCCATGTCATGCTGAAGGAGAGGGTTGTATTTCACCCTCTGCACTAAAATTATCCTTCAGGCCAGGCCAGTGACTCAGTTTTGTTTTCCATGGAGAATGCATGCCCGCTCCCATCACCTCTGCCACTGCCGTCCCAGCCTGTCTGGTGGAGGTTTGTCCTCATGCCACCTGCCCCAGTCCAGCAGTCTGTGACAGCCTGGATGGCCAGATAGTGGCCTTCAGCCTGTCCCCACTGTCCCATCTTCATTCTCCAGGTCTGTGAGGGATCTTGCTGCACCCACACACAGGGCAGGCAGGTCTTCTTTGCTTTCCTATAGGGCTTTTAAAGTTGTGGGGAAAACCCTTCCCTTCTTTCCATTGCCATGCCGCTTTGAAATGAATTTTTTTACCTGGTTTCTTCACCTGTTTCCTTTCTTTGTAGGAGAGCTGCTTCTGTTAATTTGATGGGGCAATTTTTCATATGCATGTCAGGTTTGGGGGTTTTTTACCACAGTCTTGGTGCCATGTAGCAGCCCTTGTTTATTGCTGCAATGCCTCATGATCGGTGACTTGTATAAAGAAGGACATTCTTGATGTTGGCAGCAGTTTGCACTGGCAAGAGCACAGGAAGCGGAAATGCTGAAAGTGATGACTAATGACAGCAGACATACCCTTACTAGTGGCCCAAGTGACTACCAACTATGATGACAGTGTTAAAACTCTGGGATCTGCAGAGTCTGTAGACACTTAACCCCAAGAAACACATCACATATCTCCAAAGGAGATGGGGAACTATGCTGGGCAGCCCACATTGCTTTTACTTTATTAAAGTAAGATCCTGTAATAGATCCTGTAATAAATCCTGTATGCATGACCATAACTCATTCTTGAGCAGTTGCTTCATAGAGAGACAGAAAACCAGATGTTTTCTTCCAGCATTCTTCTACAGAAATTATATAAAAGTTATTGTCAGAAAATGTTGACTTTTGAATTAAAGAAATGGTATGTAGAAAGTTTCAAAGATTTGTCGTGAAACAAATGCTGTATCTATAAAGCAATCTGAAGCTTTAATATAAAAATGTTCAGCCTTAGAACTTCTACTTTAAAGTAAATAAATAATGCAGCTTATCAGAAGGACTAAACTCTGAATAACCCCTCTCAACTGGCTTTCAGCTTTGAAAGAAGCTGCTTCTCTTGTAAGCTTGAAGAGGAGCTCTTGCCTAAAGCTGGCTGCTTTTGCAACCATACCAATTCAGCTAATTAAAGATACTGTCTCTTCCTGCAGACCCTGTCCTGTGAAAGTGGTGGGTTTCTTTACTTGTGTGTTAGCTCAGTACTCTGCAGATTTCCAAAGAAATACGATGTTTTATGCCAGCACAGGATCTGTTCTGAATCTTTTGTTTTGTCAAATGCGCTTGCTTAAACACAGAGCAGGCTGTGAGTAACAGGCAGTATCCCTTACCATGGGAGAAAGCTTACCTGAACAGAAGATACTTTTCCCTGTTTCCAGCCTGTCAGGACATCCTAGATTGGAAATCTCATTCAGAAATCTGTAAAGTTCATGTTTCATGTAGGTGAGAATGGGAGAAAAACAGCAATAATAGAACAAGGTGAAAAAAAAATTAGATAAGGCAAAATTAAAGTATGCCAACAGAGTGGTAGCCCAAAAAACCAGTCAACCAAACCCCAAAGAAAAAGGAGGGGGGAGAAAGAAAGGAAGAAGGTGGAGAACCATGTTTGCCTACTCCTTCTCAGCCTGTTTTATCGGTTTATAGAAAGGACATTAATTATGGGGGACCAAATCCAAATTCAAAGGTTCCTAAACGTCAGCATTTCTTTTTGGGCGATACAAATCCTTGAAAGACCTGGCCAGTCTGACGGAGCACTCATGGATTTTGCTCACACAGATGCTGGTCACTCAATGCCTGATGGCCCTGCAGGGACCAGTGCATGGCTTTTGGGTGCCCTGCAGAAGGAAGGAGGCCTTGGATGGATTTGACCTTTCACGCTCGCTTCAGGGAAGTACCAAACATTTGCACCTCCCACTGAAGTGAATAGATTAGGCGTGAAATAATCTCTAGCTGGTGGAAATAAACAGTCGGCACTTATGACCCTGTTCTTTCATTTCCAAGAAAAGTTTTCTTAACAGAGCTGCTGAATTTGGACATTGAAAGCGCCCAACTCTCTTCCATTTAATTTCCACCTTGTGCTAGCTCACACTGCCAAAATGATATTGCCCTTAGGATTATTTGTTCCAACAGTCTCACTCTTACAGATGTGGATGAAAAGAACTGATGGTCCCCATGGGAAGCATTAAGAGTAATAATCAGAGGGTGAAGTCCAGAATGAAGCAAGGCAGGACATGTTCCTGTACACCTGCTGCCTCTCCCAAGCCACCCGACTGGACTTGTGAAATGGGCAATCACAAAAGTTAAACCACAGGAAGCAAAGCATTATTGTGTTTCGAAGACTGGGGCTAATGTTGCCTATCTTAGAGCAGCTCTAGCATGATGTCAGATGTGTTGCTCACTAACAAAATCTCTCCCTCCAGAGGATCTTTTTAAACAGTGAAGGAAATGTGGGATATTGCCTCGACAGTGAAACATGTCCCTGCCAGCCAAAAGCACCAGGCAAGGATGGCCAAGCACAATACATCATTAAATCTTCCTCCTTTATTTCTACAGCAGTTGCCTGAAACATGGCTGGCAAAGGCTGTAGAGGAGGGAGACATACGTGGTGTGTGTTTGGTCAGGTGTCTTGAGCACTACAGTGAACTTTGGGCTGCCTGAACCCGAGGGCGTGAGCAGAATTGCTGCACTCCAGTGCTGTGAACTGCACTTGCTTTGTTCTGAAAACCCTCACACTAAAGTGCCCTGCTATGTAACAGCAGGCCATAGGAAAATGTTTGGGATGAGACATAAACCTCAGATCAGGCCATCAATAGCCATAGTTAAAAACTAAAGAAAAAAATCAAGTCTCACTTGCACTTCCAAAAAAACTTCCACCTACAGTGGCTAAAAGATGTGACTATTTATTTTATTTTGATGTGGCACTCAGTGCCAATTATATAGGAAGTTGTTACTTCCAGTCTGGATTATTGCTAGATACAGCACAGTATGGGAATCCAAATAGTACAGCCAGAGCTAATTGCTTCAGGATGTGCTAGTTCAGCATGCATTTGAGTGTGGCCACTTTCACAAGGCCCTGAGACAGCTCCAGGTTGAGGCAGAATAGGATTTGGACATCTCCTGGGAGGTGTGACCAACCTGTGGGACAATGAGACAGGTCTTACTCACATGCCTAGAGATTAGCCTGTACCAGTGCTGAGATCAGGAAGGAATTTTCCTGTAGGACAGATTGCCACAGTTTTCTGGGGCTTTTTTGCTTTCCTTTGCAGCATCAAGCATAACCACTGGTCAGGGCTTCTAGGGTCCCTTTTGACCAGGTTGCCAAAGGTGACAACAACTTTCCCAGGGTGGCCCCCAGGGTTTGCTTCTTATCCTGTGTGTCATTGAGCACAGTGCATTGCCAGGGCTCCTCTGGGCCTTTTCAACTCTGTTCTGCCTGCTGCACCTGTGCCTCCAAGGCAATACACATGCCCTGGCTGTCTCTGGCCCTCTGGCCCATTGCAAACTTAGAGCAGGAGTGAGCTCTGCTCTTCCCTTGGCTCCATTTCTCCAGGGATTCTTGCTTGTGCAGAACAGCCCGTGCTTGGAAGGGCTCCAGGCTTGCACCCTCATGAGGAGATGTCACTTTTCAGCACTCCATGTGGGCAATACAAGCACCAGGCAGGCACAGGAGTGCTTTCCATGCATCACTACTCAAGAACTATGTCAGAGCAAGTTTTGGAAGGCAAAAAGTGTGCTTTGTGTTATCAAGGTGTGTCATAATTTGGAAAATACCAAGCATTACTCCTTTTGTGTGTGACTGTTGCCAATCCTTATTCTCACTCTTCAGGAAACAGGGACTACTCCATCTCTGTTCATAAACCCAAATTGTTTCAACTTTTACATCCAAAGTAATACATGACATTGGTTATTGTTCTTCCTCCTCAAAGGCTAAAAATCAAAATAATTTTTAAAAGGAGAAAGAAATAAATATAATGTAGGTGGGGGAATGTTTGGGGGTTGGATTTTTTGAATGCCAAAACACAAATTCATACATAAAAATGCATTACTGAACAGAGAAAATCACATTCTTAAAACTTTTGAGGTTTTTTTTTCCTGGAAAGAGCCTTCTTTGTGCATCAGTGAGTTATATACTTTCCTGTTTCTGGTAAAGGTTAATATTTTATAGGCAATTTCCAGGGTTTTTTCAGTATTAATTACATATTTTAAAGACTGTTGTATCATCTGTGGGTTGACCCAGTGTCTGCCTCTGATTTGAAGGAGACTGGGTTCACCTGGCACCCCTTCTTTTGGCTCCAGGCAGTCCCACTGCTTGGGTTATTCTCCATGGCAGGCTCCAGGAAGGATGTGTGGTCAAAACAAGTATGTCCTATGAAGGAATGATGTTTACAGACCATCATGTTCACTCTCTCCAGAGAGAGCCTGGGTGAAGGACACTCACCAGGAAGATAAACAGCCCATAATTTGTAATATTCCAAGAAACTCTATGGGCAAACTTGCCTGGAGAGGTGGAGTTCATAGCAACTGTGTTGGGTACAAACCGTGCCATTAACTCCTTGCCACAAGAGACACATGAGTGAGGCAGAAATCTGTTTTCCCCATGCAGTCCCACTAGCAAATGGCTCTCCACAAGATGTAGGAGACTTGCAAAATTCTGACTCTGAATTTGCCAGACTTCAAATGATGTACTTTCAAGCTAAACTGAGGATTGCATTGACTGCTCCTGGCTACACCTGCACATTGTGATAATGCTTGTGAACATCTGTTCTGAAACAGAGTGAGAAAAATAAATTAAAATCCTGTTTCCACTGATATCCTTTCTGTTGGAAGCACCTTTGAGCCATTCCCATGCATGCTGGCACTGGGTACCCTCTGTACTTCCCCTCCTCATGAAGCTGCAGAGAGAAGTGAGGTTGCCTCAGCCTCCTTCCCTCTAAACTGGATCAAGCCCCTGTCCTCAGCTGCTCCTCAGAGGATGTGGCTTCCAGCTCTTTCACCATTTTGTTGTCATCCTCTGGATACATTCAAGGACCTTCACATCCTTTTTAAATTTTGGGACACACAATATTCAAGATGAGCCTGCACCAGCACTAAATACAGCAGGACAATCACCTCTTTTGACCAGCTGGTTGTGGTGTAGTTGATGTGTGCCAAAACTGCCAACCCATATTGAGCCTTGTGTCAGCCTGCACCCCCAGACCCCTTTCTGCAGGGATCGTCTCCAGCCATGCCTCTCCCAGTTCATACTTGTGGAAAGTATTTGTCATCCCAGCATTTGTTCTTGTTCAATTTCATGCCACTGATGATTGCCCAGTGCTCCAACCTATCCAGATCCCTCTGCAAGGCCTCTTGTCCCTTGAGTCAACAGCACATCCCAGTTTAGCATCCTCAGAAAACTTCCAACTCCTGTCTCCAGATAATTGATAATATATTGAACAGAACTGTCCCTAGAACTGAGCCCTGAGGAACAATGTTGGTGACTGGCCCCCAGCCAGATTCCCTACAACATTTTGAGCCCTGCTCTTCACTCAATTCTTCACCCACTGAACTGTGTACCTGCTCACTTCACAGTTGGACAGCTTGTCTAGAAGAATGTTGTGAGGGACAGAAAAAAAAGCCTTAATAAACTGAAATCCAGAAAAGCTTCCTCCACTGCCTTCCCTTTATCCAATAGGTGGGTGATCTTATGCTAGAAGAATATTAAATAAGTTATACAGGACTATGTTGTCTGTGCCTTCTCCTCTAAAGGCCTTTCAGTAGCATCCAGTATGATGTTCTCTGTAAGCTTCCCAGGCACTGAGGCTGGGCTAACAGGTCTGTAGTTTCCCAGAGTATCCCTCATGCC
>NW_008238330.1:6484453-6527610 GCF_000691975.1 Corvus brachyrhynchos | reverse complement strand
TTCCATCACCATACTTGCTGAAGTAGCATGATTGGCCAACTGCACTACAAAAAGGGTGCTTGAGAATGCCTACAAGTTCTTGTTCCTTGGTTGTAATGACAATATACTTGTAATACAGCCTTCTGTGAAGAGCATCTGGACTACTGCATCATCGAATCGTTTAGAAAGCTGAAAGCCTAAACTTTCTATGAGTTTATGCCAGTATGGAGTCAAGGACATTGGGAGATATACTCAGAGAGTCCACTTCTTATTTTGCTGACAGACAATGAAAGATTACTCTCACCCTTTGCACAGCATCAGATAACAGAAATAAAGTATTCAGCTTCAGATCAGACTTTCAGCCACATTTTTCTGGCAAGCATGACAGGAAAGCAGACATCCCAGTAAACAATTCAAGATTGATATTGCAATGCTCAGTAGCAGGGGCATCAACGGCTCTGTAATCTGTAGCTGGGCATGAAGGAGCATCATGACAGAGTCTATCAAATACATTTGGTTCCAGGTCCAGTATGACAGTGACCTGGGCTCCTTATTCGTTCATTGTTCATTGCATTTTTTTAATACCTCTTGTGAAATTTCTTAGTGGAAGACTGGAAAACTCAAAGAAGGAAAACTAGTGTCTGTAATTTATGCAGTTCTTGGAAGAGCACAGGCCAGTTCACTCTATAGCTCCTAGAATTTTATTTCAAGTTATCTGCAGTAGCTGCAGGGCTCAGCTGCCACTCATTGAAGTTTAAGCTTATACTTTTCTGTCCAAAGTCCTTCCTCTTCGATCTGCCCTATGGCTGGCCTCTGCTCCAAGCTCTCTCATACCACTTTGTTTTTCCAGTTACTCCATCCTGCTGCTTCCATTTCTTGAGCATTTTAAAACTCCCAGGTATATTATATATATATAAATATTTCTTCTTTGGTACTAAAATGCTTGATCCCTTTTCTGACAGCAATTGAGAACCTCACCCCTGACTCTTAATGCCGTATTATATTCAGTTGTATGTCATGCATACATGTACAATAGAAGAATAACATATGTGACTGACCAGTCACAAAAGCACTGGTTGCTATTGCTGTGGTTATTTACTGTTCATCTTATATGCAATGGTTTTAACAGCATGTTTGGAAGTTTCCATCACTCCTCTAACCATTATATTAAGCCTTTTCAGTCTTATTCATCTTTTCCTGTTCCTATACCTCAAACCCTTTGTTTCAATCTAACATTAAAAAGGGTTGACATCTGCTCATGAAACTCTTTGTTATTTTGATGTTCCTTTGTGGCAAATCCTGACAAGGCTACCAGAGAGTGTGGTGCTCTGTACCACTGTATAAACCCTTAAAATACATTTATTACAAAAAGCTTTTCATCTGAACTCCTGCTACCCTGGTAGGGGTCTTCCTAAGTTAAACATGGCCTCTCCAAGAAAGAAGTTTTTCCAGACGGTGTGAGCTCATTTTTGTTCTGTGTTTAGCTTTAGTGTTGTTTCCACAGGATCTAAAGATGGACTGAAGTTAAAAAGCAAGTGGAAGGCTAAATTGCCAGGGAGATGGAAAAGAGTGTTTTCATGGGATCTATAAATCTTAATATATTCTAAACTTACAGATAGCTGCCTTGGCAAGATTTGATGCTAGCAGGCAAGAAACTAAGCACTAATTTTACATTTTTAAACTGTCTTAAAATGGGTTTACATATCAGTTAGAATCTGGATGACTCACAGCAATCAGAAGTCACAAAAGACCTTGTGCCAGATCTTTGTGCAGTGCAAACCAGTGTCAGTCCACAGCATCCAGTGAAGCTACTCTGGCTTCTGGGAAAGTGTGCAAGTGGCTGACTCTTGCATACTATTTTCTGCCTGTGAAATCCAGGAAGGCATCCCTTCTGGAGCTGGGCAGCTCCAAGGGCCATATCAGAGAGCTCCATGGCTCAGCCTGGCTCAGTCTTGTCTCCATTTCCACTGACCTCAGCAGTGGAGAGATGGTCAACTGCCTCTGAAACAAAATGTGAACTCCCTTGACTTTGCTGGTCTGTCCATGCCAGTGCCCCAGGGGATATGTGACATGATATGGGGGAAGTGACCTCATGGTGCTGAGTGCTGACATTGGCTCCTCTCCGGCATGATGAAGGCAGGATATTTTCACATAAGCAATGAACGAGCACGCCCTTGAATTTACTGTCATTTCCCTGTCACCCTGCAAGGTGCAGCAGACGCCAGCACTGTCTGCAGTTGCATAAACACACACCGTCAAAGACCTGGAAGCCACACGCTGGCACAGCACACAGGCAGCGCTCCTGTTCTTGTAATTAATGAACTTCTGGCAGGAGTCTGTTGGGATCTCAGCAGCCCCCAAAGAGCACATGCCAGACTGCACAGGGGTGGCACTTGCTGAGATTAAAGACTTGGCTCCAGCAAAAAAGAAAGCGGAAGCAAACAGCAGCCTTCTGCCAGTAAGTGCCTTTCAGAAGGTCAAGGCTTGGTGTTGGTGCTCAGCACAAATTGGATTTCCTTTACTCATGCTCAACTCAGCGCTTGTCGGCATCGCTCATGGGCTCTGTGATGTTGCCTGGGTGTCCTGTTTGGTGCACAGAGCCCATGGGTCAAACCTCAGTGCACCTAGAGCATCACAAAAGGTCGTCCTGACATGGCAAACAGACAAAGTTTGGCCTCCTAAGCAATAATGCACATACAGGCATGTATGCAACTCCAAGAGGTCCCTTTTTCTTGAGGTTTCCATTCAGTAGGTTGTGACATCCTCTGTTAATAATCTGGATAGCCAGTTCCACTTAGATGAAATTCCTTGAGACTACTCAAATTTAGGCCACAGGGAATTTTGCAAGGATGCCAAGAGGAGATGTGAACAGAACTGGGCAAAACTGAGGTCATCTACTCAAAAATCCAGAGTGTAATGCTGTGCTAGCACCAGGACATCGTAACACTGAGTTCCTCGTCTGTTCAAGGTAAATGAACTAAAACAAGACCCAGACCCTCAGTGGAAGACTGCACATGGGCATTTTCGAAGTTAAGCCCAAAAGTTAACCCAAGGACATCAAGGTAACTCCCTATCAAGCCTTACCTTCCCAGGCAAGGTCTGTCCATTTTTTTGCCATTGTGGCACCCAACATCCAATGTCTCAATCTGAACTAGAGGTCTGAAATGAGCATTGTTTGCTCTTTATCAGTGCTTAGCACCAGACTGCATGGGGTGAGCAGGAAAATGTCCCACTGTGATGCCTTGCCTTTGCGAAAGCTGCTGGAACACAGACAAGGTACAGTGGATTTCGTGGAATGTTTTGTTCAAATGAGAATTTCTCTGGCATAAACTCAGTGAGTCTTGCTCCTAACCCTTACTTCTTCAGAGCCAGCACAGCTTTGGCCTGCTTTATGCCCCATTTTCTAACATCTAAGTTCTGGTTGAAATTCATTACCCTTAATAATCTTCAATTTTCCAGCACTGGAGATTCTTTACTACTCATTTTAAAGTCATGGTAGACATTAAGAAACCAAATCACCTTGCTATTTATGGCTTGAATGGATTTATAGTGTTAGAAGTTATGGTTAACCTCTTATTTTCTAACCTTCTTTTCTTATATTTAGAATTTAGGAAGAAATTTTGGACAGAAGTGAATCCTGTTTTGATGTGAGAAATGTACATATGAAAGAGAGCAAAGCGGCACTAGGTAAGGAACATATAAAACTGAATGGATGTGTTTTTATATTTAATTTTGAAAGTAGCCCACACATTGAAAAATAACCTATAGCCCAATAATACTTTGTTCTGTCTTTTGGAGATAACATACACAAGCAAACAGGCATTTAGGTCAAAGATTTGGCAACTCATTTCATATCTCTCTAGTGAAAATAAACAAAATATTTCAGTTTATCAGGAATTTTTAAGCTCAGTATCTGTAAAACAAAAAAAAAACCCCAAATTCATAGATTCAGGTTTCTAAATTTTTGTTGTTGTTGTTGTTGTTGGAAGTATTATTGCCTTACACTGCAAATTTTAACAAAAATTGCTATGAGTTTTCCTTTAGGTAGAGATAGAAATATCACTAAGTGATTAATTTCCTAGATTGTTTTTTAATCCTCCTTTATCATGTAACTGATTTCTTGGGGTATTATTATTGTTAACAACTGATCTGAGATTCAAACCTGTAAATCTGTAGCCATGCTTTTCATTTACTTAAATATGGAGCAAATACTCCTACAGCTGATGATAAAATGAGACTTCCATGACTTTGTTGAGAAAACAAATGTTTGTTTTCTCTTCTAGCAAAACCTGAGGAAGCAAATAACATGTATTTGCTAATTTCTGCAGTGTATTGCCTTTAAGAGAGAGGGGAAAAAGACTTCTGTTTGTTCAAACCACTGTAGGAAATTAAATATTGTCAGTGTACAGGTATGGATCTTAATTTACAGGCAGCAATCTTTTTCAAAAATTGTTAAATGAAACCACTCATCTTTCACAGTTCAGTTTCCTAAATTCATATTTAAGCACTTTAAAGACATTATCAAAGACTGATTTATTAAATGTCCAACCCCTGAAAAAAATCCCAAAAAACAAATATTTCAATTGCCAGTAAATTCTCTTGAAACATAACTTCTGACATTCACTTTCAAATATTAAAGTTGAGACTTTGGTAACATTAAAAGTAGGAAATAAAGTCCTTTCTACAGACAATCCTGGGACATCCAGCTTCAACGCTATAATATTCCATACGTGAAAGTTACTATGTTTTAGAGCCCTTAAACTTCATTTTTGTTATTCTTCAGAAATGTATAGAGATAATACTTAGAAAAAAAAAAAATCTGTCCGTTCTACTTGCAGATATAAACAATTACAATTTTGTATTAAAATAAACACTTACTAAACTTACTCATAGACTCATAGAATTGTTTAGACTGGAAAAACCTTTCAGATTATTGCATCCAGCCATTAGCATAGCACTGTCAGTGGTTCTGCCTACTATAAGTTGAAAATGGAATTTTCAATTCTTTCTTTTGTCTTATAAATCTTTATTTCACACTACAATACCATATATTTTAACTTACAAGATGCTAAAAAGAGCTGCGAAGCTAAAAAAAAGGAGAAAGGTCAAATTAGAGTTGCCTTAAAATGAAGAAATTCAAATTGGAGTTCATATTCTGTACGTTGAGCATTGCGTCACTGAAGTGAAGACTGTAGGATAAATCAAAGAAAGGGGAAGCTGAAGCTAAGGAAATGAGGAACAAAAAAAGAAGAGAAGAAAAAGTAGGGGCTCCTGGAAGCAACAGCTTATGCACTGCAGATGCCAGTTTATATCTCCTTGAAATGATGTTCTAGGGAGTCTTCCAAAAACACGTATCTCCCAGTGTTGTTAGAGGGTTAGCAAGCAATGTACTGACTCTCAAATATAAGTTATGTCTCTGTCACACTGAAACTTACTGCTAGTTAAAGGTGATGGAAGGTTTATATGCCTAAATAATGATCCCCGTTTGTTCTACTGCAGCTAGGGTATGTGCTGAAACCTAATGAAAGCATTGGAAAGGTGCCCATTGATTTTAAAAGAGATTTGGATCCGGTCCTGAGGTGCTCAAGAGAAAAAAGTTATTCCTCCTCTCCTTTCCCAAATTCTAAAATAAATTGTGAATGTGATTGCATGGTCATGCTGGAACACAGCTATTGTGGTAACAGAATAACAGATAACAGGCATCCTTATGCCTCATTGCTCTTGGTGTGTGTATTGTGCCCTAACAAACACAGACACACAAACACAGAGCACTGTTCTGGCTCACTTAAATTATTTGCTTATTTCTACGTCTCTCATAGCTGACTCATGCTCCTCCTGCATTAGGTAAGGGTAGATTTAGATCAGTTATTAGGAAGAAATTCTTTACTGTGAGGGTGGTGGGACACTGGAACTAGTTGCCAGAGAAGCTGTGGACACCCCATCACTGGACGTGTTCAAGGCTGGGTTGGATGGGACTTTGAGCAACCTGGCCTAGTGGAAGGTGCCCCTGCCCAAGGCAGGGGGTTGGAACGTCTTTACTGTGAGGGTGGTGGGACACTGGAACTAGTTGCCAGAGAAGCTGTGGACACCCCATCACTGGACGTGTTCAAGGCTGGGTTGGATGGGACTTTGAGCAACCTGGCCTAGTGGAAGGTGTCCCTGCCCAAGGCAGGGAGTTGGAACTGGATGATCTTTAATGTCCCCTCCAATCTAAAACCCTTCTGTGATTCTATGATTGCTTGGCATCAGCATCCCACTGCATCTGTCCCTGACAGTCCTACAGTTTGATCTCCTGAGGGTGGCCTGGGGTGAAGAGTCTGTGGCAGCCCTGTTTAGCAACATGCCACTGACAACATGGCAGAAATAGTCTTTACCACAGATGGATCTGTGTTGCTGTTTGCAATTTGTCTGAAACAAATGACTTCATAGAGGTAAAATTCTTGAACCTCTTTTCCATCCCCTGGTCAGCGCAGGTCACAGACTGGGTTACACGCACACTGCACAGAGACAAAGGAAAATTTTGTCTGGGTGCTCAGAACCTTTTTTAATCTCACCCACACTATAATAACTTGTCCCTGTCCGACAGCAGTGCAGGGGCTGGACAGGCTTCCTGCATTGTGCTCCCAATGTCTCCTGGCTCGGGAAGTGACAACATCTTGAACTAATTTTTTTAAATGGGGGTTGATTTTAAGCAACATATTTTCCAAACTGGTTTTTTAAGTGTAAAAAATGGTAAGTCTAATTTTTTTTCTTCTTTTTTCCTTTTTATTTTTTTTTAACCACTTGGCAGAGGAAGGAATTCCATGCAGGACCTTGAATGAGGGACACTCAGGGCAGCCAAAGACATCAGCAACCTCTGCCAGCCACCTCTGGAAGGCAGGAGCATCGCTAAAGGCTGGATGTAGGCTCCTCCATCAGCGAGCCCTCAGCTGCAGACAGGATCAGTAACCACAGCCCAATCTGCTGCTCTTTCTGCCACAGACAGTTGTCCTTTTCCACATGGCCAGGTATGACGCTTCTGGGGCGAATCTGGGGGTATTTGTCACCAACAGCGAGGGAGTGGGAGAGAAGTTGCATCCAAATAAAGGACCATCACATATTGGGCTGCAGTAGAAAGGTCTCATGTTTGCCAGCCTGCACATGCAGGGAGAGATTTTCTCTGTATTTTCTCCTCCTGGATGTTAAGAGTCATTTGAAGAGATGTGAAATGGGCAGCCAAAGTTTCATCTACCCCCAATGCCTTCTCACCTTTGAGCCTCCACTTGTGGAGCTTCCTTGGCACATCATGAGTCTGCACAACAGGGAAGAGGACTTGGCCAGACCCAGCTGCTTCAGGCTTGTTGGCTAACCTTGCGTGGAAAATCCAGGAAGCGCCAAATATCATCCACTGAAGCTGTTTCTCCAGCCCCAAACATTCAAATGTTAAGAAAAATGCTCCCAAATATAGTGAGTGGGTTAAAGCCCCAAAAACTACAGTGTGTTAGATTGTCAGTGGACATGCAATTGTTTCTTTGCAACTCATGGTCAGACACTCCTCCCTGCCAATGAGGACAAGTTTCCCAAAGGGATTTTCCTTTCCTTAGGCTTGCCTAGGGAAGTGGGGTGGTGAAGATGCTGCAAGATACCCCATGGTCCACACCAGTGGGACGAGACAAGGTCCCATACCATGTACAGAGCGATCACCTATTGCAGTGCTGGGGAGGGTGAACACAGATTCTTCACAAAGGTTCAAGTTTTTCTCACTTTGTGAAATTTTCCACCTCCTTCACAGACAGGGTTCTCTGGCTTTGGGCTGGTTTCCATGAGGCTGGATAGGAAAGCTTCACAGCAGCAGGATGTTTTATTGCTGCCTTTTGTATTTTGCCCAGACAGCATTCCTCTGACCATGTGCCCAGTGTCAATGAGCGTAGATTTTTCTTTGGTGCTTTGGGTGCTTTTATCTTCCTGAAAAGCCAGCTCCAAAGAGTATGACTGGCAGGTAGTTAATATTTAAGCAAGGACTCGCTGCCAAGGACTGATCTCTACACAGAGAGGTCTGGATCTTGCCCCACAGCAGAAGAGCATTTGCCACGTGGCTCCCTTGAGCAGCATGAGCAGCTGGGAATAGGTGCTGACACCCAGCCTAATCTCTCTGGCTGTGTTCCTGAAGCAAGGGGGAGCTTTTAATCTAGATTTGGTGTTTTATTCAAGGACAGGAAACTCATATGATGCCCAGAGAGCATCTTGACTATGGCCAGCTTTCTAGTTCCAGTAAAGTTACAGCCCCACTTTTCCACATTAGTCTTGTGTCTGTCTCATGCCTTAACCTCTTATATTAGGCAAAACTAGGCTGTACTTAGTTTTAGAACCTCTGCCTCTCCAGCAGCTAAGATAGAAAATAGTTGTTTGAAGCAACATAATTTTAGTTTCAGCCTGTAAATTACATATTTTTCATTGTGTAGGTTGCTTTACACTCACCATTTTTGTCCAGGTCTGCACAAAAGCATTAGTCTGTAAAGGCCTGGGCTTTTTAGGGAGTGGGTAGATTAGGAAACTGGGGAAGGGAATTTTACCATAAACATCCTTTCATTGCAGCTGAGGTAGTAAGCTCAGGTTTCCTACAGTAAAATGTTAACTACAATAACAAAACAGTACACCTTGTTTGATCTAAGACTCATATTTAATATTTAGAGACCATGCATAATAATCAGATGGCACTACACCAAAATTTTGGCCTTAGAGAGCATGTGTGCTGGGAACCTTGTGCGATTGCACCCCAACCCTTGGTTTAAACTGCAGAACAAAGTGGGGGAAAGGAGCCAAACCAGCAATTTTGTATTAAGGAAGAGGGGAGAAGTTTTTCACAGGAGCCAAGTAACAGCTAGCTCAGCAGCAGGTGGCAGGGAGGGCTCAGGCCTTGCTGTGTAAGCGTTTCTTAAGAAAGAAGCATGATCAGGAGTGCATTTCAGTGCCTTAGCTAGTCATTTCACAGAAGAGGTTTCCAAAAATTATTGAACTACATTAGAGCATCTATTACCAAGACTGCCACTGAATTTGATCTAAATCCCCAGAACTCTATTGGGAAACCCTTTCATTGTTACATCGTGTCTGTGTATCATTAATTGGAGCTAGAGCAGACAGGAGCAGAGTCTTAAACTAGCAATTTTGCCATTAAAGGATACAGATGTCCGGCATGGGGTCTGGTAGCCTCCAGTCCTGTAAAAATATTTAACAATTTAATTCACTTTTCAACACTATGAGGTTGTAGTGATTAGCAAATGCAGAAGTTCTGGCGGGAGTTGATGGAAATCCTTCACCAAGTTCTGACCCTGCCACCTAAAGTACACTCAGCCCTGCTCCACACCTGTGTAAAATGCTGTGTAAACACAAAGTGCTGATCAGGAGGTGAGGGTTGCATTGCCTGGGCTGTGGATGGGGAGAACATCTCCCAGAAGCAATAAACCCCACTCCCTCCTGTCTTTCCTGCTCCCAGCAGCAGCATCTGGCTTCTCCAGAGCTTCTGTCCTGCTTCCCTTTATGCTTTGGAATTTTGCCTGCGCAAAATTGATCTGTGTTGGTGCAAAAAGAAAAGAATTGGAAATCTGGCTAATTGTCATATGATAGCAATACCCACAAGACAGGTGAGCACCAAAAATATCTTAATTTCAGGTAGCCTTTTGACTTCAAAGCACGTTGCAGGTGGTTGAATGAGATGGTGCTAAGAATGTCATGCTCCATGGAAAGACGTAGGACTATACTTTAAGAACTTGGAAATATTGGGACCAGGCTTAGCAGTGCAGACACACCAAGCAAAGAGGTCAAACTCAGTACATGGATACCTAGAGGTACCAGTAAGAGAAAGTAAACCCTGGGCACATCTCAGGTATCTCCTACGGGTATGTTAATTTTGGGAGTGAGGGGGTTGCAGGAGGCTTGGGACAGAGCCAGGAAGGACTTTGCTCTTGCAAAGGATGACCCAATGCCCCTGTAAGATCTACAGCCTGGAAGGGTGGACCATGCATACAGCAGCAGAGGTGGCTGTCCATGCTTGTCTGCAGACTTTGTGAACTTTTGGTTGCCAGAGCCCTGAAATGGGATATTTAGCACATATCACTACTGCCCCTCAGACACAACACTCAGAAGCTTTTATCAGTTTTCTAGTTTCCCATTTCTTTGCATATCCTGCATGGGAGTAGAAGGTGATTAAAAGGGCTAAGTGCTTACATATTGTTTATCTTCCAAGGTCCAGAGTGAATTCACTGGAAAGATTCCAGTTAACTTCAACAGATTTTGGACCAGTGTCTCAAGGAAAAGATGCAAACTTTGATTTGCAGTCTTCTGTACCATCCAGTCGATTTAGTTTGGAAAGCTAACTTGTAATTTAGCACTTAAAACATTTTAACCACTCTTTCTGAGGAATTTTAAACCTAAGCAGTATAAAAAATCATTACTCATGGACTCTTTCATAGAGTCAAGTTTTTAATTTGCATTTAAGTCATGAGTTTACCAAGCTTTTTCTTCCTTTCTAGGTGGAACTTTCAATTCAGAAAACTGATAATTTACGTTTGCATATCTAGCAGAGGACTAGAAAGCTTCCACTGATGTTCATAAAGCCTAGCCTTGTGTAAGGTTTGAAGACTGTGGTAGCTTTGTTTATACTATAGTTTAGGAGGGAACTGCCTGTGTTTTCAAAATATTTTCAGCCTTAAAATGTTCATCACTTGACTTATAACTGGATTTATGTCTTCTTATTTCAGTACAATGACTTTTTATTTCTCAGGGAGACAACATACAAAGTAAAAGTAAAGGCAAAGTTGCTTTTGGAAAAAGTTTTTAGAGGAAAAAAGGTAGTACATTTTTGAGGATTTTTAAAAATTCCACTCATTTAAACTTATTATAATATCATTGTTACAGACACAGTGAATGTCTTCTAACAAGAACTTTCTCTTAAATAAAATGAAACCCACAATATCATAATGAATTGGAAGAGGATTACCTTCCAGAATATCCAACAGTTTTCAGCTGCTCAGTACTATTGTCATGCTTGCTGCTGACTTAAGGATTTGAACTAAATCCTTTCAGAAGACAACTGATTTCTCATTGTATGTTGCAAAAAGTGCATCCTTGAGAGAACTTTACAGAGTATTTCCTATAACCTCAGTATCTGAACAAGACTTTTATTCTAAAACTTGCTTCTGAAGCCATTTCTCTTCTTCCACCTTATCTCTCTGAAGGGTGTGAGAATGTTTTATTCAGTCTTTGCACATCTACCCTACCTGGGTGTCTTACGTAAAAGTCATTTTCCCATGGGATAACTGAGGCTGGAAGTGACTGCTGGTGGCCTGCAAGTCAAGCTTTGCTCAGTTCAGGGCTAACTCCAAAAGGAATTCAAGTTGCTCAGGGCCATGTCCAGGTGTGTCTTGAGCTTCTCCAAAGAATGCATCTCCAAGGATGAAGCTTTCTTTCTCTCAGGGCTGCACCACTCACCCAGAGAATTCTTTCCCCCCTTATGTCCAACTAGCCTCTGCCTTGCTGCAAATCTCAGCTGTTGTTTTCTGACCTTTCCCTGAGCACCTCAGAGATCCTGGCTGCATCTACTCTGTAACCAGACTTCAGGGAGTGAAGGACAGCAACCATCCTTCTTTGCCTGCTGCATGGGCCAGCTCAGACAGGATATCACCACTTTGGTACCAATTGCCTGCCCAGGTAGCTCTTGATCTCACCTCTCAAGGAGACTGCTGGCTCTGGTATGCACCAAAAGCTCCTAGAGCTCAAAATCCTTGGAAGCACCTTCCTCTTCCTGACTCCAAGGGTATTTGGGTGTCAAAATATTGGTCTCTGCCACCCTTGCTGTCTGACCTGCAGATGTTTAT
Organism: Corvus brachyrhynchos; assembly: GCF_000691975.1. Taxonomy (NCBI): domain Eukaryota; kingdom Metazoa; phylum Chordata; class Aves; order Passeriformes; family Corvidae; genus Corvus; species Corvus brachyrhynchos. Next base: position 6,515,779 of record NW_008238330.1, on the reverse strand, counting down.
GAAGTCTGGGTATTGAATCCTGCACCTTAGTCCCCTTCTAAGTATCCCTCAAGTGTGTTTAAAGAGGTAGTTGAAAGAATGGAGGATAGGGCAAATTAATTACCAAAAAACCTGAAGATTTGAAGACTTTTTTATATTTTCATCAGTATTTTACAATATTTGCCATTTTCCCTTTGAAACAAAGATGTCTAATTTTCAACTGAATTTGGGAAGGAACTGTTGATCTATTACAGAAGGGAACCTTATTTTGTCACATGAAAGAATGAAGAGGCATCTGCAATAGATGAAGTCCCCAGACATAGCGTGGTAAACCAGTAGACAGACTGTGTAAAATGAGGAGTAATTTATGGTCTCTTATTGGAGGATCTTTATGAATAATACTACTCTGGAAACAACTTAAACAGCACCAGCTACATTTTTAGAAACACTGGGAAAAAGTCAGGTCTTCTAAATTCAAATGACATTTTCAAAATATCACAAAACACAAATGCAGTCATCAGAGCTGATCACCTTCAGAAGACAGAGGAAAATCATTTCAATTTACTTGACTTGTTTTCACTGTCATTTAGACTGAGCAACATCCTCTTGAACCGAAATTTCAACTTTCTGCAGCAAATACTCCAACTTTTGATTCAGCGAGGCAGAAAAGTTTATGGTTTAGACTGAGGAAAGCCTTTTACTTCTGTAGTGACAGATACAGAAACATAACACCAAGGTAGATACACAGGTGTGAACTGCTCCACTTCTCAGTGTCTCTACAGATTTTCCTCAATCACCTGAGAGCATTGGCTAAATCAAAGCTGTAAAAGCTGCTATGGGTTTTTTATTAAAATATTCAAAATGGATGGATAAATTTAAAGAGAAAAAAACCCTGTGTTATAAATCCTGGGAGTATAGAGAGCAGAGACTTAGAAAAGTCAGGTAAATTTTAGTTTTAAACCTAAGTAGCTTCTCCAAACATAACCTTAGTGGCTGATGTAAATTCTGAATTAATAACCAATAATTTAATTTGGAAATATGCTGCTCTAGCTGAAGTAAAGCATTCATCCATCTCAGAACTAAGTAAAGCACCTGGGTATATAATTAGGGAAATGAAGAATTCTCCTCAAATTTAATTTTCACTTCCTCCAACGACCTAAGAAGTTTCCACGTACAAATTGCCATACTGTACAATACAAGGCAATAAACTCTAGCCCTAACTTTCTTGGCCAGGGTAGATCAGTCATCCTCAGACAGGCAAGAAATCAAGAGCACCTTTAGGGTCATGCCTGTGAATTTTTGTCCCTGTGTACAAAACAGCCACATTTTCTAACACACACTTAAACTCTTCAGTGCAACAACAGTATTTGTGCAGTTTTGGTTGCAGATGGCAATAAAAGAATTGCAGTGAAGCCTTTGGGCATTTATCATCCCAGGCTCAGAAAGCTTGCACCAGATAGGAAGAATGATACAGGTCCTTGCAAGAAGTGTCTATGCTGTCAGCACCACCACTAATACACCATTTTAAAATAAAAGGGAAGTGCTGAGCATCCCTGACAACGTGCACTTTCTAATGACCCCGTGAAGGGTTGCTTTTTCCTCTCCTCTGCTGGTCTGTAACCTGGCCACAAAGGTCTGACAATGACATGCATATCTGCAGCCCACTGGGGATGCCTTCAAGGACTGCACCTGTCAACAGGATTATAAGGAGATTTATGAACTGATAAAAGGCTGAATTAGAAGTCCTTTTAATGGCCCACTCTGGACAGAAAAATAGTTGCAGGTCAGCTGACAGCAAAAGTTAGGTGTAGCTGAATGACTTTTCCTAAAATCCATTTCCTTCTGCTCTGAAGACAGAGCACTTACTGTAATATTCTTGTTGCCCCAGAAGGAACCCTAGATTAGACTGCATCTGAAGGAATAATTGGACAAGAACTAAAAAAACTTATTATTTACCAAAAGGCTAACCCAAACCACGACAGAGACAAAGCCACTACATTTCACAAGACCGGTCTGGAGGGAAATTCTTGTGCGTCATTTAAAAGGCCATTTATTTTTAAAATATAGGACCCCCTAATGGAATAAATGTTTCACCTCCAGCATGCTTATATATTTTTTGGCATATTAAAATGTTGCCTTCTTTCATGAAGACTTATGGTCATTCTTCAGAATTATGAGAGTGAAAATCCAACAGGACAGACCGAGGGGATGGCTAATTATAGGGTATCTTTGTTCTGAAAAGACTCAGCTAAGAAAGTTAAAGAATAAAAACTGTAAATATTGACCTTGCCATCAGCTTCTAAATGTATTTTTCTTGGCAGGAGTATTTTGAAATTCCTCCCAAATAACCTTTTGATAATATTTAAACTTTATTTTTACATACTATTTGAAAACAAACCAGTTTGTTGAATCTTTTTGTTCTGCAAATTTAGCAATCATATGAGGTCTTTTGTTGGAACAAAACCAGTATTTTAACACTGAGACATCCAAAACTTCCTGCAAATTAATTATCACATGGTACAACCTCAGAGAACAGCAATTACAGCACTGGCAAAGTTACCTTAAAGGTTAAAAGAACTTTTCCCAAAGTAATAGCTTCATGTGCTCCAATCTTTTTCTCTCAAAGCTCTAGAAGAGTAGAGAGATGGGAGACTGGGCTTGAAGAAGTACAAGAATCCCAGCCTGCACTACAGGAACCAGGGTTATTTTTTAATTTTATCTCAATTTTTCTTGTAAGACCATGCTTTGATAAAGATTTAACCTTTTACAGTTAGAATTCCAGGAGACTGTAAAGAGAATTTAAGTTAAGAGTGTTAAATCTACAAGTGGTGAGCAGACAAAATGGCAATCATTGTTGTACCTATTTTTAAAATGACGGTATGTTTGTCATTTTTAAAAAATTTTTTGTTTGAGTTGCTGAATGAAAGAGAGCATGACTGTAGGAATTGATGTACATTTCCCTCACTTTTTAAGACATGGTAGAAGTTCAAGGGCAGTGTAAACTCAGGCAGGGCAGGATGTGCTCAATGTCAGTCTTTGAGATTGTAAATTCTGAAGTCAATTAAAAACAGAAAAGAAAAAGAAAAATCCTTTACGTAAGCATTTCAAAAACATGGGGGTTTTGTGCTGTTTTTTTAAAAATAAATAATCTGTTCTAGAGACACTGTTTTTGTTCAGTCAGTAATAAATCAAAGAAACAGCAGCTAAAGCATTTCTGTATAGCATGAAGTCAGATGCAACAGTTACTCTGTACCTTCAGGAAAGCCAGAAAGCCAAATGCCAGTGGATTTTTTCCCTGTCTCCACAAGAAAACTGTATCCTTTATCGGTGAACAGGAACGCTGTTCTGACCATGACTGTAAAACAAATGCCACAGGAAGAGCCAGGGACCAAGATAAATAATTACAACCCTATTAAAGGCTTCACAAACAAAACCCAATATGACGAAACTCTACAGAATTTTCAGCAGATGAGTGTTTTGATTCCCAAGAGATGGACATGATGTACCATGAAAAGTTGCCTTACATACCAAACTCCAACCTGAATCCTGTGCTGTCTTCCACTTCAGGAAAAGCATCAGGTGTAAATGAAGTGCATCACAGTAAATCAGTCCAAAGTAAACAGCTGAGAAAGAAATAGAGACCTATGGTCACCAACAGCAATGATTTTACCTGACTGACATGGATGCTAACTAACCCCTTAATCATTGCTTTTCCAGGTGATATCACTGCCAGAGATTGCTTACTCAGACTGACTGACATGGAAAACTACTCACCAGCTTTTTCAGAGTGAAAAATTTAGTAGACAACCTTCCCTCTGAAGAGCTTTGCTGAGTTGTTTAGGCATCTGCCAAATGTCTCCTAAACACCTTTCTCTGTATTCCCAAAGTCGGTCTTGGTTTAGCGTCGATTTCTTACAATCAATACCTACAGAGCAAGCACAACAGACATGAGGATTTATTTGAAAACTTTCTTGTCTGGACTATTTGTCAACATTGTTCATCAGTTCACATTACAATGAGTACTCTGAGGTGAAATCTGGAATTTGAATCCATACTTGCCTTTGCATAAAAACCATGTCTTCTGTTCCAGACCTGTTGCTGACTTGCTGAGCCTATTGGTAAATCTTGCTTCCACATACATTGAATTATTTGGTAATACTGTTCTCTAACATCTGTCTTCCAAGAAGAAGACCATGTGCCATATATAAAAAATATTTTTGATTGTAGGTGGTGGCTAGTACTTAAATCTGGAGAAAAATGGCTCTCAGAAATGATTTTGATTATTTTGTTTTGCAGAACAGCCAGCAGTACATTCTCTGCAGTATAGATAAGACTGTTTAGTAAGAGGTTCATTAACAACTCCATCTCACCCTCACAAAAAAAACAAAATCAGCAAGCAGCTAGGTGTAGGTATACAACTGAAAGAAATCATGAGAACTACTGTAAAATATTCTAATTCAGCATAAATGTAGCGAGCAAAACAATCAAATGTGCTTCCAAGTATTCCCATTACCATTTGCTCATGACATTTTTCAGAAAATGGCTCCAGAAGATAGATGCCTGTCCATTAGCCAAAAATTTAAATGTGGTAACAGTTGTCTAAGGAATTGTAGGCCAAGTCCAGATAGAAAGCTGAAGCAGCTCAGAGATTGAGCAATCTTGGAACCAAACAAGACAAAGACATATAAGATGTGATTGTATGATGGCATCATACATGGAAGAACTCCCTTATTTTCTACTTTGTCAAATCTCCAAATTACATCACATCATTTTAGAAGCAGAACTGTTTTTTACACTTAAGCACAGAGCACATGAAAATTCAAGGAGAATAAAGGATCCTCCAAGCATGGCACACAAAACCTTCCTATGGCTTGACTGCTGGTTATCACAGCTGTCCTTTTTTAGGCTTTGTTGACCACTCCAGATGTTCATCTTCAACACTCTATCGCAAAGTCCTTACGGGAACATCTGTTAGCTTGGTTACAGAGAGATGATAAACAGTACTGAGGTCCTGGACATAGACAGTAAAGTATAGACTAGTACAGCTGTACTGCAGAGATCATGGGATGTAGTAATAGATCCCTTCTCTTGGTGGAGGCTGGTGGTATTTGATAGTGGGTAGGAAAAACTGACACAGGCAATGCTGGGAGCCAGTTTCCAGCCTTGGGTAAAGATCCTACTGCAACAGTCTCAAAACAGGGCAGGCAAAGCACATCCCAAAGAGCCTCTGCTGACTCATAGGTGTTAGTGGTGTCAAACTTAACTGGGATCAAGGAACAGTTGCAGACATGCGGTGAATCACTCTTCCAGTTTTATTCTAGGCAAAAACTCCCCACTCCCCCAGTCATATTATTAAAGCATAAAACGTTTTCAAAAACTGCTTCAAACCAACTTTAAGACAACAAAATAGTTTCTCCCTACACCCTTCTCCTCCCAGTTACTTAGAGAAGCTTTTCTCGTTCTATCGTTCTGTTCATTGTATCTCTGTTTGTTTCCATCCATTACAAGGAAGGGCTTCACCTTCAGATTCCTGTTGAGAAATGTAGCATATCCAAGCAAGGCATTAAAACTGTTCCTCAAAGGTCAATTTATTTCTTTTTAAAATACCATTTGCAATGGTTAGGAGAAGGGGATTATTTTAACTGAAATTGCGACAAAGGATTTATTGTCTGACAGTGTTACTGCTATCTGAATAATTACCAGCATTTTATCTGCTGATGTTTTTACGTGCTAATATAAAAAGATGGGTTTGTAGTTCTTCCATTATCTAGAACATGACTGTTAAAAAGTCTGGAGATTTTACCAAAAAAATTAAGAAAAATTATTTAGGCAGCTAAGTTTCTTTTGAGCTCAGCATGAATTTAGGAAAATAAATGCAATTTGGGACCTCAGAGACCTGCCTGACTCAGACTCCTTTTGGCTTCCCAAATCTACAGTGGCAGATTATGTGAATGATTGCTGGTTTAGCACCCCGTTTGTAAACCAGACAATATTTTTCGCAAATAGTTTTTATTATTATTCCAAAATAAAAGAAAAGAAAAAGAAAATAAGCCTTTCATACATAAAGAGCTCCCCAAAGGAACTGCATTGCAGCAAGTTCAAAAAGTTACATGAAATAGAAGCGTGCCAGATGTGCCTGGAAGACTATGCACTCTTGATCATCACTTTTCCAGTTTTTGTTGGTCTGAAACTCAGACTGATGACTGTCAAATTTCAAGCTGATGAAACAATTTTCATCATGCCTTGATGTTTGGAGAATAAAGTCAACAGAAATTGTCATGTAATACATGAAAATGTTCTCAAGTTCCAAGCACTGAATGAGGGCAGTCAAGGGATTATTGCTGTTAGCAGCAATGTAAACTGGCTTAAATGCCCAAGCAGAATAACTCACATCACCTCAAATTTCTTCTTACAGAACCCTGTGAAATAAGGTTTCTTTCCATTAACAGTTTTAAATACACTAAACTCGGTGCTGACACTACACTGAATATAATTTTCTGGTTTCACTATTCTGAAAGAAGTGAGGGAAAAAGAGGCCACCGCATTAAGGTCTGGAGATAAAGTGCATTGTGGAGCTGAAAGACAGACTTATCAGCCTCATTCTGTTAATCATCAAAGAGATGGAAAATTTCAACACTCAAATATAGAAGGTGCTATTCATTAAAGAAACTGTTGTTTAGAAAATAAAAAACTTGCTTGATTTTGCTAGTGAAAGAAGTCAATGGGTTTTTTCATCACCTATGAACTTCTTTAAATTGAAATTTAGTACTGCCTCAAACAGACTGCTGAATTTCTTCCCACACAGTCTTACTAAACATCCAGATGTTACCGCCTCAATGGCTGATATTTGACCTCCTTCTATTAATGGTTTCACACTTGATATTTCCCGTCTTGTGTACCATCCGGTTGCAATGAAAGCATTCCAGCAATTTGCACATCTTCTCAGCCCAGAAATCTTATGTAAAAACCTGCTTATGCAGCTCTATAAATCTGTTAGATCTTTAGTATCTTGACCACTTCAGCAATACCTTCCCCTGCAGGATGTAGTTTGCTGATTTTGCTGACACTGAAGTTAGTACCAGTCAGGAAATCTCTTTCATCTCTGTTGCAGCATCCTGCCCTGGTATAATGGATGAGGAAGAGCATGAGGCTATATAATTCCATGATTAACCTCAATCCTTCCATGTTGCTGGATTTTTGATGACATTCAGATTGGATTCTGTCTTTTCAGGACTTTTTATAGTCATGGAGGTTAAACATCAAAGATATTCCTCGTAAAACCTTGATGAGTAAATATTCATAATAAATTTTCCACAAAGGCACAATTCCAGTCCTCAGAAAAACATCTCATGTGTAAAGCCAACAATATAGAATAAAAGAATACTGGCTATATGTAGCATCACAGTATTTTTAGCCAAAAGTTATTGATGTGTTATTCTTCACATCAGCTCCCAGTTTTTTGACACTGTTTTTTGTCCCAAGTCATGATCAAAAGCTGTTTCACCGTAAGAACTTGCACTGTTACATCATTGTGCACATTTGCTCTTTTGGGACACAGTGTTTCACTACGTCACATATCATTTATCACATAAACATGTGATAAAAGATGCATTTCTGGGGCTTATGAAAATGCCCCACTCTTGGTCCTTTCACACCGTGTGAGGGCCCTGTCTAACAAAGCCTTTGGGAACAGTAGCTCACCATTTCTGAAAGTGTTGCTGGGGGCAGCTCTAGCTTTGATTACCTGGGTCAGTGGACCTCAGGATCTTGATCCTGCACCTTTTTTCCCCCTGTAACCCCCAAAGCTTTGCAATTTTTATGAGAGACCTGAATGGAACCTGAAAGGATCTCAAGCATACTGAACATACCCAAAGTGGTGGTAATGCATCATGGCAGTCTCTGAAGTTATTTAAGAAGCATTTTTCTGTGCAGTTCAGTGCCCTTTTGGCATAGATTCTGTATTTTGCATGTACTCTGCAATGTAAACCAATCCAAACTAAGCTCGTATCTCACTTTTACTGTTTCTCTCTATCTTAAGGTAAAGTACTGCAATCTAAGACTTGTGGGATTAATGTTGTCCTGGTGATGTTGCAATGGTGAGAAGAGAGTGACTAAACCAGACAATGAAGATTTTTATTGCCAAGCATTAAACCATGCTTTCTGTCAATTGCTCTCAAGTGGCATCATAGAGCCCCATCTCCCCAGAGCATAACTGCCCAGAGTTTCCAGGCAGCCATGAAAAAGAGCTCTGAAGCTGTAGTTTCTTTGAAGTGGCATGGGCTGATTTTTAAAATAGCTTTGAGCCATCATCCCTATTTCCAAATGTTGTTTTACCAGGTCAGTGATTTCCACCTCAGCAGGCTGTCTAACTCATCTCTGCTGTCCCACAGCTGGGTCAGCTGTAGCTGCATCATTGCTGATCAGCATTTCACCAGACTAGCAGTCTCCAAAACATTCTTCCTCTGGTCATTTACCTCATTCTTTGCTTCCCATGCTCCTAGGAGAGTTCTAGCTGATGTTCAACACACAGACATTTTTCTTATCCTATGGGTGTGAAAAATGATTGTTCTCTTCACCTCCTCAGCAGTTTTTCATGGCTTGGAAACCTGTGATGTCCCTCATTAGCCATTCCTTCTTCAGGAGAAACACAAATAAATCCAATCTTTCTTCCAAGACTGTATTTTCCAGGCTCATGCTCTTTGTCATTACTCTTCTCTGTACTCTTTCCAAGCAGTTATGTCCTTCTTAATGTGCAAGCCCCCCAGCTAGGCACAGTTTCAGCTGTGGTTGTGCTGTGCCACAGTTCTTGAGCTCTTCCATCCATATGTCTTATCGGCCATCCTCTATGGAGCCCAGTTTTTGCTTTTCTTGTAGCTCCACAACTTTGTTGGCTCATGTTCAGCTTGTAGGTCCTTTCCTACTGGTGTGCTGCCTAGTTTCCACTCAGCGACTGCACACCCCACACTTGTCCCTGTGGAAAAATGCTTTGTTTCATTTTGTTTCCATGATGTATTTCCAATATGGCAAGATTTCTTTGGGGTCTAACCTTGCACTTCTCCCCAGCTTGGTGTCATTCGCACATTTAGTACAATACCTTATTCTATCCTTGGGTCAGACCTGGAAATACTGCATTATATCAGACTCAGATTAAATCCCTGTGAAACTCTGCTCACTGCATCCATTTGACTTCACAGATGATGTGGTTTTCTAGAAGCTTTGGCTCACCCCAGAATCTTCAGTTTGTCTTGATCATGCTTCTCCACCGTCTTTACGAGTGTTATGTTTAAGATATGACACTTACTGCTTTTGCTTTGCCCACAAAATCTATGACTATGGGAAATTACATTGGCTTGACAGACAACTAAGAGCAGAGAAAGGTAATTAACAGTTGTGGTGAACAGCAACCAGTTAGGCTTCTGTAGAAGGACCATTTTGACTGGTATTTCATATTGGAAATAAATTGAATTTCCAGAAATGCACCCTGAAAATAAGTAGCATATCACCAATTTTCAGCCCAGCAGCTGCAGACCACCCTCAGGGGAAAGTCTGCCAGACGTGAAGGAGGTTTGGTTGAACACTCACACAGAAATATGGGGAGATTGTTGCAGTCCTTCTTAGATTGGGCCAGGGCTGGCAGTATGAGAGACAAGGGTAAGTGCTCTGGCAGTCACATTTTTAACATTTGTGGATTTTACATGTGTGTATGAGCCAAACAGAAACCTCATGACGTGTCTTGGACACTGGTAGCTGTTGTGACACAAACAGGTCATGAAATCCCAAACCCCAAAATCCAAGAATTGTTTACCCAATAGCAGATAAGTGTAACACATCTGCTTTTGAAAGGTTTTGTTGCTGGGACTTTTTGTAAAAAACAAAGAGCCCAGAAACATGACACTTCTCATCAGACATTTGGTTATAACTGATGCTTAATTAGGCAAAGAAAATATTCCCAGGGCTTCACTAACCACAAGTCAAATTTAAAAAAATGGAGCAGCTGCATTCCTTGTTTTGGGGGAGTATTCTACATTTGAAGCTATGAGTGTTTCCTCACTGACTCACATTACATGAATCCATTGTAACCATCTATGAAATAAAGGGAAATTAATTTGTTTTTCTCTGTGTGAATAAGCAGCTTTCTTAAACTCACCTTTCCTACCAATCAAGAGAGCACTAGAATTTCTTGGAACACAAAGGCCAGGTCATTGCATCACTACACTCCCCTTTCACAAGCACAGGGTTGCTCCATCTTAAAAATAATCATGTTGTTTTGCCTCCCGCTGCTCCTATGAATAGGGTGTTGCAAGATCCCCCTACTCTAATAGCTAGACAGCTCCTAATTTCCACCTTGAGTTTATTCATGCCTAGTTTATAATCTTTTGCTGTACTTCATCAAAGAGCACACGCTCAGTTGTCGGGATCCATATTACTTGCATCTGATGGTGCATGCCTCTCTTCCCCTGTTTCCACTTCAGCCCTACCAGGAATGGATATTCAGTGAAGAAAACCAATGGGGAAAGCCACAAGGGTTGTGCCGGAATCTTGAAAGTACTGAATGTAACATTAACTGAGCAATGTCTGAGTCAGTGAAGCAAAGCATTCAACCTAGCATTGATTATCTTTCCCATCACTGTCAGCCACTTCAGCTCTCTCACAGAAATTCATTCAGCTTGGTTAAAATTTCTGGGAAGGGAAGGTTTCCTCTGTTGCCTGTCCAAGTCCACAGATCTTAGAGTGGAAAACAAGGAAAAGTCACTTTTAGCAGATGGATGATGGAACTTGTCCTTATTTCTGGCTCCTTGAAATCTTTTCTTCTCACACACAGGGTTCACATGTGCTAAGCTACTATCATGATTGTGTGTGTTAGCACTCCTCCGAGTCTTTCCAATCTTAAATAGAATTCTTTAGGTCAATAGGGAGAATCCATAGGTCTCCACTAGCCTTCTTTGAGATGCCCTTCCCCAGGGCACTGAGCAGCATCAGTGACATGAGACATGGGGAAGGCATGACCCAAAAGTAGAGGAAGTCTGTGAATGTTTGTGTTCTAATGCTGCCTGAGCATTCCACTGTACAGCACTGCTCAACCAGGCTCCTCAGGCCAAACCTGGCAGGGTGATTTGGTGTGGGACCTCGCTGTGGCCTCCTGGGGTTCAGAACAAGGTTACCAAGAAGAGGCCATCGCCTTGGAGGACTTCAAGGCCCAAAAGGTCACAGGCTTGTGCAACATGATCTGAACTCAGCTCTGACCCTTCTTGGAGCAGAGATCCCTTCCTGCCTGAGGGACTGTGGGAGTCTGTGCACACGGAAGACACAGATGGGTGATCTAATCCATGACCAGCTCACGGCTAACATCCTTCATGCATATAAATTCCCAAGTGTCAGTCACTAACAAGCTCTGCAACTGAGAGCTGGAAATGAAGGAAGGTAAATATTCCAACATGTCTGTACAAATACAGAAAGCAAGATGAAACAGTCATGGTTACGTCAAAGTAGATACTGAGTATTGGAAAACTGAATCATGCTGAAGAGCTGTGTAAAATAAGTTGGCGTCTGTTTTCAGTTACAGAGACTTCATTGCCTCACACTGAGATTCTGGCAGGCATATTTCCTGGATATCATCTATTGGAAAATGATTGACTCCTCTTTGGCACAGCACCAGATCATCTTTGGAATTTAAGTTTCCTTATGTTTTGCAAGTGCTTTGAATTATTAGGAAATGGAAACATCGGAATACAACTGTTCTGTATTAAATTCTATGACTATATTGTCCAAGTGACAGATCTGTGCAGTATCACCTGTTTAATGCTGGCTATTTTTAAACCTAGAAAGCATTTTATTTCTGTGCAATACTATTGTTTTTACTGTCAAATTGCCCAACAGAATGTTTCTAGATTCCACAACTTCTCCAGAAAGTTCTTTACACCCATAATGTTGCAGGCAGGAAAATTACTAAAACAAGTGTTGCCATTGCTGACCCCACTTGTTACATGGTCAGTTCAGAAGCTGATAAGTTATTTAACCATTTTGACACGATGGCATTTAAAATAAATTTATCCAGAATAATTCCTTCATTGTATTGGGTCTTGCAGTCAGAAAGCAAAACCTAAGAGTGCATGTAAATTGGCCCTTGCTTAAATACACAGCGTGCTAATAAAAAGACAAAGCATGTTGCTGCAGCACAGTACATTTGCCACACTCCTTCAGTTTGTTCCAGAACTCTCATGCTAATGCCTATTCCAAGCAGAATGGGTGATCCATTTTTCTGAATTGGTTTCATATAATTCACTTGAGTAAATTCACAAGGCATAAATGCTAAATGTGACTAGACTATTTCTCCCAATCAAAATGTAAGTGAAAAAGTACAAAGGAACCAAAAAATGTGTTCCCTTCCCAAATTAAACATCATAGCATTACATGTCCTGGCTGTCTCCAATAAAGGCCATAGACTATAATATTATGGCACTTTTAAGCCTTTCACATTCCTGTGAATGCATAAAGATTACATATCCATTTCTGACTGCAATGTTGCCTCAATTTGTTGTATAAGTTGTATTGAAATATTTGGTACAAACTTCATGTTTTGAGGGAAATTGTCTTTATATTTCGATTCTCTTTCCATCTTCATTTGACAGGTCTGCTGCTCTTCCACTTCTAAACACCATTTGCATTCCTCCACTCTAGCTCAGGAAACTGCTGGTTTCTGCTCAGTTGCTCCAAGTTGCCATGCTAGAGCATCACGCATCACACAGGAGATGGGGAATCTATTGTATGCAGGATCTGGGACTACATGGTTGCAGACACTGAAGGATATCTTTTGGGGTTGAGTTATTAGCCAAGAAGACCCAATATTGGCAGCTCTTTCCTGGCTATCCAGTCTATATATTACTCCCTAAACATATCAAGGCTGTAACTCGCTCAGACTCAGCCTTCACACATCATTGTTGTGCTGGTGGAGAAAGGATTGAGCATGAAACCCAGTGGCAGGGTACAACTGGTGGCATTGTGGGTATTTGGCAAGCCTTTCTGAAGCTTTTTGAATACTTGATCCGGGAAAACTTCAACACTAAAAAAAGGTGTTATCCTGTAAAAAGCAATGGTTTTGTTGCAGTTTCCTTCACCAGCCCTTAGTCCTTAAACTCACTTTATTGACACTCTGTTGCAAATCAGGCTTCTTCAACCATTACTCCATCAAAAACCTGCCAGAATTATCCCTATTCCTCTTACTGAGGCCAAACACTTTATTTCCTCAGTCTCAATTTCATCAGCCACTGCTGAAACTTACCCCAGGCCTTTTCCAGGGTAAGTCCCAAGCCCCACTCCTGGGCCAGAACTTGGAGACCTCTCAAAATGTCTTGTAATCCTGAATTGTTTCCCACAAGCAACATGCTGGCTTCATTGGATGCTGGAGTGGACACCTCTGTCTTACAGCAAGCTTCTGATGCCTCAGCCTCACAGGTCCACCATTGCAAAAAGGACATGGAGCTACTCAAGCACGGAGGGCAAGTCCTGGGACAATTCAGTTCTGCCACAGCTGTGCATTCAGCTCAGTCAACTTCTCTGATATATACATACCATGGTGGCTGAGCAAACTTGTGGGGCCAATAGCAACATACCTCTCTGGAGCTTAGTTTAGGAAGGCACCGATTGACCATGGTTGTGTCTTCTCTGCATGCACTGGCCAGTTCTGATCAGTAGCAAGCCAATGGTAATGGAATCTTTGCCCAACTGCATTTGGCATGTGGCCGCTGCCATCACATCCTGTCTTTTCACTGCAGCTGGGTTCATATTTTGAAAACTCTGCTTTTCATTCTTCAGGAATTTATCACACAATCAAATTAATCTCTGGTACCTCTTCTTAATGTGTAAAAGTCATGTCTACAAATTTTAGAAGTGTAATCGGAAATGGAGTGCATTTTCCCACTGTGGAAATTCCCATTAGGGTTTACTTATATACCCAAAGTAGCTTCAGAGATTTTTAGAGAACTTTACTTTTAAGGTAGAAAACTTATCCAGAACTTGGCAGGACATGTATCTCAAGTGTTTCAAGGGGGATGACAGTGTTTCTGTATATTTGTTGTTTTCACCTACAGAATGAAGAAAAGTTCAGCCATAAATAATTTCCAGGCTTCATGTTCTAGTAGAAATACCACCATTTCTTCAAGTAAAACCAGATTCAATGTAAAAATCATACCTTATCATTTATTCAGACCACCTGATTTATAGGTACTGCTGTGCTTGCTGCTAGCCATTCTAATGGCACCCTTGTACTTCTCTGTTACTAACACTATCTCATTTTGTGGCAATAAAATCTTGTGTGTAGCCCTTTTAATGGGCTTTCCCTCATTTTTTGGATCTAGTCACTCAAAGTCACATTCTCTACTTAAAAGAAATTCGTTTAACTAAATTAGCCATTAATTTTGACTGTACAGCACATTGCCTTTCCTTTCTCTGTATCCACATATCAGTTAGATGAGAAATACACAAAATAGAAACAGAATTGGTACCACTGTGTCATCATCCTTTTATGTTGGGTAAAAACTTTCAGGGGCAATACAGTGCCTTGAAAGAACTAAGTGGGTTGATCCTGTCTCAGGATGAGATTTTACATACAGTGCTTCTTGCCAGACAATATAAGTACAAATATATATATATAAATATATATATATGTAGTATAAAAGTATACAGAATACCAGACTGTAATCAATTTATGGAAATATTATTTTTTCCCACCTCTTTTTCCAAGAAGGTACAGTACCCCTCTGTACACAAGGAGAATTTCTACTGAGTTGTATTCCCAGTAGTCTGGAAATCATTCTTGTCATGTGCTGCCGAAGAAGAAATGCTCATGTATTTAGTTTGTCTGGGAAGGCAGAGGCTACTAAACACAGGGCATGGAAAAGATAGGATGTTTTGGAATTTCTAGAAAAGGACAGTGGTTTGATTTGCATAGTTTTGCTGCTGACTGGTGGCACGAAATTTGGACAGCATCTGTTTTATTGCATCACCATTACTGGACATCACGTGATATGATAAGACTGACCCACCCTGGAATGACTAATCGAGTGGGATGCTTTAAAAGGTTTTTTTCTTTTTTACAACCCTCAATTACAGAAACCACATTTTCCAGGGTAAAAAACAGTAACTTTTAAGCATGTGTGAATGTGTATGTGTGTTGTGCTTTTTGCCTTTTGGATTTTTTTTGTTTCTAACAAAAAAGGCTCTCCTGCCCACTGAAGAATTTGGTCAGAGAGACTTTTTGTTTTTAAACCTGTAGTGAATCAACATGAATCATCTAATTTTAGCCATCATCTTTACAGTTTGAAGCAGAAAGTAAGACTTACTCCCTAGGCAAAGCAAAAATGTATTTCCTGGCTCATGCAGCTTGTCGTCCCATTTGTTTGAGATACAGAACCACGTTACTTTTCCTGCTTTCAGCTATGCCTATTGGAACTGCAGCTACACCGTTTCCCAAGAATATGCTGGGTGCGTCAGCTAACCTTTAAATATTAAAAATGGAGAGTGGCTTTGCAAACTTATGCCAAAATGGAAAGGTGTAAGGAAACCGCAGTCTGGAACAAGAGAACTTGACGTTCCTAATGCTGAGGCCTCTCTGCATCTTTCAGCACTGAGGCCATGGGTGGTTTCTAGAAATAATACTGTGTTTGTAGCTGTGCACTGCTAGAAAATGGTTTTCAGACATACCTGTTTATAACAAAGCCCCAAGCAATAAGCAACCGTCTTTTTTCTCTTTTCCTGTTCCTGCTGAAATCGGCGTGCTTAACCCCTCACTGAGGTCTAAGTCACATCCTTGCAGGATCTATGTTCTGCTGACCTTGGTAGGGCTTAACCATAACATGCAGCAGCAGACTGAGTGTGGGACAGCCACCATTTATTTAAGATGTTCAGGTCTGTTTAGATCTCTTCAGTAGTTTTGTGAGAGTTTGAGAGTAAAAGTTGATGTGCACCACAGCGAAGGTCCTCTGTGTAAATTTATCATAGAGCAGATTGAAAAGACATCCTACTAGACACCACAGGGCAATAATAACTATCCTTCCAGCCTGGTTGTTTAGGCTAAGTAGAGCAGGCAAACAGCTGCTGCGCCAGGTTTTGGACTGCTGAATTTGGAGATTACTAACAGGCAGACGATGGAAAACCCCCAATCTTCACAGAGATTGAGAGGACAGACATCAGATGTGGCAGGATCCATGATGTCTGACCATATCCATAAATAAGTTTGGGGCTTTACAGACCACCTTCATATATGACGCATATGGTCGGGGGTTTTTTTTGGTTATTGTTTCTTTGTCTTGGATAAGGTTTGAATCTACTCAAAACTGAGGAGTGGGAAGAGGGTTTTCTTTGTTTACAGCATCTATCCAATATCACTCCAAGAACATACCTCCATAATAGTTATCTGCATCTTCTAGGAGCTTCAAGGCTTTTCCTGCATGTTTTGGAAAACAAGTTTTTGGCACTAGTGTGGTGATGAACTCTGTGTTAGCAACCTGATCAGTTTTTCTATGCTTGAACACACTGGGATGACAGAACAGACCATTGGGGCCTAAAATTTTACATGGAACAAAGTGAAGAAATGTCCTTCTTCCACCTCAATTTTATCTAAAATTCCTTCTAGCCATAGTTTTCAGGAAGTTTTCTTGGACATGAAAACAGCAACCTCATAGACAGCTTTAAGGATGAACCATCCTTTCTGTGATTTCCTAACCTGGTTCATGCACACTTTCTTGTTGTAGAGAGAGACAACATATTTTCTGTAGACCTTTATGGCACCCAAGTTACTTTAAAGAAATACAAAGACCTCCCACCCCTCTGAAAACCTCACCCTTTAACTGTCCCCAGAGGGGAAGTCTGCAGCTCTAGGGATGCCAAAATACAAGCTCTAGGGAAGTCTGGAGCTCTAGGGATGCCAAAATACAAGCAAACTCCTTTAGGCAAATCCTGGGTAAATAAAAAGACAGTGAAATGCTAGAGAACAGTTGGAAAAGCACAGCTAGGGCCTCCAGGGCTTGTATTCCTGTCAGGTATATGCTCTAAAACAGTGGAGAGGGGTTGTGGTTTGTAGCTTGTACTCAACTGGTGGATTTGAGCGGCCTTCAGGGCCTCCACAGGCTGTCAAAAGAAAACAAATGGTTGCTGCTGTGGCTGCAGCCCAGGGAATCCCTTGGGCCGCTGGTCACAGTCTTCACACCCCAAGCTTCAAACTCAGAGTAACAAAACAACTTCCAGCCCAGAGAGCTGAAGGGAGACAGGTCCTATAAAAGCATCCTAATATGTTACGGGAAGGATCCCAGCCTGCTGTAAAGGTAACAGTCTGTCTGCAAAAACCACAGGTATTTTAGGGAGTTTTCCTGATCACTGCAACAACTCCTTTGGATCCGCAAAGACACGGCTGACAGGGAGTAGAGAAAGTGCTGGACAGCCTTCACCACCTCCCACTCTGGCTGCATGGTCTTCCCAAGGGACGCCTGAAACAACAGAGCTCACATCAAGTTGGGGATCTCTAGAAAAGTTATAAACATGTCCCAAGCCTTTGCTATTTATCGAAAAGGACTGGCTTCTAGGCAAATTACCAAAGACTACCCCTAAAATAAGCTGCAGACAAAGCCCAGGATGTGTAGCAAAATCTACACACTCTCTTCTGTTTCTTCCCTAGAAACCATTATGTAGCTGAAGAATATAGCTGGAAGGTTATAAAGAATTCAAGAAGCAGTACGTAGCCCTTCTTCTTGGTGCCTAATCCTGGAATAAGGTCTGACTTCAGAAACTTTGGAGGACTAGTCAAGGTTTCAGGACAACATAAAAGACTGCCATGCCTTAGCACTCTGCCTTGAAGGGCTGAGCAGGTGAGCTCCTGCTTCCAGGGCTGCCTCCAGGACATGCATCTGCTGCCCTCTCCTTCTGCTCCTGCTGATACTGATGCTCCTCAGGTCTCAGCACAGTTTGCAGAAGGTGCCCCGGGCTGCAATTTCAGGGACCTTTTGGTCCCTATTTGCAACTCTGACAGCAGTTCCTCATCTCTTAAGGCAGGACAATATGGATTGCATGTTAAGGGCTGCTCACAGACTTATCAGCCCCAGGTTTTGGACTTCCCATTCTTTAGGACAGCAAAGTAGATTAACGTAAAGAGTTTTAAAAAATGACTTATTTATGCTCTTGTAAAAATCTGACACACATTTGGAGATACTAACGGTGTTTTTGTGCTGGCTTTTCAGTTTGTACTTTACCACAAATTTCCTATGGCTGTAAAGGCAAATACAAGCATGTAATTAGCATGGTTTTCATCATCCAGTGGCATTAACTGGCTGGTTATGGTGGCTTTTCTACTCCAGTTCCTAGCCACATTCTAACATTCACTCATAAGTTTGGTCCCTGAGTCAGACCCATAGTTCATGTCTTATCGTGGTAATGTTTCCTTTAGCTCTTCTGTACCTTGCCAACCCTGTGTCTGCTTGCAGTTACTGCATACATATGCCAAAAAAAACCCCAAAGCAAATCTTAGGGTAAGCACAGAGAAAACTCAGCATGGATAGTAGTGAATGACTGACTTAGAAGAAATACGTGCTTTAATTAAGATTGTTATTAGATGAGCTTTTATGGTGTTGAGTAGAGTACAACAAAGCAATAGTTTTGCAGGAAAATCACAGGAAGGTAATGGAAGAGTTTGTTAAATATCCACATCCACTGACTGGAAAGGGGTCCAGCAGAAAAGAACCTACGGTTGCTAGTCAATGACTGAATATGAGCCAGCATGTTCCTAGCTGGTCAAAAAGGCCAGTGACATCCTGGCTTGTATAAAAAATAGTGTAGCCAGTGGGACAAGGGCAGTGATTGTCCCACTGTAATTGGGATTGGTGAGGCCGTGCCTCAGATCCTGTGTTCTGTTCTGGGTCCCTCACTACAGGAAAGACATTGAGATGCTGGAGCATGTCCAGAGAAGGATAACAAGGCTTGGGAAGGATCTAGAGGGTAAATCATATCAGGAGAAGAGGAGGCTCAGGGGAGACCTAATTACTCTACAACTACCTGAAAATAGGTTGTAGCACAATGAGGATCAGCGTCTTCTCCCAGGCAACCAGTGACAGGACAAAGGGACAGTCTCAAGCTGCATCAGGGCAAGTTCAGGTTGGACATCAGGAGGAATTTCGTCACAGAAAGGGTGGTCAAGCATTGGAACAGGCTACCCAGGGAGATGGTAGAGTCACCACCCTTAGAAGTGTTCAAGAAATGACTGGACATGGCACTTGGGGCTTTGCTTTAGTTGGCATGGTGGTGTTCAGTCAAAGGTTGGACTCTATCTTGAAGGTCTTTTCCAACCTTAAAGATTCTATGATTTATTTCCTAGCAGAAATGGTCTGGCCATGGGATAGTAGTGGAGCTCCATAGCTGTGCCGCCTCACTGGGAACAGGTGAGAGCAGTGCACAAAGAGGAAAGCAAAATCTTCCTTGCACTCCTGAGCATTTACACACAAATCTGTGCTTCACTACACTCAAAGGAGATAGAAATTGGGTTACTTTTAATATCATTCATTTGATATCATTTCCATTTTCATTTAAGGAGTAATGAATTGAAATTTTTTATGGGGATAATTAAGTTTTGATCAGTGGACAACCTCATGGTAAAGAAATGTTTTAAATCATTCACCAATCCATACACAAATAAAATATTTATTTATATTTATTAAATGATACCTCTGAAATAATATTTATCAAATTAGTAATATTTATTAAATGAGCAAAGAAAATCTGTGGAATATGATTTAAAATGCTCCTTGAAAAGATGTGACTAGAGCTCTTCCAGTTGTAAGTGAAAAACATGAAAGGAATTTGATGTAAGAGCAAGCAAACTTAGCACAGTTGGACCAACCATAATAAAAGCCTTAGTGTCTTTTCATTTGGAGTGTAATGGAAGCCCATAAGTGCATGAATCTTGACACAAAACTTTAACTGCATAAGTCACAGGTTCTTTTAAGAGTGCCAGACAGCAGCAAAACCTTTTGTGCAAGGGCAGTTTTACTGTGAGCTAGAGGGGGAAGGAAGGTTCAGCAATTGAAAGCAGAATATTAATCTCATCTTCATAAACAGTTCCTGCTCAGAAACTCTGTGGATTTAAATTGTCTATAATGTATAAAGACAATACAGCTGAAGAGATGAGGTTTTTTCAATATATCATTATCTGCAAGAGATAACTTTTCTACAGTGCCCTGACACAACAGACTGACACACTAGGTGAGCTGAGTAATACAACTGGCTCTGTCACACTGCCCACTTTCCTTCCTGAACTGAAATCTGCTCCTTGAGCAAGCCTGGAAGCCAGAATTTTACAGACTAAAACATGAAGCACTGTCTGGCTTGATCAAAAGAAACATGAACCAGTGGCTTAGCATAAAGGTCTTCACATATTCTGGGATAAGACACAACCAGCCTTATCCTTCAGACTCTGACGTAGTACTACAGGATGATTCACACTAAGCAGAAAAAAAATGCCAGGCAATTTATGACTACTGAGTGATCTTTCCTCTTTCCTCCCCATCCTTGCCTTTCTTCCTTCCCAGGTCCAAGAGGTTGGCTGATTTAAGCACCTGTAGAATCAAGCATATAATTTCAACTATTACTGCAATAAGTTTGAAAAGTTTTCCAGACAACAGTGTAAGCAAGCAACTGCAGTTCAGTTTCTCAGGATCATTATTTGCAATGAATTCTAGCTCAGCACCAAGGTCGCACAGTTCCTTTTGTCCATAAACCTGCTTAAACTGAGACATGGGAGCCTTGTTCCCCACCTGAATGTCTTTTAATTACTATTTTTAAGCATGTCAAGGTAGTATCTCTGAGGTTCATTGTGAGGAGTTTTGAAATATTAATAAAAAACAGAATGAAAAAGGGTTACGGCAAGTACCCAATGCATTTGTGACCAACCCCAGTTGTTTTTAAACTCTGCTTTCTGCCCAAGCACTATACAACACTAGAAAGCTGTATAGTCTAACTTTGACTCAGGTCTGGCAGGTGGAACAGTTATATTAAAAGAAAGGCTGCAGTGCCTGGAGGTTTCATTTCCTTGTACAAACATGAGGGTACATTGGAGCATGTGGTGTTGATGATACTGTGGGGACAAAGCACAAACTACTCAGGCCATTAAAAACCCACATCCCAGACTATGCCACATGGCAGCACAGAAGAAAACCCAAGCATTTCTTGCTAACACAAACCAATTAAATTATTTTTAGCTTCTACAAAAACAAAAAACACAGCAAAAAAGCAGCCACACTGGTCACTAAGACAATAAGCATTTCTAAGATTAGCCTTGAAATTCTCTAAATACGTGCACTCCTCCCCCACCTCCCAAAAGGAAAATCATAGTAACCATTAGGGTGTCTGCATTTATGACTAAAAATCGTAACCCAAAGGCTTAGATTCAAGGTTGAAGGTTTTACTTTTCATTCGGCTGTGCAAAAGGAATGGTTTTACCTTTTAGTCCCAATACAGTGATCTATGTGGCCATTTTTGGTGACTGCATGTCTAGCAGAGTGATATAGAGGATCTCTGATATGTTTTATTTTCTTGAGAAACAAGTTAATCTGTGTGTCTGCATATAGATATGCATACATATATAAATATGAGCATATATGTTTTTGTGTGTGTTTGCAGATGTGTATCTAAGAGTGGCATATATGGACATCAGGGACAAAATGTAAGAACAGAGGACTAGGAAAACATTCTTTCATAACCTATGAGTATGCTTAAAAGCAGCCCTGAGATTTTGGGGAGAATTGCAAAGCACAGTGCAGGTTCATACAGTGAAAATATCCACTGAATGTGCCATGATAATATTCATTAAAGAAAGACAACTTGTGAAAGATCATGGTTGGCTATCATATGGTTCCTAGAAACAGCAGACAAAAATCCAGCAGGACTTCAGATAACATGGGTAAGTGTTCTTTGACAATTTCCCCTACTGTTACAGTGGCTAAGTCCACCTTACACCTCCCAAGTTGCCCTAAAAGTGGTCTCTCTCTACAACACTGTGCTAGAAAGTTCTCCCTTTGTCTAGATTCTGCTGGTCACTGGCTCTCTCCCCCTCCCATCCCTTTTCCCATTGGCCCCTGTTATGTCACTCAACCTTGCCTCTGCCCCCTAGCCCTCAGACTATTGCTTTTGGATGCTCTGCCCGCCTTTGGGAGCTCTCGGGACAAACCCGGCACAGGCGTTCGGTTTTGGGTTCTTCATGCCTCTGTTCCCTTCGGGCTGTTGCCATTAAACGCCTCGGAATTGCAGGCAGAGAGCCCCTCTCGCCTCTCTGTCTCCGGTTCGTGCACAGCCTGTGGGTGTGAGCGGCTGCTCGCGACCACCTGCGAAGCTGAGATCGTGAGCACGCGTGGGTGCTACGAGAGCGCTGCCTGAGCGTGTCCACGAGGGACCCTGTGGGATAAACGTGGCATCGATCCGCCGAAGCCCGCACTCTATGCCCTACCATTACAAAAGGTGAAATTCCTGTTCCATTAACATGCAGTGCCATGAGCTGCATTACTTCTACGACCTGAAATTTAGCTTGGTGATGGCCGTTGTAAATTTTGCAGAAGTAAATACATAATTATATTTTTTTTAACTCTTTGCATCCAGCACCAGCATGTAGTTCTCAGAACTTCCAGCTTAAGCAATCACCCTTTGCCTTGCAGAGGTCTGGCTGATGGCCTGGGTCAAAGGCAGCTCCCCTCTGAGGGCCCAGGGTGTCTGGCTGGATGGCTCACAGAGGAATCTTTGGAGAGCTGATGCACATGGGCCAGTGGGAGGCCTTACATAGACCTAATTCATGTCTCTAGTTACTGTTTTTTGGGATGTTTCGCTAGAAAATCATTGGGTTCCTAAAGGAGGGGTATTTACTACTCTATGGGGAAAACCATAGGCAAGTCCACTGTGCACAACATGCCTGGAGTGAATGGCCACCCTGATTAGAGGCTGAAGACATAGATTAGGAAAACATTGGGCAAAGAGGGTTTTTTAAGAAAGGAAAAGACTCCATTTAGGAAACCTTCATTTTTTATGTGGCAAGGACTCTGTGTGGATCCCACATGCCACTGCACCCTCTTTAAGGAAATCACTGACTGACATGGACTGCTACAAGGTCCACCCCAACCATCGTGGCTAGAGGAAATAACTAGAGAAGAGCAGAGCAAGCAAGCCAGACAGATGCAAAGATGTGCAACACAGGAAATGGGCTTTCATGGTGAAAAGCACAACCAGTGGGGAACCTTGGTACAGTAAAGCTCAGTAACAGTAGGTCTCTATGGCCTGTGACAGACTTCTTTCCCCACCACAGTACCCAAGAGGTAAAAAAAAAATTGCAGCCATATATCCTCCACAACCAGTCTTCTGTGTGGGATGACATATGGGGCAGGATGCATTTTTCTGGAGAACCGTCGCTGGGTAGGTCAGTCATCACCAAGACCTTTATTGGAGGTAAATACGTGCAACAAGACATTATTCTTGGGACATTCATTGATGCTTCTCTGGTGGTTTTGGAAGAGCTTGTGTTTTGCTTCTCATGCCCCTTTCCGTGGTTTATGTTTCTTGCCATTGAGACAGTTCCGTGTCTTCATGGGCAAGGCTTGGGTCAGCAGCATCTGCTCCTCCAGCTCTACCTGAGCAGCAAGGAAAGGAAATCACTGCCCTCTCCTGTGCCAACTCCTCTCGTCTCCCGCTGCTAGCACAGCAGCACTGCCTGGCATGTGCAGTGATTTTCTGTGCAGGCTAGGTAAGCCTTGCCCACTCAGTTGATACATCTCAGCAACACAGAGGGGTATATTTTCTCTCTATTTTCTGCACCAAGAACTTGATATTGGCTGTTCCTGTGATGATCATAAAGAAACCAAACCTATGTCCATCGTTACATTGTGCTGTCTGGTCTTTCAACTTCTGGTGGTTACAGGCTATGAATCCTCTAAATTTGTCTGTTCTTTCAGTTTCTTGGTTGTTAGTTCCTTTCCTAACAGTGGTAGTATGCTTCAAATCTGAACCTCCTCCTTGTTATCCCTGATGCTTTGCAGTGACAGTATTTATTTTTTCAAATTACAGGGGTTTTGTTATTAGGAGAACACTTTGAATAAAAGTGCCTTCTGGAAGAAAACATGGCAAGTTCAGTGCATGAAATAAACACCATATACCATGCCACTGATTACAAGACTATCCAAGCAAGTTCCTGAACACCCTTTTAAAATACTTTGTTAGAAAAGCAGTTTTGTTAGACCACTGGCTTTGAAATCTAATTTCATGGAATCTGTCTGAGCAATCACTTCCTTAGCAAAGGCTGATCAAAGATGTCAAAACCCAATAGCCAGTCCATAGAATATACGTCATAAAGATACCTAATACAGATCTTTAAAAGAAAAATAATTATAATTAATCAGCTACATTAATGCTTTCTTTGTTTAGGATTTTAATTTCACTTGAGTGAGTTTCAAGTCTCCCTTCAGTTCATGCCAGAATATGGTCTAAAATCCTGGCCTGACAATTCATGTTGCTGACTCCAGGGAAAATGGAGCTGCTTATTCTAATTAAAACAATTTATTCAATAGTCTGGGTTTACAATTATTTCTGAAGACCAGCAATTTCATGGATTTTATCTGCCTTTTGCTTCAAATTTAGTGATGACTCTGCTGTCTGTCTTCCGACCTCATCCTTCAACACCCTGCTCTCCCAGTGAGTCATTTCAGAAAATTCCCCGGCAATTGTCTGGTGTACTGATTTATGTCTAACTATGGGAGCAGCTGCCTGGGCTGCTGCTGTCTATCAAGCATGGCACTTATTTTAATGGGTCAATTGCACAGGTATCATCTATGAACCCATTTAACACTTTTCTTATTTCTGCATCTAATCATATTAAAATTTCCATTGTAAAAAACTTAACGTAATATCAGAATAATTCTTACTGGTTTTTTAATGTTAAAGAATCCATTTCTTTTAATCCCATAGTACTGTATTTCATTGCTGGTGTATATTTTTTGTAGAACAAAGGTATTAAAAATTCATTATATTCTATTTAACAAGAAAACTGGCTTCAACATTCTCAGTTACATTTAATTTTTAAATTTTATGAAACTTTAAAATATTAATGTATTTTATGCCTGAGACTTTGTAATAAGCTAAGGGAAAGCTTCTATTGCCCACTGTGTTGTATACACAGGCCATACCAACCATGTGAGTATATAGTCTCCCTTTGTGACCAAAAGGCCTCTCAGAAATATTTTTTTGCCACAACCAATATAAAGTTTCCAACCTCACTTTGACCACTGGAAAACAAATAGATTTATTTTATGCCTAATCGTTGTAACAAGACCTTATGTCCACATTGTGATATTTTGTTCTGGTTTCCTCCGTAGCAAATGATGGGATGAAGCATAGTTAATCTCGAAAGGGTTAAAGATTATAAATGAAGCGTCTGGTTAATTATGTTTCATGGAAGTTATAAGCATATTGTCTAGATACAAAACCCCAAAACCTTTATTCAAAACCCTGGAGGTAATATCCTGTTGCTCTCAGAGTAACATTTCCCATTTTATAGTCCCTGACTATAAATTTATATGAATTTGTGCGTTACCTTTTTCTAAGTGAAGGGATTTGAGGTTCTGTAACATACGCTTTTAAAGACAAAATAAATTTGCATTTAAAATATTTTCATATACAAAACTGATTAAGTCCTTTTAGCTAGGACAAATCTCAAATGTGTTCCAACAAACTTTAGGTGTAACAGCAGTACTTGCCCCAAGGGTTTCTTGAGCAAAGAGGAAAACTCAGTTTCCTTACCCAAACCAAAAAGATGTAAGACATTCAAGAAAGCAAACAAACTGTGGAGACAATGGACAACTTCAGCATCCTTGGCCTGGAAGGGCATAGAAAGCGACATCTGGAGAACTGGCTTAAAAGTTTCAGCAGTTGGGCAGGATTTAGTGACAAAGCCGAAACTCCACATCAGAATTCAGATCTCTCATATGTGTTTTCTGCCAAAATTTATTTAGACATCTGAAGCACAGAAGATCCCATAAAAAAATTACAAGGTGTGATCAACTTCTGTCAAATGGATGGGTACCAGGAGAACTTCCTAAAGTCAGACATGTCGTGAAAATACTGACAAATCTGAAGACGGGTGTTTCTAAAGCCTAGACAGAAGTGGCTGATAGAAATAAGTCATTCAGATTCTTCAGCACCAGAGACGTAACAAGAAAAAGAAGACTTGGAAGGATTTAATTCCTCAGTATTCATCATAGGCACTCTTTGATCAAGTTGCTTAGGAATAAACATTCTCAAATTGGACCTTAAGGGTCAAAATGAACTCACAGAGCCTAGAACTAGTCATGGGCTTGCTTCAATAGATCACTGGAGAGCCTCTGAAGCCCATAATACAATAGTGTCCTCAGTCAAGGACAACAGGCGCTACAGACCTTGACTGCTGAAATATAGATGCTGATATCCTCAATCTCCTTTTAGACTCCTAAACCTTGCTCTTCCCCTTAATCCTTTCATATAGGAGTTGCCAGACCTCAGACAGATCTGGAAGACCTCAGGACTTGGGGAGGTACAAAACTGTTTTGCAATTCTGTCCTCTTGCTTTGTGACTGAGGAACCTGCCCAAAGATAGAGAGCCATGGAGCATAGCTGTCTGCTCCACAAAGAGGATGGTCAGCCCCAAAGTGTCTTAATCATGTTTGTGAGTGTAAAACCACTCCAGACTGACTAGACCTTCATCAGACTCACTGATCTGTAAACACAATTTCTATCTGGAGTTCAATAAATATATCAGCCAAAGCTTTGCAAGTGAGAAATAGTAAATAGGCTGACAAGTGTCTCTTCAGTTAATGTTATCATTCAGCATGAATAAACATTGTTTTCAGTTACTTAAATGGGTCTTTGTAGTAATGTTGATGTGTAAAGGACAGTTGAATTTCAGGATGATAAATAAGGTTCAATTCAAACAGATTCTATCCAAGCTCAAATACATCAACAGACCCTGACAAATGTGCTTGCCCAATGCGCATGATACGAATTCAAAGCGAGCACTGCATTCAGTGTTAATCACTTGGAGTACATCTAATGTGGAATATGCACTGCTCATGGGTTTGTGCTTTTTTGTCTGTGGATCTGTGAGCTGTGTGTGTCTTCCAGTATAGAAAAAACCACAAACACCTTGCTCTTTGAGTGTTATTGCAGTGATGGTATTAATCTTTGCTTCAGGGTCTTACAAGACATAGTTTTGTGACCATGGAGATCATATCATGGTGGAAGCCAAGCTGCAAAATTTTGAACAGCCTAGTTCAAAAGACATCCCCAAATGTCACTTTTTTTTTATGGTGGCCATGCCAGTTGCCTCACTAATACTCCATTTACTTCCGGAATAGAGCACAACAATGCTGCAGGATGCAAGTGTCTGTGGATTGCTGTTGGGTGCTCTTCTGATCATTTGACTTTTTGTGTGCACCAAAACTGGTCAGTATTTCTCCTCCTACTAAGCAGACTCACAGTTTATATCACAAATTATATTTCCTTGTGGTTCTCCATGCATATTTCTCTTCTGAGGCCCAGCTGAATAAATCAGACAGTAAAGTGCTAGCAAAGATGTGGGCCAGGAGAACCTCAGAACTAAGCCTTTTGGTGCAGTGAGAGGGGTCAGCAATGCAGGGAACTAAAAGCTCTTTCAAATCATTATCAAAACCAATTCTTCTGTTGCAACAGGGACTTTGCTACCCTGCACCTCTCTAATAATTATTACTAACAACACTACTTTGGTGCCTACCAAACTCTCATGTGACTGCAATATCCACTGCTTTCTCAGCCTGTCACTGACCATGCAGACATGGTTACTATCCCATTGTTACCCAGTACTCCATAACCAGCTGGTCACAAACTTATTCATCTGCAGATCCACATTCTTTGTTTATCCTCCCTCTCCTCCAGACTTAGAATGGAGCATAACTCCAGCTTTAGCAACAGACAAAATTGAGAACTGTCAGTGCTAGGGTTTTTTGGAGATAAAATTTGTTTTCCTGCCTTCTGTTGTAGACATTTCTCTTTTAGTGATCACAGCCACATCACGAAACATCTGTTTCAGCTCCTTCAGCACCCACAGGTATCTCCATGTCCCTAAGTTCTACCAAACGCCCTGATGCATGCGACAGAAGGACAAATAAACGATGGTTGGGAAATGCATTAGGAAATTCCACTAGCAAGTTCCAGGCTGGCACAAAAAGATAAAAGGCGTTATTTTGATTGCTACATTCTTCAGTAAAGGCAGTTTTATCACCCCCAGTTTCAGCAGTGAGCAGTTCAAACCAACAGGAATTTATTAACAACACTCTGAGCACTTCATTTCTTCAGAGAGATTTGTAACAGCAGTGTCTAGTTCTCATCTGTCCCATGGGGTTTCTCTTGCAGAGAGAGATGTCTGCTTTTCCTCACAGCCCACACATGAGCAAATAAAGCTCTTCATTCCCTTCCCTCCATGTCTGATATTTATTCACAGTGCAGCAGGGTGGAGTGAACTCAGCAGCCTGGGGGCCATTTGCTGGGCCTGGGTGCTCCTCCTGGGGGTATTACCCTCCACCCTACATTATGATGCTCTTAATATTTTGGTAAACGTGACTGGCTAAAGATGATGGATACTGATATTTATTTGGCAACTAGCGTATTGATAACCATTTGTTTCTCCATGCTGCTAGTCCAACAACCTGCTGTTGGGCTTAATCTTACTTTCCAATTTTATTTTTTTTTTAAAGTTTTGTAGTGTGTGCTAAGGCTTGTGTAAGTATAACGTAAATGGAGCTGGAACATATCTGCCCTTTGGACTCGGCACTTACTCTTCCCAGAAAGTCTATCTTATTATTTCTGTTCAAGAATACATGAAGTTGGCTGCATGCCTGGATCTGCATCTGGTGTCTAAAAAGAAAAAAACAATTTTTTTCAATAGTATATTTGCAGATGATGGAGGACAAGAAGAAGCTGAGGCTGAGCAAGTTTGTCATGGAACTGAGCAGCTACACACCATACATAGCTTGAAGATGATGGTCCCAGGCCTAAGAGCAGGGAGCCAGGGAATACAACTCTTTCCTTGTGTACACATCCTTGTAAAAACAAACTCTGGTAGACTAGAATGTGTTGGGTTTTTTTAAAGATCCCACCACCTTCTGATTATATTTTTTTGTTACTTTGCTTGTAGAATTCCTCCAGACAGGTGGAGCAAAGTTCATTCTCCATAAACTAAGGAAGGTTTGGCCAACCTGCCACTTCTACTGTGGATATTTCTTAAGGGTATGGAGGTAGTCCCTTGACACCACACGTCTACCACACTTCTGCCCTGAAAAGAAGCTGAAGAAAAGGTCTGGTGTCCCCGATCTCTTGGGTAATCAAGACAGCATGAGGGAAACATGTACTTAACTAATCCACAGCCATACTTAACTAATCTCACTTACTGTAGTGAGAGTGTTTTGCATAGTGTCAGCGTCATGGCTAGCTAATAACTAACCTGTAATAACTATCCTGTTCTTACCACAGGATGTGCAGCCTCCTTATTTTTGCGGGATAGATGATCAGTTTTCTCAGGATGGGTATTTCCATGGATGGGATCCTGTTTTGCTCAAGTATGTCTCTGTGAAGAAAAACTCAGTCCTTTCCCAGGCTTGAGATCTGCACTGAAGAGGAAGACAATGTTCAGCCTTCTGTAACTATTGACCAAGTGAATGTTTCTTTCCTCTGGCTGTTATTTAGCCACGATTATCCATCTGATTCTTCAGTCACTCTCAGTCCTAGCATTACTTTGGATGCCTAATTAGGGAAATCAATGTCCCCATGACTTTCAACATAGCTTTATAGTAGAAATGTCTGTTCCAAATATTAACTATGTATTGTGGCCATGATATATTGTGGATGTAGTTCTCTAAATTGACTCTAAAATAACCCAGAGAAAGAACAGATGGAAAAGATTTTTAAAGTCTTCATACCAAATCCCAAGAAATTTCCAGAAACTGTGTCAGTCAGTATAACAAGCAACTGCACTCACAGTTCTTCCTTTTTGAAAGATTTGATATTGTATGCATAGGACTTCTTAATCCTGTATTGCATTTCTACAGCTTTTGAAGTCTCATTTAAACTTTGGAAAGTGAAGTTATTGGAAACTTGGCTATTCCCTTTTATTTGATGGCCAACCAAAATACTGGATATGTCTTGTCAGATGTAAATGATAGGATAGTATGTTGTGATGTGTGTATTTAAGCAACCAAATCCTTGTTTGTAGAGGTTTTATGTTGACATGGCAATCATGCACCACTTCATCAGTAATTTCACTCCCAAACCAGGGTAATTATAATAAAACACAATAGAGTAGAACCAAGCCACAACTGAAACTTTAGCTTTCTATCCTGTCCCATCACTTGTGAATGAGATATGAAAAGTTCAGGCTTACCGTAACTCTTTCCTAGTGACCAATACACAGGATTTCAAACAATAAAAACAAAAATTTTCAAGTTCTTACTGCTTTGGGGTTTTTTCTCAAGCAGAAGGGCCTATAAAAACACTTCCATAATTCTATAGAACCTCATTTTATGGCTTGCCCATCTCTTTTAAAGCTTCCTTTCCTGATTGTCTTTCTGTATGGTGCCTGTCTGATGAAACATGCTTAGCTGAACTCCTCTTTACTAAGGTACCTACTAAATAGAAAAGTTTCTGATACATTTCCATTTACCCATACAATAATTTTTTTCTCTACAGCTTTGTAGCTTTATTATTTGTACTTCTGGCAGCCTTGCCATCCTTAAACAGTACCTCAGCTGCATCTGTTAGCCTTGTGAATTTAGGGCACAGATAAAAAATTTACTTCACTGCTGTGATGCTTTCATTCTTATATCAGAATAACCAACACACCTGAGGCAGTCTGGTTCCCCTTCAAAAAGCAACAGCATTGCCGTGTCCATGCCAAGTAAGTTGTTCTCACTGATTTTCAGAATTAGATAACATAAATAAAAATACAAGGGAATTTGTTAATACTTCACCACCAGTTAAAGAAATAAAAATGTTTCTCTCATTATCCCTAAAGGCATCATAAGTTATATCTTCAAAATAAGAAGAGGAAAGGTTTGGGTTACACATGTGGCTTAGGCTGAAGGAACATTAAGTAAGCTTACTTTGGCCCTGATACATTCATATTGCAATGTTTGTTACTCTTTGATTCATCCGAAATCTCTTTCTAAGGACAAACAGTAGCTTTAACCAGAGCAGAACTATACCCATTCCCTGTACCATGCAAAAAAAAAAAAAAAAAAAATAATGAAGGCTTAAATCCCAAGGGCGGGGAAAAAA
>NW_008238330.1:6476656-6484296 GCF_000691975.1 Corvus brachyrhynchos | reverse complement strand
AAATCATGTAGGCTTAGATCCCAAGGGCTGGGAAAAAAATAAATCTGCTCTAGTTCTTCTACATAGAGAGTCAGGCAGATAATACTTTTAAAACAAACTTTGTCTGAGAATTTCTCCTTTGGAAGCTGAGATCTCTTTGAAGGCTGTAACCTGGTGCTCAGAACATGGTCTACTGCTGCTGGCTGCAGATTTGAGCTCTTTACCACCACCTGATGGGAACACATCTATGGAAATTTGTGAAAGCATTTAGCAGAGGAAGTGCATGCACATTTCTGCAGTTGTCCATTCATGGACCTTTACGTATTCTTGCTATAAAAATCAGTAAGACACTTAAAGATACTTAAAAATTAATTACAGCTGAATGCAACTTCTGCATGAGAGGGAATAAAAGACAGGATCTAAGTATCACATTTACTATGTGTATATGGAGCTGTAGTCTATTCATTTGTCTAAACCCCTTTTTGAATTAATCACCTTGAACTGCCTTTCTTCCCCTGCCTCTCAGTCTCTGTCCCAGAGCTGCATAAATTGTGGCCTATTAACTTTTCAGTCTTCATACGTAACTTTCAAATTTATTGTTTTATTTGGTACAAGAGTAAGCTAAGTATTCTTTTCTTCAACAAATTCTTCACTTGTTGAATTATTGTTCAAGAAAAATCCACCCTTGAGAGTCTCTGTTCCAGCCCTCCTGAAATCTAGCTACCACCTTCAAACACAAGTTAACTTTGCCTGCATTTTAAGGAGCTCAGCATAGGGGTTTTCAAATGCTGTATCTTTGAAGAAGGTCCTAGGAATGTTTTCTGCCAACACAGTGATTAAAAAAACAGAGGTGAGGACGTTTTCCAAAGCTTCCCAAGACCTGAAATGAGCCGAGGATGGATGGACCCTCTGCACCTCTTCACCAGCCAATGCATCTGCAGAACACTGTAGGCTTGGTAGTAATGCACCCAGGTGCCCAACACTCTTACAGGCAACATCTGCTGCCACACGTGGTCAGACCCCAGCTTTTGGCAGAGCTGCTGCACGGTGTGGGAAAGGTGTAAGTTGTCAAAGCCACTGTGCAGCGGCAGGTGCCAGCTTTGAGCTGAATAACCACCCATTAATCGCCTGCACATTTCTTCCCCTCAAGGGCTATCTCTGAAAGAGAACAAGACAGTCATTCCCAGCGAGGAAGTAACTGTGAACACACTTGGGAAATGCATAATTGCAGCATGATCCTAATGTAAACAAGAGGAAAGAAGTCACTGAACTCAGGATGACGAGATCTTTTCCATCAGCTCTTGTTTTGTGAGTGCCGCGCCCATCACATCCTCACTGGCCTATAGGTGTGTGGCAGCATGTAACACTGCCCAAGGCAGGAGGGTTTCAAGAGATGTTTGGTGAGGTGTTCCTGAGCAAAAGAGGCTGCTGTGAATGAAGCCACAACCCTGGCAACAACTCCAATCAAGTTCAAAATCAAAACCTGTCCCCCCAAAAGAGATGTAGTTTTGTGGGCTCAACACCATGAGATGATTCAATGGTTTCTCCTGTGTGCTGGAAAGGGAATTAGCTGTGTTTCCTAAATGAACTACCAGTCAAAACATACCTCAAAAATCATATCCAGCTCCCACAGTCAATGACAAAGATTGCAGCCCACAGCTGCCTACACTGCTCTATGACCTTTACCTAACAGATGGAATTTCCCACTGTAACAAGGACAGTTCTATGTTTCCATTACAGGCTGAAAAAACCAAGCATTTCCTTCCCCATTTCTGTAGTATGGAGCAGAGTTCAATACAGCATAGAAGAGCAGCCTCTCTTCCTTTTCAAGTAGCTCTACCAAGCACATGACTTTGCAACTGAAATAATTAGCGTTATCATAAAGAATCTCAAGCTGTCAGTGCTTTATCTTTACAGTCTCCTTAATGTCAAAGTAGTTTCTTCTAGGAATTTAATTCCTCAGGTTTAAGACTTCTTAGTCAAAAATGCAAATTAATGTCAGCATCTTCTTAAGGTATAGAAAAGCATAATTTTCTAAAGCTAAGGTTAGATTTTTGAAGTTGACAGTCTTGTTACCTTTTTAACTTGCATTCTCTTATCAATATATTGCCTATATGAATAGCATTCTCTCAATTGCATCATTTGTACAAGATTATACAAAATACATCTCTATAAGAATCTGTATGATTTTAAAATTGCAGGACTGTTTACTGCAAATAAATTACAGTGGAATGTAACCACAAAATAAAAGGGAATAAAATGTGGTCTCTACACTTACATATGAATCATCTTTCTCTAATACCTAAGTGAAGATTATGCTCTCAATGACTGTTTAGTTAATTTCTTTATCCAAATTAATCGACATGGGTACAAATTACTGTGAAATGCAATATGTTTTCACTAACTTAAGAATCCTTTAATGTCTGTAATGCATGTGAATTTGACCTATTCCATACAGCCCTGTTTTCTGAAAATTGCAGTCCACTGTGACACAAATGATGAAAACACCTCCTCTAATAAAAAGATGGCTGCGTAACACTAGGGGTTTCCCTTGCAGTGTGTTATTTCCTGGAAACACTCCTGGACAAAAACCTGGAAATAATATTTCCTGTTCTTTTTTAAAGCATCTACAAGAGGTAACTCGAATACAGTTGTTGTGGGTCAGACAGTATTTTTTAAATTTTCATAGATTTCTTTTTTCTTTCTCTTTATAGCTCAATGTTTTGGGGTTGCTAGACTGAACTCTAAGAACAAGAATAGCGCAGTGTTTCATCTGGGACGACAACCAAACAAACGCTGACATTTTCACACATCTGAAGGCCTTTTGTCAGCGCGTGCTGTTCTTACGTAAGTCATCTCACCTCCAGCATCCAGCTTCTGCATAAATGAATCTCTGACTTCCATCCTTTCCAGGATATCTTTTTGCTTGATGGGAGAGGCCGCTTTTTCTTGTAAGTCAGTGTTTATCTCTGTGCTGGGCCACAGGTTGATGCCTGTCACGGTCGCTTCGTACCACGAACACAGCGGTGTCTCCGCGTACGGAGAGGATGTTCCGGAGCAGCGCCGACACCGCCGAAATCCATCTCTGCCTCCTGGGATGCGCTGGCGGGAGCAGGAGGTGCAGCAAGCCGGGCTGCCCAGGAGAGGGGGCTGGCTGCCCGACCCGCCAGCTCTTCCCGAGCCTTTCCCGGGAGAGGCGGAGCCCCTGGAAGCCTGAGCTGCGCCTCACCGACAGCGGCTCCCGGGCTCCTTAACAGCGCGTTACATGCTGTGGAATATCCCTTTGGCCGGTTCGGGTCAGCTGCCCTGGCTGTGCTTCCTCCCAGCTCCTCGTGCACCTGCTCCCTGGCAGAGCATGGGAAACTGAAAAGTCCTTGGCTCAGAGTAAGCAGTGCTCAGCAACACCTAAACCATCAGTGTGCTATCGACATTACTCTCATACTGAATCCAAACCACAGCGCTGTAACAGTTACTAAGACGGAAATTAACTCTATCACAGCCAAAAGCAGGGTATGTGCTTTATATCCCACTCAAGCCAGAAGGGCCTTTACAAGGGACTAATCTGAAGAAAAAGGTGCTGTGCCAGGTCCTGAATGGTAGCTTCAGAAAGAGCATCTCATTTTGGAGTGACTCACGTAACAATACCCAGCTGAAAATGAATCCGATATATCAATGAAGTCCATGTGTATTATTTTAGAAAACAAACCTAAACTGCATGGGAATTGCACAAGAAAAAGCCGTTGTAGGAACAATAAAGGAGGTGGAAAAGAGTACATGTCATTTTCCAGATAGGAGTGAGTTAAAAAAACAGAATACACAATCTTCCAAAAATTTGATTACAGAAAATCAAAAGATGGATTCTGCGGTTTATTCTGTTGGTTTTGTGCATATTGTTTTGGCAGAAAGGACTGTATATATTTTAAAACATAATACCAAGCTATGTGACCATGTGCTAAAGCATGGAGGAAAACTAAAAATAAAGGATGAGGTTTAATCATTTCAAATTTTCAGTTTCCTTGCCACTTGCATAATTCTCTTTGTCTCATTTTTCATTTGCATGATGTAGTACTTTTTCATCCACTCACTCAGAATTCCCCACACGTGTTTTTTTCAGAAAAGCATTTGTCATTCAAACAGTAACAATATATTTTATGTTAGTGGTGTTCCTATTAGGTCATCTTTAAAGAAAAACAGACAGGAGGAAGAGGGGAGAGGAAACAAGGGCTAGAGGAACCTACTCACTCCAAAGCAATTTAAGATGAAAATACCAGACAGCAGCTTCTTCAGCAACACTTTAAATGGTTTTGAATGCCTTTTGCCAACACACCCTTCAAAGTAATAATTTTGGTGAAGCAACATGTCAGCATTTTCAACCTTTTTATACCTGACACTGCTTTACACATTATTTCCTTAAAGTTCAGTATTTTTATGTTCAGAAAATGGTCTTGGGCATAACTGGAGGCTGAGAACTTTGCACATACGCAAATTATCCATTAAACAGTTGGGGGTTTGTTATACTGCATCGTTAACCTAAATCTAAAATTTGACAAACATTGACTCTCTACTGAGATGATGATAGTCATACTGATAATATCATAACTGCAAATCTGTTTATTGAAGGTTACAACTGTACTTTGTTAGTCTGCTGTCTCAGGCTTTGCAGGATGAACATTATAAATATTCCCTGGGTAAAGTCCAGTTTGGTGAAAAAGTTGCCTTGCTTACATAGCAGTTCTGTACAATAATCTAGACATATTTCCTCTTCTAGCAGAATAAAATGTAACAAAGGGTCACTCTTAAAATCTCTGGTCAAGGGTGGTGGGGTTTTTTTTCTTTTCCTAATTTTTTACTTCTCATTTTTCACTTAAACATTTTAGTTTCAATAGATCTAGTCACATGAATGGCAAAAATAATGTCTCTCTTTTAAAGCTTCATGAAACTACCAGATCTGTATTTGGTCCTACAAGCATATAAATATATTCCTAAGGTTAACATTAGTAGATATGTTTTCATGTATAAAGAAACTTGTTTAGGTGGAAACCATGGACAGTTAAACACAGATATACATAAAAACAGATAAAAGAAAATTAAGCATATATAGTAGTTTATGCACAAAAATATAGCTAAAAATGGGGCAATTATTGATGTATATAGGGATTGCAAATAGAAGTTTTTCAGGAAAGACAAACAGATACTTTTAGTTACAGGTATTGTGTTTATCATCAGTTTCTAGCAAAAATTAACTGTAAAAAACTTCATTAAATGTTTGAAATAGCTTATTTTCCCCTCTCATTAAACTCAGAAACTCTAACTGTGGGTGAAAGCACTTTTCCTGGGACAGAGAGACTTGTTATGAAACAAAAAAGAAGCACAATCGGAAAAAGTAATTTTTTCATGTGTCAAACAGGTCATCTGTAAATGGAACAGAGAGGAATTGATGGGGGGAAAATTATTCAAACATAATACTATTCATTAGAAATATAAGGCAGTAGAAATGGAAGAGGCAGGGTTTGCAGAGAGATAAATGTGAGTGTGAATGGCCAAAAAATAAGAAATTGGCTCATAAACAGCCCAGAAGCATTCTGTGTCCTCAAAGCACTTTCCAAAAGCCAACAGAAATTCAAAATGGTCTTTTGTTTAAAAGTAAAGTACAGCATTTGTTTCTTCTTCCCAAGTGAATAAGCTCTTATCTTTAAGATAGAATTTGTCTTGTGTTGATGACAGGCAAGAGCTCAGAGAAGAACATTTCTGTCACTGATCTGACTAGTGAACTGCTGTGGGTTACAGTCTAATAAAGTTCCCATTAACATCAGAGACAGGGGGATTTTTGGACTGTTTCTTTTCCAGGGAAGGAGAGGTTCTCCTTAGAGCATAGGATCATAAAATAATGATTCATGTGCATGTTAGAAATTTGGAGACTTTTATCATTTGATAAAACACGTGTAGGAGGGAGTTAGCTAATTTCATGGAACAAAAATAATGCCTTCAAAAGCAGCATGTCAGCCTGTTAATATGGTTACTATGGTTGTTACAAAATATGCTGAACAGTGCTGTTCAGCCGCTGCAGTGATTATTAAGCAGCAATTACAGCTTGCACTAACGCCATCACATTATCCTGGGAAAAAAAAAAGCCAACTCTAAAAATAATGTGCTTTATTTCAATACCT
This sequence comes from Corvus brachyrhynchos, assembly GCF_000691975.1. Taxonomy (NCBI): domain Eukaryota; kingdom Metazoa; phylum Chordata; class Aves; order Passeriformes; family Corvidae; genus Corvus; species Corvus brachyrhynchos. The sequence goes on along the minus strand of NW_008238330.1, from coordinate 6,478,150 downwards.
GACAAATGCTTGGAGCTTGGCTTCTGGTTTCATGTCATCATTTTCTTGCTGCAGGGTGAGCTTAAAGTTCATACAGTGGGGGTTCATTCACTTAAACTGAACCGTGTCACAGAAGAAAGAATTAACAACAGCTTTAACACTGGAGTGGGGTAGCTAAGTTATGTGACAACCCTAACTGTATACTTGCCTTGCAATTTCTTAGTCAAGTGATTTTTTTTCTTCCTGTCCTATTATTGAAATACTTAATCTCATCCTATCCATATTATCTATTTGGGAGGCAAACTGACCACCTGCATTGCAAGCTGCTTCACTCTTCTTGAAGAAGGAATAGACATTAAGAGCTCACAAACTAGAGAAGCTGAGGTATTGGCTCAGCTAGCCAGGGATGTCTTTGGCTGTGGATTTGCACCTTGAGATTTGAGAAAACCCCTCATGCGCAGGAATATGAACCTCCATCACATCCTGACATGTATTTAAGCAGTTCCTTTGATTTCAAAGGAGATCTGGGGGTGTAATGTCTTTGAACATCTTAGTGTCTATCTTCAGGCACTATGTGTAACTACTGGAATGTGTGTGTATATTCCGTTGCAGGCACCAACATACGCATTTCGACTGTTTGCCACAGCATGAGAAGACGGGAGGAAACACTTGAGACACTTGTATCAGAAAGTGGCTCACCTTACCTCCAGCTACTTGATGTAATGAGTCACGCTGGAGATAACTGTTGCAGTGCCCACACTCCACCTTAGAGCAGTAGCTGCTGTGAGAACAATTAGCTGATGTCCCAAAGCCAGGGCGAACACCAAAGACCTGTGACCTGCCTTAAGTGAGACACTCTGCCTTTAGACGTCCTCACTGCTCGGGTGAGGGATCACACTGAAACAATCACCCACCTTTCAGCCCTAGCACAGTTTAGGAAGCTCTGTATCACAACCCATCCCCAGAAAACCAAGATACAAGAAATTATTCTTGTTCCTTCCCAAAATCCCTTCCACAAGTATTGAAGACTGACACATTCTCTTTCCAAAGAACAGCATTAATAAGCTCTCAGGCACATTTGCCTCCATTTGGCATCCCTCTTGCCCTCCTCCTGCCACAGTAGGAGGCTGAGTAATCTTTAGAAAGTAATTTACATCATGTGGCTTTATAAGATTTTACTTATTATCTGTCAAGTACCAATAGCACTTTTGAATAGGAAATTACATTTCCTTCAGCCTCAAAGAAGTACTCAGCCTCAAAATGAATCCTGATTGTCTTTCTCCAGAAAGAAGGAATATAAACCTGAGAATAAGCATATCGAGAACAAGACTGAAATATTAACCTGTACTGGTTGCTAGCTACTTATTCTGCCAAGGAACCTATTATTGACACACACTTTTTACAGAGGCAGCAGAGTCAAAGACTGAAAAATACTAACCTAAATACAAGCAGAGGAAAACCAAATGAGGAAGGCTTTAGGATGTAAATGATGAGTACTGTTACTGTGCTTCTCTT
>NW_008238330.1:6472361-6476597 GCF_000691975.1 Corvus brachyrhynchos | reverse complement strand
GTGAACACAGTCCAAGGTAACAATCTAGCTGGAATGTTGTCTGAAACCTAGGCACAACCTGCTCCACTCCTTTAGAAGGTGGAGCAGGCAGTCCATTACCTGCACATGGAATTCAGTTGCTCGCATTCAAACTTCAGCATCAGGACAGAGAGACATGCCTCTGCTAGAAAAGTAGTTGTGTTGGTTTTGGCTGGGATAGAGTTAATTTTTTTCTTAGTAACTGTGGTTTGGATTCAGTATGAGAATAATGTTGACAACAGACTCACGTTTTGGTTGTTGCCGAGCAGTGCTTACCCTGAGTCAAGGACTTTTCAGTATCTCAGGTGCACAAGAAGCTAAGAGGTGAGCATGGCCAGGACAGTTGACCTGAGGTGACCAAAGGGATATTCCATACTATAGAACATCATGGTTAATATTTAAACTCAAGGGAGTTGGCTGAGAGCTGCCACTTGCTGCTCAATGATGGGCTGGGCATCAGTCAACAGGTGGTGAGCAATTGAATTGGGCATCAGTTTTTTCTCTAGTTTTTTATTTCTCCTTTTCCTTTTCCTTTTCTTTATATTTTACTTTGTTCCTATTCTTAAACTGTTCTCGTCTCAGCCCATGGGTTTTATATTTCTCCAGTTCTCCTCCCCATCCCACTGGTTGGAGGGGCTAGTGAAGAAGCAGCTGTGTGGTACATAGTAGCCAGCTGGAGTTAAACCACGACAGCAGTATTGAAGAAACTGCAGAGTCCTTCCTTATGTGACCTAACCTTGTCTGTCCTTCCCTGTGTTCAGATCCACTGACTGTTAGGAAAATACCTCTGTACAGTTTGGAAAAATAGTCCATTAGTCCATGCTCAGCTCATTTTTTTTTCAAGTCCTCACTGCTAAATGTCCTCTCTTTGGACAGCATTACAAACACAAGATTACCTGTGCAATTTTCTTCACAAGGACTTCAAAGCCAACTTTTACATTATTTAATCTGTCTGAAGACATGTCCTGAGTGGTTATGGAATGTAAATCCCCAAATCTCTCAATTCCCTTTCCAAAAGCAGAAGAAGATTACCAGCTCCCAAAATTAAGTTGTTGTTTAGGTCACTAATATGATCTGAAATTAGGGCATCCAGCACTGTATGATACACAATGGTATATTTTGACTCTCAAAGTTCTCAGTAGATTAGAAAACATAGCCTTAGCATATTATGCTAAGCACTTTATTGACTGGGTTTAGTACAGCCTAACAAAGCCTTCTCAGCAAACCCTACTTGAACTTCCTTGATTAATGCAAGATGCGATGTCCTTGCAGGAGGAACCGAAACAGTTCTTTACTCATCAGGATCCCCTCCATACACCCTGCAGAACAGGAAAAGCAGAACAAACACTTTTTTTCTCCCCAGTGACATTTGACAAAGCTAGCAGAGGAGAGGAGATAGGCCACCCAGAAGGAGGCAGAGACTCAAACATTAATCTGACAGGTCTTTAAATACCAGTTCTTTAACTGAAGACAGATATTTCTCATCTCTGCTAGATTTGACCTAGGATCCCCCCTCCCTTCCATAGTTGCCTCATGCCTTTCTCTTAAAGCTGATGGTTCCTTTCCCTAGCATTCCACCTCTCTATATCTTAAATTCTCCCAGTTCTCACCAGTATTTTAGAAGGGCTGTCAAGAGGACAAGAAGATTGAGAAGAGAGTCAAGTTGCACTAGCAGATACAAATTACTTTTAAAAGGTATTTTCTCTATTGATTTCAGTGGTACTTTACTTCTGATGCTGCAAATTTTATATTATTCAAAAGTAGGAAAGTACTTGCTTGACATAAGTAGCTAGAATTGTTATGCTGCAAGCTGAACTTTAGCTGAACTCTATGGCTATGTTCTATAAGTACAGATGTATTATAGTGAAACCTGGAGGTAACAATCTGAATATTAATAATAGTTAGAACAGACAAAGCTGGCAGCTTAATTATTATTTGAAAATTAATAGCCAGAGTGGACAGCCCCTAGATTGTGGCATATGAACTGTAACAACACTATTACAGCATGGACTACAGAACTGGCCAAAACCCCACCAAAACCAACCTAAGAGGATGTAAAAATGACCACACAGCCACCACTCGATAATGAAACAGAAAACCAATGAAGGGTGACAATACAACAGACCCTAACATGTCTGCTGGTCCAGATTGTCACATGAGGGATGGGGAGCTTAGATTGTAAGGGTGTATTTACCCAGGGATTTCTTTTTCCATGGTCCCTCTTTTCAGGCACTTGGCTCAAGCTATCAGGTATCATAATTGATCTGTGCCAATAAACCTATCTAATAGACACAAGTGCCCAGTGTCAAAAATTTCTGTAACACCTGGATTTTAAGGAAATTAGGTTTGGGGGTTTTTTGCTCTTCTTCTAATCCTGTGTCTATTGTAGCATAACTACAAAACAGAAGATCTACAATCTAATTGCCTTTTCTTGCAGTCAGATCTCCCTTTTCCCACTAACCAGCAAGCTGGCTGGTTCTGTGAAAATATATGGCTATCAGATCTGAGCCTCAGCTGGTTATAACTATCAAATATATCATACTTTTAAAATTGGATTATAAAAAAATCATTCCATCAGGAATATGAAGGAATATTGAGGGTTCTGCTTTCCTCATGATGTTAATGGTTACACACAACCTACACAGGTTTTAGTTATCTGAAAGCTAGTCTCTATTTATTGGCTATATTTTCAAGACATAACATTCATATTTTCATATAATTTTGTAACTACTGATGAGGCCTGAATAACTGTGGCCATTCACATCTTATCACAAATTATGCTCCTAATCTGTTCAGCTAAATTTCAACCACGTTTTATTCCAAGCTATATTTACTTCAAAGTGTGCTGTGACAACGGATTGCTGCCTTTGGTTTGCAATGTGTTAAACATCAAACTTATTAGGTGACAGGTAATTAAAATACAGATTGCCAGCTGAGATCCAAAAGTTTTTCTCTTTGCATTTGCATGAAAAATAACAGTAATTCCTAAAAATAGTTACCTGGCTGAAAGCCTGAGGTGATTTTTAGTACAATAACTACAAAAAGCGCAACAAAACAAACCAAACATGGATAATCGAAGTAAACAAACATGAGTAAAAAGCATAAAAGTGCATAAAGTGATTTTATTTACAAACTCACACTAAGAAAAAATTATTAGCACAAAAAAAAAAGAAAAAGGATCTTGTATCTTGCAAGATTTTCCTCACACCTACAGAAATTGCTCTCCCTTCCCATTAATGAGAGGTAATAGTGAAGAGGACATTTTATTGTGAGTTCTGGGTTTGTGGAACAAAGATTAAGCAATTCACGTCAGCTATTATTTATCTTAATTTTTTTAAATAATAAATTCTTAGACTACTTTTTTCCAGCAGTGTTCTAACTCCAGGTTGAACACCCCAGCATCACCTTCCTGCTGCTGTTGTGCATTGATCTCCCTGAAGATGCTGGGGTCTAGTGGAGTGAGCAAGGCAGGGTGGACCAAGTGACCTTTATCTCAATATTTCCTGGACCTGTCTTTTAACCCTTCTTCCTCTGTTTCCCAGCTACACTGCTTCTTGTTAAAAGATGTGTGTTGTGGATCTAGCCTGCAGCACTGAACGGCAGACAAACCTTATGACATATGTAAGCATTTGACAAGCTCTGGGCTTCAATAAGGTTGGAGACCATGCTTCCCAAAGGAATGGATGGTTTCCTACAGTGGCTGGTCCACTGATTTTGTGTCCTATTTTCACGATGACAGGAATCATGCCTGGATCTCTTCTCTGTGGTGACCAGAGGCAAAACCCAAGGGAATGACCTGAAGTTGTCTTAGAGGAAGTTTAGGTTGGATATTAGAAAAGGTTCCTCACCCAGAGGGGAGTCGGGCACTGGAACAGCTCCCCGGGGAAGTGGTCACAGCACTGAGCCTGACCGAGATCAAGAAGCGTTTGGACAATTCTCTCGGGCACATGGTGTGACCATCGGGGCCAGGAGTTGGACACGATGATCCTTGTGGGTCCCTGTCAACTCAGAATACTCTGTGATTCTCTGGTGCTAATCTCGGCAAAGACAAGGACTGTGCTATGATTCTACACAAGTGGAATCCGGGCGAACGACAGCTAACCAGTCCCTCTGCTCGTTCCGATGGCTCAAGTTGGCAGTGTTGACACTCAAAGAAAGATAAGAGCCTTATCTATGGGCCGCCCGCGCTGCCTCCGCCAGGGCTCTGCCCCAGCGCCG
>NW_008238330.1:6464650-6472160 GCF_000691975.1 Corvus brachyrhynchos | reverse complement strand
GCCCTGCCTGCCTTCCCTCCCTCCCTTCCTTCCTTTCCTTTCCTTTCCTTTCTCTCCCTTCCCTTTGCCCACTTCCTCCTGTGCCGGTGCCGCCGCTTTCCCCGGGGAGGGTACGGGTTTGTTCCCCTTGGTACGGAGCTCGCTGTCCTGCTGGGGCGAGGTGGGGGCAGGGAGAGGAAGAGGAAGAGGAGGAAGGAGGAGGAAGGCGATCACGTGCTGGGAGGCGGGGCGGGGCGGGGGTCCTTTTCTGGGAAGGGGATCCCTCTCCGCGGAGGGAGTGCTTGTGGCGCTCGGCGGATGCTCAGCGGGCACGGCCGCCTCTCCCACATGCCCGGCGCCGCTGCTTCTGCTGTCGGGCCCGCGGAGGACTGCTTTTTTCCCCTCTCCTTGCGATCCTAGCCCAGCAAATCCATCCTCACGGAGGTACGGCGACCTGTTTGTACTGCTGGTAGTGGGGTGAGCCAGCCGGGCCCTGCGAACCCCCGACTTCCATCGCGGGAAAATGTTGTGCTGAGGGTTAATTTTAGCGTCGGGCTGAATTTAGACAGCTTCGGAGAGGTACTGCCTGCGTTCAGCATCCGAATTTAAAGTGGATCATTCATTCCTGAAGTGTAGGGTTTTTAATCTGTGTTGAGGGTGACGCTGTACGTCTGCAGAGCGAGCTGGTTAAACCCGCAGCATTTGGTCTCCAGCAGCAGTTTATGTTATTCATTGATCAAGTGCTAGCACTCAGCAGTTCCCAATTAGCTGTAAGCAGACACAGTGGTCGACTTCAACCTGGAAAATATTCACCAAAAATACTAAACTTGTCGTTTGTTTGTTTTTAAATCATGTTAGTGTGCATAAAGGCATAAGGTGATCACTGTATTTTGCACAACGTTGTCAATACATTTTATGGTGCGCGTTTGTCATCTTGGTTTATATAATATGTAGAACTGTGTTGAATATTAATTGCTATGAAAGTTTTCATTTTTTGCTGGTAGTGTTTTGGGGCGCTGTTAGTGAATCCAACATTGTGAGGAGGCTCCTTTCTGTTTGTAAGTCCATAGTGGTGTTACTGTTTTTAGTAGATGTTTTTCATCAGCTTTGGAAGTTTTAAGTAGGCCAGATGCAGAGTGATTTGGGTTTTGTTTGTTTGTTTGTTGATGGTGTTCAGGGCCAGATACTCTGCATAAAAGGCACCAGTGATCCTCTTGTTGTGATACAAATCCATAATTTTAAGTATTTTCTGTTATTCGTGTGTTAGGCTTTTTCAGGGTGAATGTTGCTTTCTGTAGACTTGATATGTTGAGAAAGAGATGATCTTTTAACGATGCTGGAATTTGTGAAATACTAAACTCAGTTCACATGGATTAGGCATTCTTTTTTGTGCATTTGGGCTTGAGTGTGGTGATCTTGATGTGATGTGGTCTAATTTTCATAAATTCTCAAGTGTTTAGCCATGATTTTTTCAAAGTGAGTTTAGCACAATTGTCCTAGGTCATCATTCATGAGAAAGAATGTATTTAGACTTTACCATTTTAAACTTTGTCAGAGCATCCTAGTCAAACATACAGTTATTAAAACATCTTTGTTGTAATGTTTTACAGTGCCAAACCTAGTTTCTAATAAACATGACTAATGGATTTCACTCGGTGAATTAAGTCAACATGCACAATATTACCAGTGATTTTGCAGAAGATATGGATGACATGGTAATGGTAAATCAGACTTGTGACAGCAGGGCCTGTGATTTCTCATGGTTAGACAGCAGCATCCAGCTACTCAGATGAGTCACTTTAAAGGATCACAGATTTGTTGCTTGTTAAACATTCTCTAATTTAACTGTACGTGCTAAATATCTGGTCTTAATTTGGAATCGTTAGCGACTGTGTGAAAAGACAGCTTGTACATTACCTCTCTGCCTTGCTGACTTAAATTCAGCTAGGAGTAGAATTAAAAATGAAAATTTGAAAAAAGTAATCTTAGAACCAAAAAGAACCAACTGAATGTCTTATAATGACATTATGCTTTCCATATTAAGTTCAGCTACTCAGTCATCAGCTGAAGCCCTAAAATAGCATCACTTCAGACATCAGGAGTTAATTTCTATCTTGCACTGACAGAAAAATTAGATAAATTATGTGGGGGTGTGTTAAACTAAGTCTTTTCTTCTGAAGGTTCAGATGTAGGTCTTTGCTAGAACTTGCTGCTGCTTGGACTAGGTAATTGTTTCCTTACAATGTCTTTTAAGAAGAAAAATAGAGGTAAAATGTAAAACCTGATACTTCCTTTTATTTTGAAGCACCTTCAAGACCTATAAAAGAGGAGTTAAGAGTGAAAAAAATCTTACAAAAGTTTATCCTGTATTCTGAAATGGATGTCAGTTTCTTGAAGGGCTGTTTTCTTTAAGAGCTCTGAAGAATTTTCAGGGGTTGTTTGCCTGGAGTAAACTTGCACCATTTTGTGGAATAGTTTTTGAGGGAGTGACAGAATCCTGAGTGTTTCTCACTAGTACATAAAGTGACTGATCTATTTCAGGAAGAGTCCCTCAATTCTGTGCTAGCAAAAGAATAGCTTTTCTTGTCCAAGTTGTATCTGGCTAGCAGCCCTGGGGCATATGTTTGTTGTTGATCTGGGACAAAACCAACAAATGTGTAGGAGTAGTCAGTGTTATAAACCAGTATCGTGCTTGATGTTTGAGGCAATCAGTGAGATGTTTGGCCTCTTTAAAAAATTGTGTTTTCTACTTAGAGAAATGCTGGTGTGATAAAATAGGTATGGTTTTGATATCTAAATGGTTTATTTGGCCCACAGTTAAGTCTGAGAAACTGAATGAATAATAAGCCCTTATTGCTTATTTTGTGCTTAGTGGAGAAAGTTTGCTGTGAAATCTTCATTTCTGTGAGCTGGTGTTGGGTGGGCTACAAAGTCAGCTTCAGAGAGCAGGTAACAGATGTGAAGAAGAGTTAATACCAGATTCGTTGGAGGTTTTTTAACTGTCTTTCCTCTATCTTTGTATCACTTCCCCTTTATGCCCACCTCTCCCTCCCAGCTTTTGCAAGAAATCATTAGCATCTTTTTTTTTCTTTGTATTTTTTATTGCATGCAGGTATTGCTTGTGACTGGAATGTGTATGTATACATAAAACATACAAAAATACTGTTTACGTATGTTAATATAACTGTGGGGAGCTGACTGTATTAAACCTTAAAATCCTGATGTAGTTTCAGGTCAGTGCAAGATTACTCCAGAACATTTAAACCAAATAAAAAGCTTATGTTATTTTTAAGAAAACTATAGTTTTGGTTTGATAATTAATTAAATAAGAGTTGGGACTGGATGATCTTCAAGGTCCATCCCAATCCCTTAGCATTCTCTGATTTTATGAAGTCATTGCTATCAGTTGGAATTATTGGTTGTAAATGGGATGATATGCTGTCAATTCTATAACTGGGATACTTCTCTCTCTAAGGACCTAACAGTGATAACGTGCACAGAATTCAGTTTTGGAGTTTGCAATGCTTAACTATCTTGAGTGCAGCTGAGATCTGAGGCAAACCTTTGGAACATGTTACAGTGCATCCTTTTTTGTTAGTTTTTTTTTTAGAATATCGTTGCATATTAGCTCAGTTGTTTAGAGCATGGTTCTAATAATGCCAGGGTTGCAGGTTTGATCGCTGTATGGGCCATTCATTTAAGAGCTGGACTTGATGACCCTTGTGGGTCCTTCCAACTCAGATGATTCTGTGATTTAAGATCATACTCTTGATTAAACAAAATCTGAACTCTATTCATTTTGAGTTCTGGCAAGTGTGTTTTCAAGTGTATCATGAATTCAGCATGGAATATTCTCAGAGTCATAAAACCATAGAATGGTTTGGGTTGGAAGGACCTCAAGAGACCATCTAGTTCCAATCCCACTGCCACGGGCAGGGACATGCTCCACTAGGCCAGGTGGTTGCAAGCCTTATCCAACCTGGCCTTGAGTACTTCTGGGGATGGGGCAGCCATGACTTCTCTGGGCAACCTGTTCCAGTGTCCTACCACCCTCACAGTAAACAACTTTTTCCTAATATCTAGTCTAAACCTGCCTGCTTTCAATGTGAGTCCATTTCTCCCTTGTCCTGTCACTCCATGCGCTTGTAAAAAGCCCCTCTCCAGCTCTTCTGTAGGCCCCTTTTAGGTACTGGAAAGTGCTCTAAGGTGTTCCTGGAGCCTTCTCTTCTCCAGGCTGACAACCCCAACTCACTCAGCTTGTCTTCAGCTTCTGAAGCTGATTTACTCCACCGGATCCACATCCTTCTGATGCTGGGGGCCCCAGAGCTGGATGCAGTGCTCCAGGTGGGAATAACTCTGAAGAGCTGTTGTTTCACATGCTCTTTCACATGTCTGGTTTGAGTCCATTTTAAAAGTAAAAGTCTGGGATATGCTGTTAAATAGGAGTCCAGAGGGGAAGAGATGATGGAGATAAAAGTAAGGACAATGCTGATGCCAAATTTACAAGCTGTTAACTCTGCCATTTTTCTCAGCTCTTGTAGAATAAGAAATGAAGTGTTTGGAAAAGGACAATAGTGTTTTGCAAGACATGGCTCAGTAGCAGGGATTCTTCAGCTGCAGGGAAAACTAGTCCAAGGTTGGGACACTTCGATTTGACTTTCTGAATCTACGTGTCTCACTCTTGGGATGGAGAAGGGTGACACTGCTGTTTCCTCAGATGCTCTACTAACCTAAAAAAAATGTATTTCCTTTTTTTTTTCTTTCTCTTTTTCACTTTCTTTCAGTGGTCCGAGAAAAATATTATTCAGTACAAATGTGTGCAACTGCCCTGTTACTTTTGCTAGGTCACCATTAGAGCACAGGAAATTGGGGAAACATTTTTCTCAAGGAAACCGGGGGTTTATTGTTTCAGTTTTGTTTTTACAGGGACAAGTTATGTAAGTAAGAGCTGCTACTTCAGGGTAAAGCAGAGCTACTCTAGTTCTGAACACCCAGATAAACCCAAACTCTTTGTAAGGTGCTCTCTCCTATATGCTGGTAAGTCTTGCCCTGCCCCTCCAGTGGGAAACCTTCCCAGTCTTTAAATGTATTACATATTTGTAACTTGTAATTCGTGCTGTTTTGCTTAATTGAAAAGCTAGACTATTGCCAAAGCACTCGACAGTATCTTCTGCTTATGTTTGGGGAGTTTTGTGGGTGTGCATCAGTTTGAATTTTTTAGTCTTATTTTGATTAAAGTGTCTGGCCGAGGTTTGGGGGTTTTTTGTTGGTGGTGTTTTGGTTGGTTTTTTTTTTAATATTCCTTCATGTTCACTAAGGAGCATTTGTTTTGAACAGAACAGTGCTTCAGACAGTGTTTTTAAAGGCATTGAAACCTTAAAATGTTTCTGAGGCAATGATGTGTTACAGCTAGAGACAGAATGAGTGCAGATTGGAAGGGATTTGAGTGCCCTTCAGGAACAGGAGCAATGAGTATCAGGAGGTCACTAGTAATGTACCCACTACAAGCGGATTTCAGGAAAATTAGTTCTTGCAGTTATATAAACAGAAGAGGGACAGAGTATGTCGGCAGAGTGAGGTCATTTATAGTAGAAAACAGTGTAAAAAATGTGTCCAGGTAAGCTTTGGAGGCAATCTTCAGCTCTTCGGGAATTTTTTTTTTTCCCCCTTGATTTATAATCAGCGTTACTTCATCTTCACAGAAATTGATTCTATCTGTGTTGGCTCTTAATCAGAGTATGTGCTGGTACTGTCAGAAGATACACTGAGAGGCTTCTGCTAATACTCCTGCAGGTTAATATGGCTTTACACCAGAAAGTCTCAATTTCTTGGACTTCCAATATGGGGTGTACCAAAGCAGTCTTTACAGATAATTGCATATTCTGTCCAAGGTGTTGGCTAGGGCAATTTGTGTCTATGCCTAGATAAAGAATGAAGTTGGGCTTCATGATGGTGAGAGAGCAAACAGTGGTTCAAGACCATTTTCCTTTAGGTATGTTAAAATTGTCTGAAACCGTCTTTAAGTATAACTTAAATATGTGAATGTTAGTGTTATAATTGCACCAGTTACTGTATTAAGCTCTGTTCTTGTGAGAAATTTTGGGTTTATCTGTGCCATGTAGTGTGTTCCTACAGCATAGCAGGTAGTATAAGCAGAAATGTAAGCCCTCTTATCAGAAAATAACTCTTTTGGTAAAGAACTGGCATGTTTTATTTGTCTCCCTATGAGGAAAGTTTTTAGCAAGGAAATGCTTTATTTTTTATTTTTGTTAGGAGTGAAAATTGCTGCTCTTTCAGTGTCAGCTTTTCTACTACCCTGTATTTTTCACAGTACTTGAGCATCTTGGCTGCTATATTGTCCATGTCATCCTATTTTACTCATTGGAAAAAAAGAAATATTTTCAGATGGTTTTTTTAACATTCACAGAAAAGCTGTTTATGGTGGTAGTTTTTGGGCCATATTTAGCGTTGTCAGGACACAGAAGTATTATAGGTATTCAGTGTGTTTCAACAGCAGTTGTGACGCAATGTTACATTGTGTGCCTAGTTACTTTATGCAAACGTGACTTCTCTGGTATTTTAACCTAAACTAGCATTGCCTTTTCGGACTTGCCTCCATGTGACTCTTTAAGTTTTGGTTTTGCTGAGCTGTTGATAGCCTTTGAGTAAGCCTTTTTTGTTTGGGTTTTTTTTTCTTTTTTAATCACATCTATTATCTCTTCTCAGTTAAATTCTGCTGCGTCTTTTTTTTTCTTGGAAAGAAAAATGTATCATATGTGGTGCTGTTGCTCATGTATGATACAGTAATAGAGTCCAAAAAAAAAATTTAAACCAAGGATAATAGACTAGAAGAATAATGGTAGAAAAGAGAAGTAGCCTTCTGATCTTGCATCTTTAAGATAAGTGTAAAATTACACATGCAGTGTGTGCCATCTGCTTCTGTCAGTATGAATGAAAATAATGATGTTAATTGTAAATGTAACCTGAAATCATGGGCAAGCTCTCACCATTGTATTGCTAAAGTCTTTATTAGACTTTGAGGGCAGGGAAGGACTGCAGTCCTAAGCTTGATAATTTTAATTCCTTTACTTTTCACTTATTATACTAGCTAATACTATTAATAAGTGTAAAATCCGTATTTCAGTAGAAAGTTTGAGAATTTAATTCTCTGTTTGGAAGTTTGAGTTATGGCCATAACAATTAAGGGTTTAAAAAAAGAAAAAAGAAAGCAAAACACACCTTTATTTTAATTCTTTATTTTTATTTCAATAGATGCAAACTTTGGGGTATTCCTTCCAGGAAAATTATGCCACTGTTATCTATGACTTTGAATATGTCAGCATAGAAAACTTACTTAGCTAAATATTTTTAGTGGGAGTTGAGTGAATATACGCAGTAACGCTGTCCGCGTCATTAATTGTTGTCTTCCCTGATGGGGAAGACGTTCAGATTTTTGCCAGGAGAAAAAAGGAGGCGAATGGGACTTCATGCTTCTCAGTCTCCAGATAGGTGTTTATTAATTCTTATCTAA
>NW_008238330.1:6462060-6464618 GCF_000691975.1 Corvus brachyrhynchos | reverse complement strand
ACAGAGCAGAGAATGCAGCAAGAAGACAACTTATCAAGATTTCACAGCCTTTTTAAAGGTAAATTACCCAATGAAAACTTAAAACACAAGATATTTTCACTTTTTTACCAATGTCCAACAAGTTCCTAAATCACGTAGACAGGAACTGCAGAATTCTTTATCCAATCATCCCAAACCACTATTGCTGCAAAATATGGAGTTAGTGAAGAAGGAGAAAGAATACTATGTGAGATTATCACAGGGTGAAAAATTTAGAGTTTTTAGGTCTATTTGCATAGTAAATAGATAGAAGTAGAAAACCTCATAATGGAGGATAAGTTGTCGTTAAAATCTTCTATCACCTAATTCACACCACTGTAGATTCAAATTCTTCCCAGAAGCTAGGCAAATTTTCCCATGGACAAAGGCCAAAACCAGTACTGTCCAGGGGGGTAAAACCTTTCAAAACAGGCAGAGAAATGTTCTCTGCATTCTAGGTTGCCACAACGCAGTCATGAAGAAAAGAAAGAAAAAACATTAAAATATTACATCTCTTGAAATCAGGGGAAGTGAGGAGAAAGTATATCACAAATATACTGATGTGGATTCTTATTTCAGAAGTTTTATTTCCCTGTTAAGTGTTTTGACACTTCAATAAGCTTGCAGATTCTGTCATTTCACCTGCCTAGTAGATGAAGGGAAGGTGGTGAATATGATTTTTCTAGATTTTGTTTAGGATTTTGATATTGTTCCTCCCAGCATCCTTCTGGACTAGTTTGACTGTGAAGTGAGCAGGTAGATGGTGTGCTGAAAGAACTGGCTGAAGGGCAGGGCTCAAAGGGTTGTAGAGGATGGGGCTACACCTGGCTGGAGACCAGTCACCAGTGGTGTTCCTCAGACCTCAATCCCAAGGCCAGTTCTGCTCAAAATTTTTATCAATGATTTGGAGGCAGGAGTCGAGTGCACTAGTAGCAAGTTTGCTGATGATGCTGAAGTGGGAGGTGCTGTTGACATTTTTGAGGGACAAGAGGCCTTGCAGAGGGATATGGATGGATTGGAGTGTTGAACAATCATCAGTGGCATGAAACTGAACAGGAACAAATGCTGGACTCTGCACCTAGGATACAGCAGAACCTTCCACAAGTACAAATTAGGAGAGGCATGGCTGGAGAGCAGCCCCACAGAAATGGGTCTGGGGATACTGGCTGACAGCAGGCTCAAAGTCAGCAGTGGCAAACCTTCAAATACAGCACAACCAGCTGGTCAAAAGGGGTGATCATCTCATTCTGTTTAGCATTGCTGCAACTTCATTTTGAGTACTGTGTGCACGTCTGGACTCCAAAATTTAACAAAGGTGTGAAGATCCTTAAATGTGTCCAAGAGGAGGGCACTGAAGCTGGTGAAAGGGCTAGAAGCAATGCCCTGTGAGAAGTAGCTGAAGACACAGGGTTCATCTAGTTTGGAGAGAAGGAGGCTGAGGGGTGACCACACTGTTTTCTGCAGCTTCCTGAGGTGGTGGAGAGGGAAGTTGCTGATCTCTTCCCAGTGGTACTCAGTACCAGGGCATGTGGAAATGGCTGAAAGCTGCATCCATCAGGGCAGGTTCAGACTTGACATGAGGAAACATTTCTTTACCAAGAGGGTTGTCAAACCATGGAAGAGTCTTCTTTGAGAAAGGGTTGATGCCCCAAGCCTGTCAGTGTTTAAGAGGCATTTGAGCATTGCCCTTAATGCCATACTTAAACTTTTGGTCAGCCCTGAAGAGGTCAGGCAGTTGGATAAGGTGACTGTTTTCTGTCCCTTTCAACTGAATATTCTATTCTGCACTCATGATGAGTCAAATAACAATAAGACTGTTATATGCCTGAAATGCCAGGGGTTTTTTAGCTTTGAAAACACTTTCAAAGACATGTAACACAAGAGATATAACTGGAAACAGGATTTTATTTTTCTCACTCTGTTTCAGAATAAATGTTCACAAGCATTATCACAATGTGCAGGTGTAGCTAGGAGCAGGTTAATGCAGTCCTCAGTTTAGCTTGAAAAAACATCACTTGA
Organism: Corvus brachyrhynchos; assembly: GCF_000691975.1. NCBI lineage: Eukaryota > Metazoa > Chordata > Aves > Passeriformes > Corvidae > Corvus > Corvus brachyrhynchos. The sequence goes on along the minus strand of NW_008238330.1, from coordinate 6,462,581 downwards.
AGTCTGGCAAAGGAAAGTCAGAGAGCTACAGAGCATTGCAAGTCCCCTACATTTTGTGGATTTGACACAGGCCCAACGCCAGGCACCCACGAGAGCTGCTCACTCACCCTCCCCTGCCACAGCTGGGCAGAGGAGAGAAAGGAAAAAAAAAGTTAACAAAGGCTCCATGAGCTGAGATAAGGACCAGTAGAAGTGCTTCAAGGGTGAAACAGGCTCAACTTAAGTTACAAAGTGAATTTCTTACTAACAGAATCAGAGGAGGATAATGAGAAGTAAAATAAGCCCTTAGAACACCTTCCCCCTCCCAGCCCCTCCCTCCTTCCCGCCGACAGCACAGGGGACAGGGCATGGGGGTTTGGTCAGTCCATCACCGAGATTTCCTTCTGCTGCTCAGGGAGAGGAGTCCTTTCCCTGTGAGGCCGTGGGTCCCTCCCACAGGGGACAGTTCTCCCTGAACTTTCCTGGTGTGGATCCACTCTCAGGAGCAGCAGCCCCACCGCCCCTGCTGCAGCGTGCGCCCC
>NW_008238330.1:6424767-6461799 GCF_000691975.1 Corvus brachyrhynchos | reverse complement strand
CCGCCTCCCCGGTGGATCCCCACGGGCTGCAGGGGCACAGCTGCTTCACCATGGGCTGCACCATGGCCTGCAGAGGCACCTCGGCTCCGGCTCCTGGAGCACCTCCACCCCTCCTTCTCCACTGACTTTGGTTGTCTCCATGTTATTTTCCCTCACATGTTCTCATCTCCTCCTCTTCTCTGACTAGAATCCAAAATCTTGTGACTTTGATTTTTTTCTTAAATATGTCATCACAGAGGCGTTACCAGCCTCTCTCATTGGCCCAATTTTGGCCAGCAGCATGTCCGTCTTCAGAGCCATCAGCCATTGGCTCTGCCGGACATGGTGGGAAGCTTCCAGCAGCTTCCTCACAGGAGCTATCTCTGTGGCCCCCTGCTAGCTAAAACCAGGCTGTGCCAAACCAATACAGACTGCATGAGGAAAACAGATTTCTGGCTCACTCATGTGTCTCTTGTGGCAAGGAGTTAATGGCACGGTTTGTATCCAACACAGTTGCTATGAACTCCACCTCTCCAGGCAAGTTTGCCCATAGAGTTTCTTGGAATATTATGAATTATGGGCTGTTTATCTTCCTGGTGAGTGTCCTTCACTCTCTGGAGAGAGTGAACATGATGGTCTGTAAACATCATTCCTTCATAGGACATACTTGTTTTGACCACACATCCTTCCTGGAGCCTGCCATAGAGAAGGCCAAAAGAAGGGGTGCCAGGTGAACCCAGTCTCCTTCAAATCAGAGGCAGACACTGGGTCAACCCACAGATGATACAACAGTCTTGAAAATATGTTATTGATATTGGAAAAAAAACCCTGAAAATTATCTATAAAATCTTTATAACCTTTATATAACCTTTATCAGAAACAGGAAAGTAGATAACTCACTGATGCACAAAAAAGGTTCTTTTTAGAAAATATCTCAAAAGTTATAAGAATGTGATTTTCTCTCTTTATTTGATAATGAATTTTTTTCTGGCTGAATTTGCATTTTCAAAAACCCAAACCCCAAACATTCTCACACCCAGTTTATAATTATTTTTTTCTCTGATTCAAAATTATTTTGGTTTTTAGAAAGAACGATAATCAATGTCATGTATCAGTTTGGATACAGAAATTCAAATAATATGGCAGTATGAATAGAGGTCGAGCTGTCCATGTTTCCTGAAGAGCAAGAATAAAGATCGGTAACAGTCACATGCAAAAGAATTGTGTGGTATTTTTAAAAGTATGACACATCTCAATGACAAACACACCTTTCCTAAACTTATTCCACCACTGAGTTTCTTGGCCAGGGATGCATGAAAAGCACTCCTGTGCCTGCCTGGTGCTTGTATTGCCCACATGGAGTGCTGAAAAGTGACATCTCTTCATGAGGGTGCAAGCTTGGATCCTTTCCAAGCACGGGCTGTTCTGCACAAGCAAGAGCCCCTGGAGAAATGGAGCCAAGGGAAGAGCAGAGCTCACTCACTCCTGCTGCAAACTTGTAATGGGCAAGAGAGATGGGGCATGACTGGTGCTTTGGAAGTGCAAGGGAGGAGAAATGTTGTTGCTGGTAATGCTGAGATGCGTATGAAAGTGTCTGGCCAAGTCACCATCTAACACTAACACTGCTTTTTAATAGTCCCTACATGCCTGTAAGACAGCTGCCGGGAAGAATTTAAGATTTTTTTGTGCACCCACCTGAAGCCATTTGAGAATGCTGGTGTGATGAAATGGCTGATTATGTCATTCAGGTACAAAGGAACTTTTAATTAATGAAAGAGATAATGGGAAACAATCCTCTAGCACACACTTGGTGCTTAATCAGCTTGCAGAGCTATTGCAATGAGTGCAGAAAGCTGCCAAGCTATGTCTGTTCAGTTAAAGAATCACAACATTTTGATGCCAGCTTAGTGTGATGAGAGAGGCCCTGCCATGTGTCCAAACATGGATCTGATGGATCAGCAGGCAGAGCAAGGCTAGAAACAAATTCCCTTACTGTGAGTATCCCCTGTCCAGAGGGCTTTGACGCAAAAACCAGTCTGTCAGTAGCAAGGATTTCAGAGTACATGGCATTTATAAGTGAATCTGACATTTTGAGTCATGCTTGAAAACAAACTGGTAGCCAGTGCGTTTTAAGGCCATGCTTTTCTCTTTGCGGAGGCAAATGGATGCTGAACTAGCACATCCTAAAACAATTAGCTCTGGCTGTATGAACTGCATTCCCATACTGTGCTGTATCTAGCAATAATCCAGACTGGAAGTAACAACTTCCTATATAATTGGCACTGAGTGCCACATCAAAATAAAATAAATATTTTAGCCAATGTAGATGGAAATTTTTTTGGAAGTTCAGGTGTTAACTTGTCTTTTTCTTTTCTTTTTAATTATGGCCATTGATGGCCTGATCTGAGGTTTATGTCTCATCCCAAACATTTTCCTATGGCCTGCTGTTACATAGCAGGGCACTTTAGTGTGAGGGTTTTCAGAACAAAGCAAGTGCAGTTCACAGCACTGGAGTGCAGCAATTCTGCTCACGCCCTCGGGTTCAGGCAGCCCAAAGTTCACTGTAGTGCTCAAGACACCTGACCAAACACACACCACGTATGTCTCCCTCCTCTACAGCCTTTGCCAGCCATGTTTCAGGCAACTGCTGAAATAAATGAGGAAGATTTAATGATGCATTGTGCTTGTCCACCCTTGCCTGCTGCTTTAAACTCCCTGAAGGCTGCTCTCTGTGACTTGACGTAGGCATTGACCTTCCCTGGCTGGCCTGTGTCTTCCTCAGCTGTGATGTGTGTGCTCTGGTAGCTCCCCACACCACCTTTACTTTTTCCCTGCGTCCTTGTATCCTCCCTTGTGTTTGCTTAGTGGTGTGTTACAGATCCCCTGTTGGGCTTTGACTGACTGTGCTCTTGAAGCCTTGGGGTTGAAACACTGTTGAAAGACAGGAGTGGGAAGAATTTCTGTATCTCTTGCCATTTACTGTAAAACAATCCACACAGCAGGAAGCAAAGTTTTGTTCTTGAATTTCAAAAAGCTATTTCACCAGTGTTAAAAAACCTTGTCTGATGTGATTTGTATTGGAGGATGTATAGTTTCATCTTCTGAGCATTTTGCATAAAATTAAATTTTCTGTGTGTTTCCATGAAACTTGTAACCTTCTGAGTCCACCCTTTCTAGAAGCTTTAATTGGACAAATGTTCTCACAGAGGATTTAAGTGAATCATGCATCAAGCTGCTCCAGTTTTATAGGAAATTCAGCCTGAAACTTCTTTTAAAAGCCTTGTATTCAAAAGAGACTTAGGGTAATTGCATTACCTTTAACCACTGGTTGCACACATTTTTTTTCATGGAGAAACTGTCTGGCAATGTAAGTTGCTATAGCAGCTGAATTTACAGAGCTAATAGCAGTGTATATGCTTTATAGAATGATTAGTACACTATTTGGGGATTTTAATGGACTTTTAATCTTTTGTTTGTGGCAGCTCTGGATGTGCTAACACTGCCATTTTTCAGGAATTGTATGTGGAAGTTCGTTTAAGTTGTCTTCCTATTTATTGAGAGCATTTAAATCAGTATTGGAAACCTTCAGGATGCACAGCATCATGCTTTTTATTCATTCTATTCAAAGATCTCACTCGAACAACATGGAGAAATGACCCATTTAAATCTAGACAGTGCTCCCTTATTTCAAACGGTCTAATTGAACATTAATTCTCTTGCTTCACAAATCTCCTGAGAGATGAAGAGGAACTAGATACTGTGTTAGAAACAATTTCTAGGGCCAGCTTGCCTAATTCTCTCAGTCATCAATTTAGCAAAAAGAGAACTGACACTGTAAGGTGAAAATACCTCTTGGAATTACGGGCATTTGGTGACTAATGTGGTTTGATTTTGTTTGTTTGTTTAGAAATTCTTCCTATATGGATCAGCCTTCTAGTGATGGTAAAACTGGAAGAAGACCACTCTAAGCAAACTCAGGATGAATCGGGTCCCAGCTGATGCAGAAAATGCTCACAGTAGCAGCGTGGAATCTTGTCCTTCCTTGCGGGATGTCCACTCCATCAACCCCACGCATCTGATGGCAAGGATTGAGTCATATGAAGGCAGGGAGAAGAAAGGCATATCAGATGTCAGAAGGACTTTCTGTTTGTTTGTTACATTTGATCTCTTATTCATAACCTTACTGTGGATAATAGAATTAAATGTGAGTCGTCTTTTCAGTACCTACCCTTAGACATTATATTAAGTATTTATTCACTTCAGAGACGGTTAGTAAGTTGCTCCTTTCTATCCAAAATTATGTTATTTGTATCTATTTAAGTTGAGGCTGCTTGTTACTTTAAGCTTCCATGAACGCAGTGTCTACTCAACTGCATCTACTTTTATTCATTAGGACACATTTGTCTTATTATGAAACCTTTAGATGTTCCTGTAGTCTGTGAACCATGCTGAAAAAAACATTGGAAATCCAGGGAACTCTTCAGGCATCAAATAAACGAAAATGTTGCTGTACATCTTTGAATTTAGCAAGAAATGTGAATTTTTACAGGATTCAAGACTTTGCCTTCTGAGTAACTTTAAGTCAGTGATATTTCACTGAGGTGTTAGTCCCTGAAAAGACTTCCGATGGCCAAAACCTTTCTTTTGTTGTGATGTATTTTCTTTGATGTAAACTTAATGTGTTATACATTATGGATGGCAGGGTGCATTTAAACAACATAAACTCCCACAGTTGCCATCTTTTAACTCCACCATTTGTAATCTGGAAAATGAGGCTGTTCTCCTAAAATTTCCAGAAAGCAATAGGATAGCTCATTTGTTGTTATTTCATAAGTAGCATCCTAGTTCTTGAGCTGGGTTTTAAGCTATAATCTAAAGTTTGCATTTAAGAAAGGACACACTAGGGAGGAATCCCTTTTCTAGACAAGAAAGATCTTGAGTAAATATTTTTTGTCAGCATTCCTTTACTAGATAAATAACCTTGCTTATTAATTTGACATTATGAAGCTTCAGGAGCTGACTGTTCAATAGTTTGTTGATGCAGTGAAAAATACTCATTCTGATTTAATTAGAGAAAGCAGATTTTGCTTGCCTGAATGATGTAATTTTGGGACTAGACTTTTTGTTTTCTCTCTAGGTGGAAAAATGGTTGTAGCATAGTGTTCTGAGGCAGTTCTATTTTTTAGGCCAGTTTCTCAACAGCTTGTACGAGTAAGAGGAACAGAGTGGGTTTATATCTCTTGTTGAGGTTTCAGAGTACAGATTTTCACATGGGTGCTCTCAGAATACTGAAGACTCTGAATAGAAAATGCTACCAACTCATGATATTTTATTTTGAATGCTACAGCATCAAGGGACCTCAAGATCATAGCAGTTTCTTTGTGAAAAGCTGTATTTTCAGGACAACATATTATGAACTGGTGTCCTGTACTTCCACATATCAGCAAGAATGAAAAACAGGTTTTTGTCATTAGAAGTCATGATATTAGAAGCTAAAATTTGATATCTGGGATCTGACGTGTGCTTAGGGTTTTGTTCAGTTTTTCTTTGAATTGCTTTGTTCACTGGGAAGTCAAATAGCACTGTGTTAGGACTGTCTGTTATTGGTGCATAAGTAATGGGTCAGAATTGCTATGAGAGTTCCTGTAAATATTGTTTTCACTTTGTTGCCACGATCCAGTTTCCTTAGGTATAGTGTACTTTATCATTAAATGCTTCAGGGAGTGGCTCCCTGTCATTTTGAGCAAAAATCAAGACTTCCATGGTTCTCTGTTTATCCTTATGTTAACATGGTGCTCACACAGCCACACAGTTACGAACAGCTTGGAGTGGGGGAAGTTGATCTTCCTTATTTATGCTGGATAATTGCACCTGATGCAGTAGAGCAACCAAGGGAAAACTGTATTTATAAAGTTATTTGTCAGGTAGCCATAGAGGGGAGGGAGAGGAGAAGAAATTCAGAGTTTGAATGACTAGTCTCAGGAAAACACTGTCCAGCAGTATAGCTGGAAAAGTGTGCAAGTGTGTAGACTGCATTGCTTTGAGATGGTGAGCATATGTTGTTGGCATGCTTTGGTAGCTCCTTTCCTTGAAAAGATGACAGTAGTTGAACTCAATATTAAAGCCTTCCATTGGTGGTTTTTTACATAACTATTTCATGCGGTGCTTAATTATGGAACTTCATATTAAAAGCAATAGGAGATGGACACTGAGGTTTTTAATTTTCAACTAAGATAGATACTGCTCTCATTCTCTGACCCAGTACACCTTAAATTATTTTCTTGCGAGGCCTGTTTGAACAGTAGAATCCTTCCACTGGAAAGAAACACGGTGGCTAAGGAAGGTGCAATTTTGAATCTCATCAGCAAATGGAGGAATTAAACTTGAATGTTAGTTTTTTGTGGGAGATTAGTCTAATAGTTGCAGCTTCTGTTTTTTTTACTGTGGATCTTTTTGCTCAGCTTTCTTAACAAATCATGTGAGGGCTGATAAGGAAACGACCTGAAGTATGAATTCAGTTTCTGTTCTGTTTCCTATTTGCTAATATGAGACTAACCAGAACCGGGTTATGGTTGGCTTTTTCATCAGCTGTTTTGATCCTCCTTATAAGACATAAAATGCTTTGTGAGTTTGTGTAACAGACCTTCTTAACATTTAATCGTTTCTTCCTCCCTCAGCAACTTGTTTGCTTTTATTTTGGGACAGTCTGAAATGTAGCTTGCCTAGGGCAAGGATGAAAATCCTAAATGTTTTCACTTTGAAAAGTCTATGTAATCATGAAAAACAAATAACAACAATAGTGTTGACACTATCATTCTTGGCAGACAGCTCTTCTGTATTTAGTTTAATGATCTTTTTGTATATCAGCAGGAATTTTTAAGGAATTATTAGTTTTACCCTTCCTATTTGTGTGTATTTTGTTTTCTGAAGCTGTGTGTTTTGTTGTTCCTTTGTAGGTAAAAGGAGGCATTGAGACTACCTTAGAGAAAGAAGTCCTACATTATGACTACTCTTCTTCATATTTTGATATATTTGTAAGTGTTCTTAAAAAAAGAAAAAGGAGCAGCAAAACTACAGTTTTCCCATTCCTCCTTCCACAGATGTTTCCTAGTTTGAGTCTTGTGAAAAGGTTGATCTTTTCTCGATAATTTAAACCAGAAGGGCTTGTGCCAAATTTCATCCATCTAGGGGTTGCCCAGTCCTGCTCTTGCAGCAGGCTCATGGAGCCTGTGGATAGAAATGCTTAGGGCCAATTAATTTGCATCTTTAGCTTTGGGGTGCATGGAAAAGCAGATAGAAAACCCAGTCAAGAATGTGAGTCTGATGTAACATAAGGTAATTCATTAAGAGAACAAGACCCAGAGACCGCCAGCTCTGAAATAATTTTGCTCAAACCGATGTTTTCGTCCTTCCTTGGGCATAAGGTGGCTGCAACGAGGAGAGGCTTGTTCCCAGGATGGCCTGCGCAGGGCAGGCTTTTTCAGAGTTGTTTTCACCCCAACAGTAAAAAGAGTTGGCATGAAGTAGGAGTCTCCTTTACTATGTATAAGTAGCTTAGGCACATAAGAGGAACTCTATTGCATTAGGAAATTTCTTTCTTTAGGTGAAGCTGTAGCTCTGTAGCTGCAATGCATTTTGCACTGCATGACCCAAGTAAAAGGTGTTTCATTACAGTTCTTCTAAAGGGCGAGATTGTTAATTCTACCAGATCTTGTTTGGCTTACAGAGATGACTTGGTTTGGTATTAGTCATTTTACACTGATGACCATATCCAGAACCTCTCTTTGAAACTGGTGTAAAAACCCATCCTTACTTCTGCATTGGACGTTTGCTGTGTCAAATGAACTTACTAGATTCAAATATTATATAAGCTAGCAAGCTCTGCTACTTCTCCCTCTTTCATTGTTTTGCTGGCAGGTTCTCCATGATAAACCATACTGCAGAAGGCAAAAAATGTTATCTCTAAATGTTGAAGCTCTGGAAGTTATTTTATCCCGTAGTTTAACCAAGGGTCAAATGCAAATGCAAAACGACAGACTTTTATTCCCTGGGAAGGGACTAGAACATTAAATTTTGCAAAATTATTTGTGGGCTTTTACAGAATTTCCTGTTTCTACTACACATTTGCATAAGATTAAGTGGGTTTATCGTACCTCTGGCCATGGCTGTCTTTGACTTCTCTTCATTTTTAAGCATTTTTTTCCCATTTTTTCAATTCTGAACACATCTTTTAAAACAAGTTGGAGACAATCTAGTATCAAAAAATAAACAGGGAAATTGAAGGTCGGGGTCCCTGATTCAGAGATCTTGTCTGTCTGCTATTGGTTTAATTTTATGGCCTAGAAATACCATAACTTACCTTTCTCTACTGCAAAATAGAATGACTTGCCATTGCAGGCACCTACATAAAGGATAATTGATTGTTGCAATGTTAATATTTCAAAAAATACTAGAAGTATAATAGCAGACCACTAAGATCAGTGAGATGCAGTGATGCTCAAGGTATTTGCTGGATTAACTGCATCCAAATTTAACTGTTTAGATTCCAGTCAGGTAAAATGATCATGAACATACTTTGTGTAGCTTTCTTATGTTTCTAACTAATTTGTGGAATTGCACATGTTCGCATATTTGAGCCTGTGTAGGCGTGTGGATGTTGCTTTACAAATTGGGAAATTGACTTCTATGTCTGTATTTTCAGTGAGCTGAGAATATTGTGGTTCTTCTGTGTTCTGAATTAACCAACCAATGTGTTTTCCTCTCTCTATAGCTACTGGCAGTCTTTCGGTTTAAGGTGTTAATACTGGCATATGCAATGTGCAGACTGCGCCATTGGTGGGCAATAGCTGTGAGTAGTAGCCAAGCATAATGGAGTTTTCCCTAGACTGGATCAAACAGACACAGTTTTAGATGCCTCTTAACGCTTGTTTGTTAAGAATCATCTTGATGATATATACAAACATTTGTCCTGCAGTAACAAATTAAAAACTTGTTTTCTGAAAGATTTTCAGCCTAAAGGCAAGAATTTATTAACACAGTGGATGTGGTTCTTACTAGGTATCATGTTAATACAAATGGAAGATTTATCAATTTGTATTATATTTTAATTTATTAATATATCATATAATTTATATATATTAATAAATATATTAATTTATCAATAAATTCAATTTAATCCAGTATGGATGGCTAGTCAGAACTGCTTGTTACCTCCGATTTGTTAATTAATGTTGGAAATACATTTGCATTTGAAATAGTGAACCTTCTTCAGAAACAAGAATTGGCATTATTGTACCAGAGATCCAGGTGTCCATTAACTCCCACATTCTTACTTTTTAAAGTTTTAGGTGCCACCCATTGAACACTAGTACCTGTATTGCTTCATGCTCCAATAAAAAATGTTGAATATGCATCCCTTCTTAAAGAGGAAGTTCTCAAGAACTGTAGGCAGCCACAGTGGATTGGAGCCAATATCTTTAATGCAGCTGTACTGTGGGAATGACAAAGAAAGCAAAATTTGGTGTAAAATTCATGCATCCACCAGTCAGTACTATAGATTGTAATACAATAGGTGTGCTGCTGGCTTAGTGCTTTGTAAATCAGACTTTTTTTTTTCCCTTATGCTGTGGTAGGTGCATGTAGAACAGGTTCATGTATAACTTTCTTCAAGTGAGTAGCATGCAGTTTGCTTAGTACTCTGAGACTACATGCCATGATTTTTATAGATTGTGTTACTGGCATGGCATAAACACATACATAATAATAGCTGCTGCTCTGACTGTGCTTATATTTAAATGCATGCCTCTTAGAAGTCCTTGCTCTTGGTTGTGTAGCTTTAGCATATTTCTTAATCCTTAAGCCTTTGTTTGTGAGGTGGTGAGAGTGAACCCATCATGGTAGCAAGTAATTAGATACATAAAGCTTCACTGAAGGTTTTGCCAAAGCCTTTAATCTTAATATCCTACCTGTGATTGACAGAAGTTAGTTAGGTTCTGCTGTTACTTAAAGAATTGCTGCACCCAAATGCACTAGAAGATATAGAGGCCTTGCTTCTGTGAACAGTACTTGTTCACTGCTTTTTCAGGTTTTGGGGTTTGTTTACATGTTTTATCCAGCCTGCCATTTTAAAAAAATATATCAGGGAATATCAAGTCTTCAAAGAAATAAATTTTTCAAAATATCACTTCATGGATTAAAATATTTATTCCAATTTACCCCCACAAAGATGTTTTGTTGTTTGAGATGGATATTTTGATTTGGATGGTAGTGAAAAGCATTTGGAACAGCTGCTGTTTGCTTTTTTCCCACATACATAAATAGTTGGGATTTTTTTAAGGGACTTGATGACTAGAGTACACTGTCTTCATTGTACAGTAAGATCACAATTAATGTAACTCAGGCAGTTTAGATTCTACACAAATGCTGTCTGCTATGTGGAAATCAACGTTTGGAGGTGCTCATATTAAAAGTTATCTTTATTAAGGAGGTTATTTTAATAACACTAGGTTAATTGTAACATGCTTGTTACATTTTATTAATCTATGTGATCTTGCTGTTGCCAGTAAATATTTAAAGTTGCAACTAATAGATAATGGCAGAAATCAAAAACTAAATCAATTTATTAGTTTATCTGTTCTGTCTCTTTCAGTTTACAACAGCAGTGACCAGTGCCTTTTTATTAGCAAAAGTAATTATTTCACAGGTATATATTCTAATCAAATGTTTGTTTTCCTTTGTTGTTTTCTTAAAAGCAAGATTCTTCAGGGTAATTTTTGTAATGTTTTCTTTCTTTCTAGCTGTTCTCACAGGGTGCTTTTGGCTATGTGCTGCCCATCATATCCTTCATACTTGCCTGGATTGAAACTTGGTTCCTGGACTTTAAAGTGTTACCACAAGAAGCTGAAGAAGAAAACAGTAAGCTTGTGATATTTCCCCTCAATCACTGCAGTTGGCAACATTTGCTGCCGTGTTAGCTGGCAGAAGAATACTTCTTTCAGCTTCTCAAAATCTGAAGAGCTGAGGAAAAAATTAAATCATATGGCATGATTTTTTCGTTTTTGGGAAAGGAACATATGCCTTCAAAGAAATGAGGTTTTTAGTTAATTTAGGGAGGCAAAGTTAAAAGTTACAAAGGCCAGATCAGAAATTTTTCAAACACTTAGAAATGCATGTAATTTTGTATGCTTAAGATACGAAAATTTAACTGACTTGTAAAATTTAACTGGGCTTGTAAAATTTCATTTTTTGGGTAGTGCATAAAGTGTCTGGCTCTTCTTTTAGGAAGAGCAGACACAATAACTAATTCAATGTCACTAACTCCTCTTTTGAGGTGGAAAGGGAAAAGCAAAGAAGTGTTGTGGAGAGTCTGCTTCATGCACAGGCAGAATGAGACCAGAACAAGTGAATTTCGACCTTTGAGATAAGACACCATGTCATCTGACACTCAGTGTATTCAACTAAATGGAGAAAACCCACAGTTACAGTTGAAAGAGAGTATTGCTTGAGTGGTGAGGAAAAGAAAGCTTACCGATGCTTTTTGAGTTTCAACAGCAGGAGGGTAGTTATACAGCCAAGCTGTTATTTATGCACCATTACCTGAAGTACAGTCTGAAACTCTGTTGGGAGGGCATGTTTATGTGCTAGGTAAATCCGAAGACTTTACATGGGCATGGATGCCTCCATTTTTACGTGCTCTGAATGCAGTCTTCCTACTTTGATCCCTTCCCTCATCTTTTTCACCAGTCTGAGAAAGAAGTTGGTTAAATGAGAACAGTGGGTTTTGTCTGGAGAAAAAGAAACTTAGGGTAACTTTTTTTATCTTTTGAGGGGATGACAAAATACAGCTGCATCACAGCATTATCTAAATAGATAAGAAATCTAACCAGTTCAGAGACTTTTGCATTTTTTCATGTTGAACATTCATAGACAAAGTATTCCGTACATACACATGCAAATAGTTCAGGAAGGTTGCAGAAACTAAGTATGTTGAGACAGATAGGTGAAAGCAAGCCATTAGTGAAGAGTCATAGTGGCAAAGTGAGAAAATAATTTATTTGGTTATGCATGGTACCTCACTGATCATTAAAAATACATTTCAGAAGTTTTAGTTAGCCAGTGAATAGAGATGAATTTACGTATGGCAACCTAGTTGTGTAATTGCACGTAGTAGAAGGAAAGATTCCTTAATTCATGTGTGCAGTATGTCTGTTTTGCTAGTGTGTGCCACCTTAGCTTCCAGCATTTAAATAGAAGACGTAAGTGTTAAATTAATTGTTGATGCTTTTTAAAAAGGTATTTATTTAAAGAAGTAACTTGTTAGGAATGCTAATATAATACATCAGTCTTCAAGGTTCTTCATCAATATTTGATCTCTAAGATGCTATGCGTTAGCAGTGAGGAATTGTTTTCTGGTATTCTTTTTCTTTTAGGGTTTTTGATAGCACAGGATGCTTCAGAACGAGCAGCTCTTCTTCACCCAGGAGTCCTCTCTGATGGGCAGTTCTATTCTCCTCCTGAGTCTGTAGCAGGTAATGATGTTTCCTTAGTGAACGATTTTTCATATTCATTTTACACTCCTGCATATTTCACCCCCTTCAAGAGGGGAAGGGGGAAGGGAAAAAAAATATTTTTCTTTTTAAAGAAAAAGTGTATTTACCACCCTGAAATGCAAGTCTTTTTTATTCAGTAATTCAGTTTAGTTACTACCTACCAGATGAGTTACAATACACGTGATTAGTGTATTTTAAATCATGTTCTGACTAAAAACAAGGTAAGTCTGAAAGAAAATGGCACCACAACTGAAAGGAGGCAGTTATGGTTTGCTTCTGCCGTCGGTGATCCTTACAGGTCCCTTCCAACATTTATGCAGTAATGCACTATTTAATCCAGCCTGGACTTGGAGCTTTATACTGTCTTAGGATAGACAATGAACCTGAAACTGCTATAAGGCAAACTGAAATTTCAGTCAGAGGCTCTTTTCTTTTCTCAAGAAGAAAAAGCCCTCTCTGTATAAAAAGGCTCACCTGTGTGTAATGTTAATTATATCGTAACTCTGCATATCATGTGCTTTGGTCTAGTTGAGGTATGAGTTGATTAAGTCAAAAATAAATGTAAATATGGCAAGATTTAATAATATGTTTTCAAGCATTTCAAGGAAATGAGTAATTTCTTTATGGATCGGATCAATTTGTGTTACCCGAGAATGCAGTGGGAACCCCCAAATCCCGTATCAGTTTTTTTCCCCTAATATGTAAACCTCTTCTGTAAAGCTGTGCTGTGTTATGCAATGTAATTAAAATAATATCTGCTAATTGCTACAGATACGTTCGCCTATCTTGCATTATAGAGTTATACATGTATGTGATATTTTTCATTTTAATATTTGTCTCTGGTTTCTCTATGCTGAGCATCTTGGCTCAGTGAATGACTTCGAGCTCCATCTAGGGGTCACAGAGCATTAATGTCGAGTTTAACCAATGATTCAAAGTGAAAATGGATTTTAGCTGAAACTGCGGGTCTGTTTTGAGGAATAATGGTTGGAAGTATTATACCGGACTCAGCCATTCAGCCTGGGCTTTGTGGGGTTTTTTAGCATCAGAATATCGAGTGTGAGAGGAGTGTAAGTGGAGCTGATGTTTCTCTAGACATTGTGTCTGTGCTGCTCGTGCAGTGAGGTGGTGTGTCGCAGCATGCATGTGTTAACTCTAGGTGTGCCATTATTTTCAGCTTGTCCAGTGGGATTCACTAACAGCTCAGGTGCCTTCTCCAGGTCTGCCCTGACTGCCAAGTACATTTGTTTAAGCACCCTTTATGGGTATGAGAAGTAAAAGGAACAGTCAAATTAATATATTTGAACTGAAACGCACACACTGGTAGTCACAAAGTGAAACTGCTAGATAATGTAGAGTAAAAATAGCTCATAATTGAAATATTTCTTTAAAAATCTGCATTTCTTTCTGAGAAGACAAACAATGGATTGTTCTAAGAGAGCAGTTTTTGGTCACTTTGCCATACATACTGATTTGACAAATATTTAGAGCTAAACTATTCCCTGTGATCATGCAGTGGGGAATAAAGCCCTCTGCTGACACAGCAACATTTCTAAAAACAAATCTTTGCTTTTAGGAGGTGATGTTTAAAATGAGCTCTGTTGGAATTTTCAGCATATTTGTCTCTTTTTGTCTTTCTTGAAGCTACACATGTCCAGGAACATACCCTGAAACCACTTCTTTATATGGGGTGACCCTTCCTCTTCAGCACTGGTTACTTGGTAACCAAGTCTATTCTGGAGGTAGCAAGTGGAAAATCAGCCTGGAAAGACTAAATTTATTCAGTTCCTGTACAATTTGAGCTTCAAAAGGAGGCAGATATGCTATTCCAAGAAATGAAAGAAATTCAGAGTAAATTGTCCAAAAAATGCTGAACACTTTTGTGTGTCTTTTTACTTCTCTCAACCAATCTACAGCATTCTTGTCTTCCTTTTCAGGTTCTGATGAAGACTCTGAAGAAAAACAAGACAGTGAAAAACCAATTGTATAGCAAATATAAAAAAGCAGGTAAGTTCCTTTGCATAGAACCTGAGTATTCTTAAAGGTATGTTTTACCTTCCTAGTTCCTTCCCAAACAAATTAAATGGTGTGTTAACTCTTAGGAGTTCATCATTTTTGAACTCAGTCTGTCTCTCATAGCAGCCTTCAAGAAGGAAATCCTGCCAAGCTCTTGAGAGCCTGGAGTTGGGGTCCTCTACATTTATTTTTTGGCTCTCCTGGAAAGGACAATAGTGGACCAGATGTGTAAAAACTCCTTTTTTTGGCAGCGGAGAGAGATACTTCTTTGGAGATGGCACCGCAGGGATGCTAGGAAGAGATTGTCTCTGGTTTAAGTCTAGGACATGTATGCCTGAAGATTTCATGGGCAAACCTGCTTTGGTATTCCCCCTCCTCAGTCTGTTTAATACTACAAATGGGTTACATTGGAGCAGCCTCATCTTAAGATTTTTGTAGTCTACTTTGGTTAAATATGAGATTGCTTCCTTATTTTGGAAATGACTTTATTTACTTTTGGAATTATCGTGCCCCATGCTTTCACTTCACCACTCACAGCAAAGCTCAAGCTAGGGGAGGTATTAAATGTTCTTGAGAAGCTGAAGCTACTGATTTGAAGTCTTCTAGTGCTCACCTGGAAGAGTGGATGGCCTTTTCTTTTCAGCCTCCCTATTTACAATATCTGTTTTCTTTACTCCCATCTTCATTCATCCTGGCTTGTGTGATCTGTTGCAGAAAGAAAATCTCTGCAGGAAGTTGTTGGGGTTTGGAAACTGGCAACAGAGTCTGTGGCTGACCTGCTGGTGGAGCTGCTGACAGAAGAATTTGCTCATTAGAAAGTAAAGGGAAGGGTTCCCATGTACTGTAATACCTCATGAAGATGTACCTTGTTGACATATGTATATTAGGTTGCCTCCCAGGTGGTATGAAAGTATTTGTCCATGATGTATTTTATTATTCAGTGATTCCTGAAGTTGATCTTCTAATGACTAGGTAATTACTGGAAAGTGTTGTCTTGTGTACCTAATCAAGAGACTGGTAATATAATGAAGTAAAACTTCTCTGTGGTGGAAGTATATTTAATAATTGTTGGGTCTCACTAGATAAAACTACTTTATGTTCTTGCAATTTGTCATTAGTTTATGTTTACTTTTTTTTAACTCCATGCATTTTCTTTTTTTTTTAATGGATACGTTCACTTTCTAAAATAAAAACATTAAAACATGACTGATGTATTATGATATTTCATTGCTCTGTTATCAGAAAATCTGATAAACCACTCCTGTATATGTGGGGTAATAAGGATTCCAGTTTGCAAAAATTTTGTGCAAAATGTGTTATAGTGCTGTTTGCCTGTAGGGAGGCCATGTTAGTGGTAGTGGCACATCACTTCTTTGTTGCATTGGCTTCAGTATGCTCTTCCTAAAGTTCTCTTCTGTGATTGCTGAATGAAAATATAAGCCAGGGCCAAGTTTATCCCTTACATTGCTTCAGAATAGCCAATATCTGTTTCAGAGGATGCAGGTAAGAATAAACCATTAGAAGAAAAAAAAAATTCCAACCCTGTCATTTAACAATGTTGGAATGTTACTAACCAAAGGTCTGAAGCATCTCTCTTACGAGATGAGACAGCAGGAGCTGGGCCTGTCTGGAGGAGAGGGGATCTCACTAATGCACATAAATATCTCTAAGGCAGGTGCCAAGAGGATGGTGCCAGACTATTTTTGGTGGTGCCCAGCAACAGGAGGAGGAACAATGACTGTAAACTAAAACACCGAAGTTTCACCTCAAGACAAGGAGGAACTTCTTCACATTGAGGGTGGCAAAGCACTGAACAGGCTGCCCAGGGAGTTCATGGAGTCTCCCTCTCTGGAGACATTCCAAACCCACCTGGATGCATGCCTGTGTAACCTGCTCTAGGTGACCCTGCTTTGGCAGGAGGGTTGGAAGAGGATGATCTCGAGGTCCCATCCAACCCTAATGATTCTGTGAATAAATTCAATGAGAAAAATGCATCTGGGATAGGAGGCCAAAGGTTCCATTAAAGCTATGAACTTCATCTAGGTGCACAACCCATGACTTTACTTGAACACTTTCCTCAATCTGCCATATGAAATTCCTCTGTGTATCTAAGAAATTCAACATATTCTCAGTGCCTATTTCCTCCTGCAGTTCAGTACTTGGAAAAAATTTAATGGAATTAATACAAAAACTGCAAAGCAGAACAAGCCATATGCACTGGTGACAGAAAGCCCTTGGGGTGGGGGTTATTTTGTTACACCAAACATGAATAGTTATATTTGGCAAATGTCAGGTAAAGATTTTGCAAGCCTCTCCTAAACAAGCATCTTTCTTCCTGTGGTGCATGGTTTGGGTGCTCTGCATAGTGAGTTAACTGAGATGCCATGTTCTCATACATGGGTAGTTTGCCAAGGATGTTACTCCCTTTGGTGCATCCACAAACAGTTCCAGTTGCTGCCATGAGAGGCTGCATCTCCTGTAAATCTAAAATGCATCAGTTACAGTATAGAAAGGAGTTAAAACTCAATCTGGATTAATTTTGTTCACTCCTCTCAAACCTACCTGTAAAACCTGCAAAAACTATTGTTCAATCCTGCCCTCCCCAGGGATGTTGTTTCTCCTTGGGTAGCCCCAAATACATCTCCAGAAGAACTTTTCACCAGCCTTTACTAGAAAAAGCTGTTCGCTTAATACAGGTGAGGTGATTGTTCATGGGAAGGCCCGTGGTAATGGACTGAATTGCTTGGCATGACTGTGACAGCAGTGTGGCTATGTGCTCTTAATGGGTTGGGTTTGCTTTTCATTAGGCTTGAAAATGAGGTTTAAGAAGTTTTGTTTCAAGAAGCAGATTTGAATCAAGGATTTAAAAGGAAAAATAACCTAAGCAAGATGTTAACCGAAGTACAATCACCTGCCTGTCATATATCTGTGACAGGAATGTTTTGATTGATGGTTTACTGCAATCTTAACTTCAAAATATATTTTGCAAGAAAGATTTCCTACATTTTTTACCCAAAGGAAGTCAGTTAAGCTGTATCAGGTTGCTTAATGCTCTGAAATATACACAAATTAGAAGAAAAAAAAAGGTATTTGAGCTATCAGTATTTTTCATGTTGTGACAGAAACTTGGCACTATGTCATCAGGTTTCCATTAAATCCCAAAAGGGGAAAAAATACCAAAACCAGAAGAAAATGAGCGTAACTCAAAATATGATTTTGGGGTTTGTTAGTTTTGTGGGGGTCCAGGAACCCACACAACAGTTTGATGAGGAGCTGGCATTTGTTACATGGCATGTGAGTGCACACCAGACTGCTGCCACACTTAACATACACTGTAAGTATGCCTGTGGTGATCTCTAGACATTTCTCACATGTACATGTCGGAGTCCAGGTTCTTTTGGATGTTCCACAGAGAGAGCTTTTCATGTTCAATATCAAATTTACTTATTTGATATATTAGGTATTACATGTGAAGAGTGATACAGCAGTATGCTGAAATCACAAGACAAGCACACTAGCAAGGGCAAGCACAATGGAATCACAATACAAATATTATTTCCATTAGTAGTTCCTATATTCTCCACATTCTCCATGCCCCCTCATTGCCAGAAGTAATATGTGGGCTGAGGCCAGCTGAAGCCAGATTCTGCTCACTTCAGATGTCATTTGCTGGGCTGCCTGGCTCAAGAAGACACGAATTCCCCAGTAGTTATCCCATCGCCAGGATTGTCGTCGAAGAGGGGGAGCAGAAGGAAGGAGATGCTTTCTGGAACAGTGTGGTTTTCTACTATTGAGAACTCCCACTCTTTTGAAGCTGGCACATCATTGGTGAGAAATTATCAGCATCTGCACTTGGCACCCTTGAAATAGTTGAAGTTACACAGCCCCTGTGTTATACTTTACTTGAGGCCAGCAGATGCCCATCTGAGAGGACCTGTCTTTTTGGACTCACATCAAACTGCTGCCCTTCATGAGTATTTCTCAAAGGAAGGCAGGGTTTGGCACCTCAGCAATCCAAGAGCATTAATGCTTCTGCTTGTACCAGAGCTGCTTTCAAATGGAACAGAAATCTTTACAGTGTAAAAAATGAAGCTTGCTTTCCTTTTTGGTTTGGATGCTAAATGCCTCTTGGACTTAGAAAAATGTTTTCTCTGTTGGGACAGCCTTGTAAGTAACAGATCTCCTAAGCCCTACTCATTAAATTGGAGACAATTAATATTATGTGTGCATGCTCATTTACTACCTGCCAGAGCATTCCCATTTCTATTCTCTGACTCCTTGATTAAAAGGGAAGGGATTTGCCTTATTTCAGCAAGGGTCCTGAAATATTACAAGCCTAACTCCTGCAGTTATGGATGATTTTAGTGCTTTGCATGTACATTCACATTGCAGGTAATGTCAGACAACAGTCATGCTTAAAAGAATGCAGGCAACCTAATTTGATTTCCAAAAGCAGTGAAGTTAAAGCACTCACATTTCAACTAAATTAAGCTCTATCTTCTTCCACAATCACTTAACCCAGTTAATTTTCTTCAGTAGAAGTGTATTCTGTCAGCAGATTGGTTAATAGGGAAACTCAGAGTGTAAGTGGAGATTTTATTGTAGGGATTTTGGTGGGTTTAGACAAAGCAAAAATTATGCTTTTTATACTTTGATCAACAGAAGGAAAATAGACCATTTGCTGCCATGTTAGTAGTTTAGTATGATACTAAATCCCCTCTTTTTTTCTTCCATCAAGATTCCAGCTTTATC
This sequence comes from Corvus brachyrhynchos, assembly GCF_000691975.1. Taxonomy (NCBI): domain Eukaryota; kingdom Metazoa; phylum Chordata; class Aves; order Passeriformes; family Corvidae; genus Corvus; species Corvus brachyrhynchos. Next base: position 6,442,504 of record NW_008238330.1, on the reverse strand, counting down.
TTCTACTAAGTAAAATTGAAGGTAACATAAATGGTGTCTATCTAAAAAAACAGTCTTTAATAACTATGTGCTCAACATCTTTCAAAAACTTTATACAGGTCAGGCAGGTTAGCAAGCTGCAAAATGTTGCCATCTTCTGCAAAGTGTTTAGGAGGTAAAAGATGAGTCCTAAAAGCTTTGTAAAGCACATGTTCCACAGTCCATTTCCATGTTGTTGAACCAGACTCAGAATCTTCATTCTGAAATACAGGAAGAAAAGTACAAACAATTAAACCGAGGTTCTGTTTAACTAGAGGACAGCACTCCTTAAAAACTTTACTATGTAAGACTACAAAAATTGTAAAATTCTGCTGGTATTAGAAAAGTTCATTCTATACAGTAAATTCTAAGCTCTGTGAAGTCACTTGCAGAATGGGTGAGCTTAACTGAATGATTGGGCAGATATTTAGACACAATCAGGCTGTATTTTAAATTTATATGCATCCTTGTTCTTCTGTAGAAATATAGCATAAAAAATACATTTCCAACTTGGAGGCCAAGGAGGCTTGTTATAATATTAAGTACACTGCAATGCCCAAAGTTAAAAGGTTCCCTCAATACCTGTAATACTTCAGAAAATTTAAGCCACATTCTTTCAGAATCTTGCCACACTGCTACTTGACTCAGTTCACTGAAAGAGCTGGGATTATAAGTCTATATCTGAAAGAGCAGCAGTTTCCTGTATGTTGTTAGTTATCTGCTCACAGGACTAGTTACAGTATTCTTGTACCTGAGAGTTTGCCGGGTTGGCTTCCTCTATTATATACTGCTTTCTGATGGAGTAGAACATGGATAGTTCTTTACTTAGGCTTTCAAAACACTCCTTTTCTTCATCCCAGTTTACCTGTTACAAAAAAAAAAAGAGTCATCTTACAGAATCTGGGTAGCAGTAAGAGACTTGATAGAGATTCTTAACATGGAAAATTCATATTAATGTATTGGCCATTTTTGTCCTGGTAAGGTAAAATTATAGAATGAAAAAGAGGGTAGGAATGCAGGCTTTTAAATCAAAATAGAGGCTCATTCAGTCAGTAGTTATAAATACAGAGGCAAAGCATAACTAATCAGTAACCACAGAAAAGCATCTGGAACACGTAACAGTACACTTAAGCTGCACCAGAAACTGCAAAGGAAGGCTGGAATTGCTTAAATGTAAAGTAAAAAAAGTAATTGTGCATTGTTAGAATAATTAAGAGAATATACCTCTGTGGCCAAGCGCAGGATAAACATAGGCAGTCCTTCCAGTGGTGGGACGTAGTTGTCTATCAGAAGTGGTAACCCAGTAAGATTTCCTTCCTGCAAGGCAACACTGCTACTTCAGTAAAAAAAGAAAGTTCTTCCTCGCAGTAAAAGCACCAGAACTGTTACATATTGTAAGACTGTTTCTTACCAAACTCAGTGAGCCTTACAAGTTTCTAAAGCCTGATGCCAGGCAGACATTGCCTGGAAGGAAGAGAGTTATTGGCAGAGTTTAATTTCACAAGGCATGGATTAAGCCACTCAGCTCAGGGAGTGGCTGAATTCAACCTTCTCCTCTAGCTCTAGGATACACAGGTACCACTTCCCGGGCAAACATCCAAATGAAGTGCCTGGGCTTGATGAAGTTGTTCACTTTTGTATAAAGTAAGGGATGCCTTAAAGCCACACAAAAAAGACACATTAAGAGCCACAGTGGTGCTGCAGCCCTGTCTGACTTGAAAACTGGTTAAGATTCACACCTTGTTGGTCAAGAGATCTGCATTAGTTATGGAAGCAATGACTAAATTGTGGATTGCCCAGAGAGGCTGTGGAGTTTCCCTCACTGGACAAATCCAAGAACCACCTGGATGCAATCCTGTGCCGTGTGCTCCAGGATGACCCTGCCTGAGCAAGGAGGTTGGAACAGATGACCCACTGTGGTCCCTGCCAACCTAACCCATTCTGTGACTTGGTAACTAATTAAACAGAAACTTTGTGTAGCACCCTTCTTAGAGGCAGCGTAAGTGCTGAGCATTTTTAACGAAAGGCTTATGCCACCTAAAATCTTACTGGAACTAATTCTTAATGATGGTAAGCACTGCGAGCAAACTACTGCAGTTATCTGTCACCAAAATGTAGAATTATGGAATCATTTAGGTTGGAAAAGACCTTTAAGGTTGAATCCAGCCATAAACCTAACACTGCCAAGTCCACCATTCATTTACTGTCAGAAGTAATAGCTGCAGTCACCTCATCAATTTCAAGAGAAAAATAATCTTTCAACATTTCAGTCTTCTTTTTCAAAAACTCCACAATGTACTCAGCAAGCCCTTCTTTTGGGCCATCTTCTTCTGTCCAGCCACTTTCGGGATCCTCTAAAGCAAGCATGGAAAGCTCATATAAAGGAGCTGGCTCCTAAAAAATGAAGAAAGCAAAACTTTGGTTAATGATCAGCACACCCTATTGGAAATCTATAGCTTCTTCCTTCACATACTAACTAATTGTAATACACTACATCTGGCCTGCAGAACTAACAGTTCTGTTTATCACAACCAGGCTAAAAAGGTATGAATTTCTTTCTTCTTTCTCTGCAGTCCACAATCCTGCTGAGCACTGTGATATTTTACAGGACGAACACTGGCAATCAACACTGTATTTCTGTAATTTGTATATTCAAATTAATTATTTGTCCCAATGTAATGAGCAACAGCAAAACTTGGTGAACAACTACAACTGACACTAATAACAAGCAGCCAGGATGACAATTTAACAGTAGGAGCTACAAAATTACTGAATTTTCTACATTCTTACTGAGAAACAAAACAATGCTCTTGTAGTGGACAAAAGCCAACCTGACTGTGCAACCAAAAACCATGCATTTGTCTGAAAGGACAGACATTTTGTAAATACATTGTTTTAAAATCTTTTTATATAGGATATAATGTAAAATTATACTTACAGACAACCTTAAGACTCCAAAGTTTGCAAAGTCATAAATAAGTATCTGGTAGAAGAGTTCTTGGCTAAATTGAAGCATAAAAATTATTTATATGGACAGGATATCATATGTACAAGTTACCATAATTAAGAAGGGAAAGTATCATCCTGGAAACATCAGATGTATATATTCAGTCCTATTAATAAAGATCTTATTTTAACTAAAGAGTGTAAGGGTTCACCTGCACTATCTAGGTATTTACAAGTCTATTTCTTGGTTTCTGACCTCATCAGCCACACTGGTGCAGAAAGGTTACATACTCAAGTATCCAATCCCTATCAATTTATTCCCTGATAGTTTATATTTCCACTTCTTTACTCCTTTACTGCACTGTAAGAAATGCAAAGGAACTGTGAAATTAATAGACATATCTACCTCAAGTCTATTCTCTGATTTGTTACAAAAAATTATGTAGCTGGCCCTGTAAGGCTGCAGAGGCAAAATTACACATTTTGTGTTACAATCATGTCCTGCAGATACTCTTAACCCAGCTGGATACAATGTTTTACAGGACTCTTCTGAAGACTCTGCTCTATACAGCGTGCTGTAGATGATCCTGCAGCAAATTATGATGATGATCATAGAGCATCATGAAGCAAGAAAAATTCTTTCCCTTCCCACTCTCTGTGAGTGCAGAATACAGTAGTTGGCATTTTAGTTACACTGATTCCCTGCAACTTTTCCCAAGTGTGCCAGACTTGTTTCCACTGTTCTGAACTGTGCTTAATCTTTAGCCTCATGACTTTTCAGATAGGCAACGAGAACGATGTTGTTTTCTCTGTAATTTCCTTCCTTCTTCTAATTAGCTTCACAACTGGTACTTATTTCAGCTGCCAACAGGTCTTACAACTCTTTTACCTGAGTTTTGTTGTATTGAGAAGGTACAGCTTTGTCTGATACTGGGCCAGAGCCCACTGAGGACTAACACAACCAACAAACGAGTGATCACGTAGCATCTCCTGAAGTTCTGAAACAATAGAGAGGTGGGGAAGAAACAAAAGGATGTCATTTCATAGTTGCAGCCTGTCCTGGGGTGATGTTATGAAGCCGCTTTATTCCTAAACCGCCCGCTCACCGCCCAAGGCCGCTGTGCCTTTAGATGGGCCCGGGGGGTGGGGCCGTGGGACCGAGTGCGGGGCACTTTAATGGCTCAGCCCAAGGGCTCGGGGGTCTCTGGGGCTCTGCGGGGCTCGGAGGGAGTGCGCCGGGAGCGCTGTGCTGCTCTTTGGGTTTCTTTTGTGTTCCGCATAGCTGGGAAAAGGTTCTGTTGGATTTTTTTTACTTGTTCTTTTTCCCTTCCCTCTCCCTTGCCTCACTGCCTCCCTTCCCTCCTAGCCAGTCCGGGGAGCCTGCGGGTGGCCCCAGCAGGCCCATGGGGTGGCCCCGGCTGGTCCGAGCCCATGTGGCTGTTCCCTCTCCGGGAATGTGTTGCATTTGGAGGTTTTATTTTTATCCTGTTCTACCCTGTTTTGTTTGTGTGTTAATAAACAGTTTGTTTTTTCCACTTTCACTTGCTGTGACCCACTTGTCTTATTGGTGGAGGAAAAGGGTAGGCCCTTTTCCCTTCGGAGCAGACACTCTGGAGTGTTTCCTCCTGAAGTTTTGTCTCCAAAACCGAGACACAACCCTGCCCTCATTTATTTAGTTGAGTGGGTTGCGTCTTCTTAGCATGAAAGTCTCAGATTATTGTTCAGTCCTACTACACCCCTGCTTCTTCTTATATCCCTGTATGACCAATTATTAACAAGTTTTGAAATATTAATAACTTCTGTGCATACTCATACTATTAAAGCATAAGGGAGAATAGTTATTTAACATTTAAACTACAAATGCAAATTAGAAAAAAAAATTAAAATTAAAAACCCTGTGTTTGAATACCTTCCAAGATTAATTTCCAGCCACAGGAGATTGGTGAGGAGCATACATGTACTTCAAAAACTGCAGGTGTAAACCAGCTTTGCAGCACAATCTAGGTATTGTCAAACTAAATTCTAAAAGTGTGATAGAATAGGTCCGTAATTTTTTTTTCATAATTTCTTTCTTTTTCTCTCACAAAGTTTTTTTAAATATATATATATATGAATGAGAAGGCTGGGAAGGGTATGAGATGTCAGATTTCATAAAAGAGTTCATTTTAGGCATTCCACAAAAAAAATTCACTAGTTGCCATCCTTGGGAGCAGCTTTGTTACAGATGTTTGGCACTGCAGTCACAGCATGTACAAAGCACTACGCTACCCTAATTCCACTCTTATGTTTTCCAAAAGAGGGTAACAGCCTGAGAAAAGATTTCTCTCTTTCCAAAGTCTCTTCTAGGTATTTCTTACAGATGTGAAGATGAGACACAACCATAGGCAGCTTCAAAAGTTCTATCACGCATTTTGAGACATTTTTGGGTATTTTATGGTTCAGGGACAACTCTTTGATTTCAGTATTTAAACAGTGACAGTCACATATGGAATTACTGGCTCAGAATTACCAGTCTTCTGCAAAACATTTACTGCAGCACAAGTAAAGTAAAAGTTCATGCTTTCTAAAGTTTAAGATTCTTAGCAGTTTATAAAGTTATTTATTACAGATGTCTGTGTGGAGTGTCCCCAGTTCTTACAAGCAGAAAAATCAAAACAAATCCAACAGAGCCCCCAGGATGTGATATTCCTAGCATTTAGACATGAATAATAAGGGTATGAGTCAGGGTAAGTTGCCTTCAGAGGCAACTGAGCTAAGAGGGAAACACCCTAGAAAGAATCGCAAACCATTTACCTTTGTCTAAAACAACTCTTTACAAAAGAGACAATATTTTACAAGTCTCACCATTTCATATAAGTGGGACAGATACAAATAAAAATGAAAAGCAAAAACTTTTGTTAAAAACTTGCTTAGCAACACAGTAAGTTCACTGGGCCTCCTTTTAAATACCTTTTTCCAGTTCAAACAGTCATATTTAGTTGGTGGAATAACAGTAATTTTGAGAAACAAGCCTTGCTTACTTGCATGTGCCTGGTTCTCAATTTCTTCCTGGAGAGTCAACACACTAGTCAAGTTGATAATTCTTCTTCTAGGGGTGCAAGCAGCAGTCATGTCCTTTCTGGTGTGATCTTTCTCCAATTCTATGTCCATGTCTTCCCGTGGTCTCTTCCTGCAATACCAAAACAAAAGGAATTATGTTCAATTCTCCTATCACTTAGGCTAAACACAGCAACAGATGGGATGCTCAATTCACATGCTGTATGTTAACACAGGAAATGCAGACAGTTTCCCAGAAAGACAGTTTTATTTTGCTTCTGAGGAATAATTTGTTAGGAAAGGGTAGTTCAGAATTTTAAGAGAATTTGTGACTCTAATACTAGGCAATTGTTGCTTAAGCACCAAGCAAATTGGGCTCTAAAGGATATATCTAAATATGTTGGTATTTCTAATGATTTTTTTTTTCCATGCCCATTTTTCTGTTATACCGGGGAGAGGGAATCAGATTCCCTCAGAAGACTTTGGCCTCTCCTAACAGCTCTTCCAGGAGCTCTAACAATAATAATAGCACTTTTACCTTTGTTAGGGTAATGCCTGTCAAATTCAGTGATGTAGTTTCTATCCCTCCACAAAAGGGAAGCTTCCAGAAAGAGACAGACCAGTATGATCTCCCTAAACTAATGCCATTATGTATATTGCTTCCTGCCTTTCAGTATGCATGGAAATCCTATTCCAGTCACAAAATTTATCACAAATTACATAATTCACAGTTCACAGATTAACTTTAATTTCTCAATAAAATGTCATGAAAAGTTATTCTAGAGAATTTTCCCCCTCTGGAAAAGCAGAAGTCCAAAGAGATCAGAAAAATCTATAGTTTCAGGGCTATGCCATGAAATGAATAGGTAGCCTTGCACCACCTGACGAAAGGTGAGACTCACCTAGAAGGCACAGTCTCAGGAGACAGGTGTCGACTCTCGCTTGGCCCCCCAGGCTTCACTGCATCCTCCTGAACATCAGCCATTTCAACCAGGTCGCTGACTTCTTCCATTTCAGCATCCTGGGGTCTGCCTGCACCCTCTGGAGGTCCTGCATTAACCTCTGCTGTCACTTCAGTGGGGCCTGCACTTAGGGGGTTGCTCACTGGCTGAAGAAAAGCATCCAATTTCTGCTCTCGGGAATCAGTGCGGACCATCTGGTGCGCGTAAACTTTATCGCTGGTTCCCTTCGTAACCACAGAAGGGTTCGCTGCTGATTTTACAACCTCACTGGAAGAGCAGTCAGCCCCTGGAAGCAACGTCTTCATTCAGATATGGGGAAACAAAGAGAAGAGATTGAATAACATTTAAAAAAACCCAGAAAGATCAACCACACTTCTTACTGCTCAGGAGCAAATTTGAAACCCCACCAACACAGTGTCAACTGCTTAAAAGGCCACCATCTTTGCACTTGCTATCCACATAAAGGGAACGTCATCATCTTGGCAGCTAAAATCATTAGTTACCATTCCTTTGTCTCAAAGGAAAAAAATCTTTAAGGTAAAAAAATCACAAGGAAATTAGTTTGTATAAAAATTATAGTAGTTCTCATGCTATGCTTTACATAAAGAGAGAGTAGAATATCTTCCTGACTTTTTTTCTGGTTAGATTAAATCCAAAGTGTTATCAAATACACAGAACAGTTTCCTCAATCACATCATCTTCACATAAACCAGGGCAGAATAAGAAAACAATTTACCACATGTGAAGGCTAACATACTTATAAAATCAAGACAACCGAACAGGTACTTGACAGAAATATACTTAAAGTGTTTCCATACTTTTTTTTTCTCTCTTTTGCCATACTGGTGTATTAAAGTGACTTCATCCCTGAAACATAGAGCAAATATCTTAAGGTACCAGTACAACACTTTTAAGTGCCATATCTGCAAAGACTGCACTATTGAACAGAGTAAAAGTATCCCTGATCATTACAATAATGCAGAACTGCCATCACTCCATACACGTTCTCACCTGAGTGAAGTACATCCTTGAAGAATTAGAGCCCAGTAACTTGCTCTCTACATGTTGTTGCACACGTTCCAGAATACTGTCTTCATGAAGAAAATGGACCTCGTGTTTTGTAGGATGCACATTCACATCTACATTCTGGGGAGCTATTTCCAGGCTGGAAAACATTTTAAAAGAAGTTAACCTAAAATACCCCATGGATGGCAGAGAAAGCAAAAATTAGTTCAAATTTGACAAAATTTGTCCACACAAATTCCATACAAAGAAGTCAAGAAGATCCTGAAACCTGCTAAAGTTTTATTACAGTCAGACTTGTTTAGTGTATTAAAAAATAATCCAAAATCACTCGGCAAAATAAGCTTACATAGGTAAGCTTAAACCAACATCGCCATTGTACAACTACAAAAACCCATTTTTACAAATATCTTTTACTTGCAGTGTCTCATGAATTAACAGGAAAGGACTTCAGCTGAAATTACAGATACTCACTACTTCTAAAAACAAGGTCTGCCTTCTTAAGATTTCCTTGATGTTACTTAATAATCTCCTGTCTCGCAATTAATTACCTCAGTGCAATGCTTAACACTACTACAAGGAACAGAAATGTCCTTCTAAACTACTCACCCTAGTTATATCCTACAACATGAAAAGGCTACATCTTCCTATTACTTTACCTTAAGTATAGGAATGGGTGCGTGCTTTTTGGCAAATAAGCAGCGTACACAGTTTCTATGGCTTTGCGCATAGCGGCTGACTCTACCAACCGATCTGAAACACAGAACACAGCGCTGTTTTCAAAGAGCCCAGCTAAAACACACTGCACAGTGCCCAGCTGCTCCTTCAGACATCTTCATGCTTCGTGTCTTCAAAAGGTATCTGTTAAGCACATTTTCCCCCAAGACCTATTTATTCTTCATATAAAACCAGGAATAGACAATATTTTCTTAGCATGTTTTATACTCAGAAGTATTTTTTTCCACAAATGCTGAAATAACCAAACTACCTTTTCATTATTTCATACAGTCAAGGTTTGTTGCAACCGATGCCAGTGTTGGTACAGAATGGAGAGATCACTCAGTGTAAGCTGGCAGGACACAACCATAACCTCGATACTCCTCGGTACTTCTTTAGGCCCAGTTTTAGCTGTTTTCCACTAAATACAGTGCCAAGTGTGATGCACATTACAAATCAAAAAACACTTTAAGATTTACAATTAACTGCAATATTTATTCTTAAAAATGTTTTTAAGAACGCTCAGGTACTTTGTAGGTCTTCAGAAAGTTTTGTTCTTCTGTTTATGTAAGCAACACATGACTGTACATAATGCTGCCTTTTTTTTAACTTACGGTTTATGAAGAGTAAAAATATGCATTTCTTCACTGAGTAGTTTGCATTCGTGATGTAACCTTTCATTTTAAAGGCCAGATTTGCATCTTCACAGCCCACTTCTATCAGTTCCCTATTAAGTTTGACAGAAACACAATCAAAAAATTAACTCTGCAAATTTTCAACAGTACATGATACTCTGTTTCGCCAGCTGGCAGGGTCAGCACAAAAGATACAGACACCAGCTCTAAGGGATGAGTGTAATTAACTGTAGTTCAAAACAGCAAAGAATTACAAAGGGATAACCTAAGTAATGCACCTACTCATTACTACAGAAGATTGCCTACAGTGATTAAGAAGATACAACACCAGTTACCCTAACACTTTACCATCACCCAGATCCACACATCAGCTGGGGAGCCCTGGTCACAGTGCAGGACAGCAAAACCACTCCTGGTAACTGGGAAATCCTACACAGTGAGCTCATCTGTAGGTGAAGACTCCACCTTCGCTGTGAGAGGGTCCAGCTTTTACACTGTTGACTAAAAAAGCCCACATAACCCTAATGCAGAAACATCTGGTTTCATTCTCTTCTTGGGTTCCACCCAAAGCCTGGCCAGGGCTCAAGGAGGAACCAAGGGAGTTGGCTTTGACCATACACCCCCAAACAAGGTCAGATGTCTGATTTCACTGCCTTGTCCATCCTCTAAATTTGGAAAGATAAATATATTCTTATTACACTACATATTTTGCTAATGATCATGCATATTTTGCTAATGAGCAGATAAAAATATCATATAACATATGGTTGGAAGGTTCATCTAAAGGTCAACTTTGGCTCAGGGCCTATTGCTCAATCTCACTACTTCATATACTGATCTATCTTCTATCCCAGTTAATGACAACATTAGAATTATTTCAGAGCTCAAACACTGACTGCTGGGCCACAATAATTATTCAACCTGAACTGTATCATTTCCTCTTCTCAACTAAGTGTAAACTGGTAATGTTGTATGGTTGGAGTTTGTAAAATTACCTCCATTATCTTTTTAATACTGCAACATATTACAGTATCCACAGCATTATAATCTATTGATAATTCTAACATGCATTTCTTTGTTTAAGTCATTGACAGTGATTGACAAGAACACTTCAAAATTGTCTACAGCCAGGGAAGAACAAGCACATTATTTCTTGGACTACTTTGTCCACTTTTGTCAGTCTAATATGTCTTGGTGGTCTGTTGAGTAGTCGTTAAAATGTAAAAACGTCTTTCCAATTCAACTTAAATATATACCAAGTGCCATTTTTATTTGTGTTCAGTTTTTAACACCACCTTGAACTGGGTAAATTAAAAGTTTTGTTTGAAAATAAATTATCACAACATTTACTGTGAAGTGGGCAATTTATCCTGAACTGTACAAAGGAAAAACTCTTGCCAAAGGAGCATCCATAGTAGGAAAAAACGAATACTTAACAAGGAAATACATAAAGCTGCAAACCTTATTACTGAGTAGCCTCTCTATTTTGCTGTGTTTCCTAAAGGTGTTTTCATTAATTAGAAATTACATTCATTAAATGTGAAGTTTGACTTCAGTCAGTAACAGAACAGAATCAAAATGACACCCAGCTATTCATGGGACAAATTCATAACATGAATTCTTCACAGCTGAAAGTCTCATAAAGAGGATTTTTCCTACAATGGCAGATACATCTTCAAAATACAATCTTTTAGTTTTTTAACTTTTCTACCTGATTTACACAGCCTCAGCTAATGTAGCTTTTGTCAAAATAAGAAACCATAAGATTTCAGAAAAAACAATATGAGTAGCTTCAAAATTTATGAGGGAGCAGACAGTAAGAAGAGGTAAGATTTTCATGGTATAGGAAGAGAATATGAACTTGTAGAGAACACAGGTTCAGCTTGCTGTTTTTACATGAGCACTCGCAAAGTTACAAGCAGATGTTTCCTTTTCAGTACATTAAAGGAACAATTTTGTAACTTTCCTCTTCCCTTTGGTGCACAAAAAAAGTCACACATTCTGAAAAGAAGCAAGAGCTCTCTAATTGCTGCACTCCCTCTTCTCTGAAATTAACCTTGAAGGAAGCAAGAAAAGTTATCATAGCCCATGGTATTTAAAGAGAAAAGGGAGGGTGATTCACTGGAATATCAAAAGGAAACTTGACATCAACATACCTGCTAACAGCATTTCCAAAGATGGCCCTAATGTTGTCCACTGTTGAGGCGTTGGATAAGGTTCTAACATCTGACACGGTGTCACCTTGCTAAAGAGGGCAGAAATGAGTGTCAATCAATTCACCTTTCGGGACAAAGTTTTAGAAATACTTTAAACTACACAATAACATTTCTAAAACAAAGGCAGGGAACAACATAACATCATTATATTGTTTTGTATTCTTATTTACTTACTTATGTTCAAAAAGCAATGGATGGTAAATGGCACGTATTTACAAGATCAGCTGGAGCACATCAGACCCACTGAGGCTAGTAACTCCACCATGGAAAGTGAGGAACACACTCAGTTCAGTAAATAATTATCAAGAATGGCACAGAATGAGGGTAATCTACCCCAGCCTCTTTCATATAGTACTTAGTAACCAGCCTCTCCAGAGAAGCTGAAACAGCTCATAAAGCTAAACCAAATACAGCACTGACCGCACAGAAACATACAAACTCCTGACAAATATATTTTTGTCTTGCTTACTTCTAACTGATGTGCTTTCTAGGCAAACTGCACCAACATACCCTTCAACAGTGCAGTACAAGGGAAGGCTCTGTGTGCTGTCCCTGCTCCAAAAGATGCAGTGCAAATTTTCTGGCATTTTCAGATACACACATTATGTATATATACACAGGCACATACAGACACACAGTGAAGTTACAAAGACTTTATCTACACACCTTTTTAACTGAAAAGCTGATGCCTGAGTTATGGATAGCATACCTGAAAAACACATAAATGTAAGTCTGCAGTATGTGGAAGAAAAGTTAATTGTTTCCCCTGATTGCTGAAAAGCAGCTAGTAATAGGGGCAAGCAATTTCACTTCCTGTTAGACAGTAATGCAATTTGAGCCAACCTGAGCTTTTGTAGACTGCATAGCTAAAAAAAAAAAAAGCGCGTCCTATTTATAACTCAACTGTAACCATAAGAAATTCAAGGATCAGCTTAGCTTATTTCTCAAAAAAAAGGATCGGCTCCTACAGACCTGTTTTTTCAGTTTCACTGCACAGGTTTAACTAAATAAAAACACCAAAACATCCTAAGTACAACAGAAGCAAGTCTCAACTACTAGGGAGAAGCATCTGAATAATGGCTGGCCCACCCTTATAACTTCCCCTACCCAGACAGTTCAGCTATTTGTGATCCCACAGCTGAGATCTGATACACTACAGCTCCACAATCTTGGCTCAAACTTCCAGGGAAATTACTGCATAGTGAATAAAAAAAACACCACAGAACCTTGCACAATGAGAAATGTAAAAATGCAGACAAAGATTAGACTGCTGTGACTGTGAACTCAAAAATTCAAGTGGAAAAACCCACCAAAATTAAGTAACAGAAAAATCCTAATGAAAAACAACAACCAATGAGGTGGAGGGCTGTAACTCAGGAAGACTTCAGATCATTCTGTTTGACAGAGCAGCAGGAGCTGACCTTCCACCTCCTGGCTGAAGTCTGCCTGATCCAGTAAAGACTCTTAAATAGTTCATTTGGGGAGTAGGCTAAACCTTGGTATACAGTCTTGCTACTCTTTGCTACCTTTCGTGTCTTCTGAAAGTCTAAAGCAGTTCTTTTGCTTAAATTGTGCAGATCCTGCTTGCAAAGCCTCTGCACGTGGCAAAAGATGCAACCAAGGGGCCCAGGCAAGGAACATCTAGTGGCTAAAGTGACATTACTCCTTTTTGGGGATGTTAAGTTGCCATTCAACTTTTCTGTATTCAGCCAAATCTCAATGTTCCTGAGCAGATTTTACATTAATTCTATTCAGCCCAAGTATATTTAAAGTTCACTTGAGTTCAAGTCCATCACCATTTCTTTGCTGGAATTCTTAGAAATAATTAATAGTCACAGATAGAATACACTACTTCCTATGTGGATTTTTCACATCAAATTGGACAGACTGTTATCTGGTAGTGCACACTAAAAAATAGCTTAAAAAAACCTTAACAAACAAAATCACCACCACCACCAACAAAATGACACCAAACACACACTTGCCAGTCCCTCTGAAAAACCCTGGTACTCCCTATAGCAGTATACAGAATTGGGAGCCTCCTATTTCAGTTTACCTGCTAACAACTTCTAGTATTTTTGCATATTCTTCATTTGGATTCTTTAAAGCCTTCCTCCTTGTATTTACATTGTAAAAGAGATCTTCAACCTACAGAGAAAAAGTTCACAATTAAAAACAATTTTTAAAATTCTCTCTTACTATAGAATTAATCTAAATCCATCCTGTTAATTTTTATTTTATATATAAATTTTCTGAGAATACTTTAGTTTATGAAGAATCAACATTCAATTTATTCCTTGCCTCCCTACGTTCACCTGACAAACTGCAGCTCCAGAGGTGATACTGTCATGTACCTTACAACGTAATTGGTGCAAGCCTAACAAGCAAGGAACAGAAAAGGAACAAGAGAAAACGGGCACTAAAACCTACCGTGATCTGAGTTCCTTGGTTTCCAGCACAGGGCTTTGGAGGGGCTTTGATTTTTCCATCACTGTAAGTAGCTCTAGGCAGAAAATAAAAGTTGTCAGACATCTAGATTTACAGGAGGGCGGACATGGACAGATGACAACAAAGGAAGAAAACAAAAGAAATCCCATCATTGTCACACTCCTCCCAGCAAACAATTTGGGACCCTGAGAATTAGCTTTCTACACCTTTCCGCTAGAGTAAAACTGTCTTCGCTGATTTTAAGAGCCAGAGGGGCAGTGGGGGGATGGGAATAATAGCAGAAGAAAGGAGGTAGATCATGGCATACGTGTTTTGAAATTGTATTACTGAGACTTTTCCTCTAAAGGCAGGATTACTGCATTTTTTCTTTAATAGGCAGACACGGCCTAATAACAATTCTCTCACTAGACTTTACACTTCAATTATGCTAATGAGAAATTCTTGACTTTAGTCTGTTTCCTTTTTGACACTAACAGGATTTTGAGCATAAGAGATTTCTGACCCACGTAGGTCTTTCAGCAAGTTACACAGATGCATAAATTCAAAGCACAGACTTTATTGTGCTGTCTCACATACCCTGTGTATTTAGTGCAAGAAAGACAACAGCCACACAATCTTTTGAAAAACCAAGATTCAGAACATCTCTTTTTTACCACTTCCTTTTCTTAAAAGTAGTTAAGAAATTAATGGAAAAGCTTGCTTATAATTTAGATTAAGTTTTCAAAAGAACATTCAAAACTCTTTTTGGATAGGATAAAGCACCACAGGATAACAAACTAAGCTGTAAGTTCCTATGCTGAGACATCCGAAATTTGCTTGACACAATGCCCATAATATATATGTATAACCTTTTATCCTGAAATGGAGAAAAAGACAAATGTTTAGCCTACATTAACTACTGAAGTAGAAGTTCCTTCAAGATCTCTTGCCTCCCCAACCTACCTCCACCAATTTTAAAATACACTATTTAGCTCAAGCTTCCATTTACAATTTGGAAAAATACATTTTCTCATATTCCAAGCCTTTTTGGTACCTACTCTTACCATACCCTCTTCCGTAATAGGAGTTCTGAAATAGATACATCTGTTACTGCATGCAGCAGAAGTCACCTGGATAATAGGTAGCATACCTGAATGCACACTTTGCATCAGCTGTTTTAGTTGTTACTGTAACATGGGCAACGTGACTGATGCTGGCCAAAGCCTAGGAAAAGAGAAAGTATCTTTGTAAACCTTGCTCTGGAGAACACTGAGGCATGTCCACACTTTAAACACCATCACTAAATTTCAATATACCACTTGCAAGTAATTAATAAAAATCCTTACAAGGAAATTGCTGGTCAGTAAAGCTTAAAAAAATGTTAGTATCTATAATACTGAATTTAATCCAGAAGATCCTTCTGGCTTCCCTAATATTTCATTATCACTGACAATGCAAGTGGTTAACCACGTAGCATAACTAAAAGAAATTTGCAAAATTATTACAGTTGTGCCTTTTTCATGTTAACAAGAAAGCAGTTGGAAGGTTTTAGCTGTTACTTTCTCACTCCTGCCCAAGTCTTTCTCTTGACTGTAAGTAATATTACAAAGTTAGGTCATAATGGTTTTCCTGGAAAACTCAATGGACGTGTCCACACAGATGAAACCAGCCTCAGGACCAGACTCCACTGACTGTGGAGATGATTATGTTGAAAGTGTGTGAGGAGAGGACTCAAGTAGTCTACTCTTGGGAGCATGTGACGATCTCTGTATCTGAGCACAGGACACACACTTATATATCTTGTTCATCCAGAGGAGAAAGTTAAGCTCATCCTTGACTGTTCTTCCAGAGTTTAGATACAGCCTATAAGAGTATGAAAAACCAGTATATCTGAAGGGTAAGAGATACTAACTTTGTCTAATAGCAAAAGAAAAGGAAGACCACTGCACATTTTGAACATTTCGTTTTAAATGTGGTATTTAGACAAATGTCTGACATCAAAGATTCACCTTCAACTCAAATCTTCCACTTTTATCTGTAGGTTCCTGAACCATCATTTGAGAAGACAGGCTTTGTTTCAATTAAAAAAAAAAATCTTAATCCAGAAAGCAAAAAGAATATATACCTCCCTATAGGAATCCACCTAATCTTGGAAGACACTGAAATGTATTTTGAATACTATATTCACATAGCAGACTCTCTCAGAAAACAGAAGCTTCTGTAAAAAGTACTGGGAATGAGACAGTATGTACAGCCCACTACAGCAGAGTAACAACAATGAACAGTTTCAAAACCTTGATGAAGAGCTTACCTCACCCCTAAAACCGTATGTAGAAATACTAGCCAAGTCTTCAAATTTTTGCAGTTTACTCGTAGTAAATCTCTCACATACAATATCCAGATCTTCTTTCTATGTGAAAGGGACAAGCAATAGTCACTCTCTGAGTTTTTTCAAGATCAGAAACACCAATTGAAATAATTTTTAAAAGGTAGTATTAAACAACAGCATATACCTGTCAACTCTGTTTACTTACTCTGATACCACAGCCATTATCTTGGACCTGGATGAACTTCAGACCACCTTCTTTAACTATTACCTGGATACTCGTAGATTTAGCATCCAAACTGCAGAAACCAAAAAACCAAGAAAGCAATTTCAATCCCAGAGTTCTGCTTAATATCTTTATCCATGACCTGGATGATGGGATTGAGTGTACCCTTAGTCAGTTTGCAGATAACACCAAGCTGGGCAGAAGCACTGATCTGCTGGAGGGTAGGAAGGCTCTGCAGAGGGATCTGGTCATGCTGGATTGATAGGTTGAGGCAAATGGCATGAGGGTCAACAAGATGAAGTGCCAGGTCCTGCCCTTGCGTGACAACAACCCCATGCAATGCTACAGGCTGAGGGGAGAGTGGCTGGAAGGCTGCCACATGGAAAAGGATCCGGGGGTGCTGCTCTAACAGCTGGCTGAATATGAGCCAGTGTGTAACCAGGTGGCCAAAAAGGCCAAAGGCATCCTGGCCTGTATCAGCAAAAGTGTGACCAGCAGGACAATGAGTGTTCCCCTGCACTTGGCACTGGTGAGGCCACACCTCAAATCCTGTGTTCAGCTTTGGGGCCCTCACTGCTAGAAAGACACTGAGGTGCTGGAGCATGTCCAGAGAAGGGCAGTGGAGCTGGTAATGGGTCTGGAGCACAAGTCTGATGAAGAGAGGCTGAGGAAGCTGGGGGTGTTTAACCTGGAAAAAAGGAGGCTCAGGAATGACCTTATTGCTCTCACCTCCCTGAAAGGAGGTTGTACCAAGGTGGGGATTGGCGTCTTCTCCCAAGGAACAAGTGATGGGTCAAGAGAAAACCGCCTCAACTTGCGTAAGGAGAGATGTCGATTGTATATTAGGATACATGTCTTCACAGAAAGGGTGGTCAAGCATAGAACAGGCAGCCAAGGAAGTGTTTGAGTCGCTGACCCTGGGGGTATTTAAAAGACCTGAAGATGTGGTGCTTAGGGACATGGCTTAGCGGTAGACTTGAAGTGGTGGGTTAATGGCTGGACTTGACGATCTTAAGGGTCTTTTCCAGCCTAAATGATTCTGTGAATGCTAACTTGGCTCCGAAACCAAACGATTCATAAGTTTCTCAAACAAGAACAAAACAAGCCGGAGCACAAACGCAGACAGGAACGCGGCTTTCCGAGCGGAGCTGCCCTCCCGCGCGTTCCGTACGAGCACACACAGGTACCGCCCCTCCTCGGCACCC
>NW_008238330.1:6422999-6424350 GCF_000691975.1 Corvus brachyrhynchos | reverse complement strand
TGTCCCTGAGCCAGCAGGCCCTTGCGGCCAGGAAGCCCAGCGGTATCCTGGGGTACATTAGGAAGAGCATTGCCAGCAGGTCGAAGGAGGTGATCCTGCCCGTCTACTCAGCCCTGGTGAGGCCACATCCGGAGTGCTGTGTCCAGTTCTGGGCTCCTGGGTGCCAGAGAGACTTGAGCAGGTCCAGAGGAGGGCAACAAGGATGACTGGGGGACCGGAGCATCTCTCTTACGAGGACAGGCTGAGGAAGCTCGGCCTGTTCAGCCTTGAGATGAGATGACTGAGATGGCACCTCATTAATGTGTATAAATACCTAAAAGGTGGGTGTGAAGGAGATGGAGCCAGTTTCCCTGGTGGAGCCAAGCAATACAATGAGAAAGGCAATAGGCAGAAACTGATGCACAGGAAATTCCACCTGAATATGAGGAAGAACTTCACTGTGTGGGTGACTGTGCACTGGAACAGGTTGTCCATAGAGTCTGTAGAGTCTTCCTCACTGGAGACATTCAAGAACCACCTGGATGCAATTCTGTGCCATGCGCTCCAGGATGACCCTGTCTGAGCAGGGAGTTTGGACCAGATGACCCGCTGTGGTCCCTTCCAACCTGACCCACTCTGTGCTTCTGTGAACTGCTACAAGCACTGTGGCATGTGTGTCCATCAAGGCTGAGCTCTGTGCCTATGACAGCAGGACTGCGCTGGCTGTGTGGCTGCCACTACATGTCTCCAGTTGCAGGATGCTTTCCAGGGTGTTCCTGTGTCCACAGTGATATATGTCTGGGCAGTCACAGTTACATGTTCTTACTCAGTAATTACTTAAAAATATAAAGCAGATCCTTATTTGTGCAACAGCTAAAACTTGGCAGAAACTCCCAAGCTTTGGGGTCTCTTGAGGTTTGGAGACATTTGTCCAGCAGAGCTCTTGCTTTCTCTGCCAGTGCATATGGAAAGGGTGGTTAAGTATTGGAATGGATTGCCCGGGGATGTGGTGGAGTCAACAGCCCTGGTGGTGTTCTGTTACAGCGGGGATTACTGTAACAAGCATATATCAAACCAGGAGTCCCGTGGAAAAGAAGTATATAGACAGATTTGTGGTAGATGTTTCAGGGAGGTTTATTTCTCCAGCCGCATGGCCGGGGCCGTGCTCAGGAACTCCCCAGTCACAGGACCCGAGGGTCCTTGGCCACACCGGGGAACACAAACCAACCAATGGGGAATGAGGCTGAGCCGGGGCAGGGAAACCCCGTGCCTCCCATCAGGGCCCCTCTCCCAGGGCTACATGGCAGGGGAGGAGACCCCAACATCTCACCCGTTTTATTTTAATAAAAGGAGAATGAAAACAACTGGATAA
>NW_008238330.1:6405155-6421612 GCF_000691975.1 Corvus brachyrhynchos | reverse complement strand
TTCTAGATACATTTTTTTCTGTGGCTCAGAGAGCCCCATTTCCCACGATTCTTCCATAGTCCAGAGAGAATATCCAAACCAAGATGAGAAGAGAGAGGTCTAGAGTGGTTATTTTACTCACGAATCTTCCTCAGGGATTGGTATCGTTCTGCTCACAATTCTCCACCATTTTGTTACAGCGGGGATTGCTGTAACAAGCATATATCAAACCAGGAATCCTGTGGAAACGAAGTATATATGGACAGATTTGTGGTAGATGTTTCAGAGGTCTTTATTTCTCCAGCCGAATGACCGGGGCTGTCCTCAGGAACTCCTCCAGTCACAGGACCCGAGGGTCCTTGGCCACACCGGGGAACACAAACCAACCAATGGGGAATGAGGCTGACCAGGGGCAGGGAAACCCCGTGCCTCCCCTCAGGGCCCCTCTCCCAGGGCTCCATGGCAGGGGGAGGAGACCCCAACAGTGTTCAAGAAACTATTTTATGTGGCACTTGGTGCCATGGTCTTGTTGACAAGGTCAGTCAAAGGTTGAACTTGATGATCTCAAAGATCTTTTCCAGCCTGAATGATTCTGTGATTCTGTGATTCTGTACCACCTCATGCATTGTTCTGGGTCTCACGGTTGGAGTATGACCAGTGTACAGGAGACGGGAAGCTGTTCCCTTCTTTGCAGTGGAGGAAGAGACCATAGCCCTGATGCAATGAAACCTGTTGCTCTCAGAGTGATCTTGACTAGAAGGGTTGCACACAAAGGAGTTAGTGGAACACACATGAATTAAACTGCTGCACACCCAGCATGGATTTGGGCCAGTTCTAATACATTCTTTTAGATATTATCCCCAAAAGCTTCTCCAGGATGGCAGTGTCACTGCAGTGCCTTGTCAGGGTGATGTAGCAAGTGTATTGCTTTGTAAAACACCAGAGTATATTCATGTTTGTTGTGTCTTGTTTGTAGCTGCAGTGCCAAGAAATGGGCATCATTCCACTTGAAGATGCTCTACAACTGGCATCTCTTAATCTAGTGTAATGTAACTTCAGCTTCTTCTCATCCTCTTCATAAACACCTGTCTTCATCTTTGAAACTATACATTAATTGTGAAATGTTGACAGCAATAAACAAAGCAGTTTTCATTTTGCAGAAGAGAGAAGAAAAAAACTCTATCCTGCAAGTATCCCTTCACAGGTGTCACTTTAAACAGGACGATCCTGGCCAAGGGCATGAAGAAGATACAGTCCCTCTGAGGAATGAACATGTAAAGCAAGAAACAAAACCACTTAAGTGTGTGACTTGGACTGGTGGTACCTTGCTATAAGGTGCTTTGCCTTCCAAGGACATTTTGTCCTCAGCACTGTCTGGGATGGTTGCTACAAAGTTTTGCTCTGTCCAATTCCCTGCTGTGCCCTCAGGCGTGACAGATCTCCACAAAATCCCCTTTTGAGACTGACTTCAGGTTCCCCAGTTGTTGACCTTGGCAAAAATACCTGGATGGAAGACAGCAGTCCTGCCACCTCCCTGCCTGTGGCTTCCTGAACCTCCAGGTTGCAGTGACAACTATATTGGCCACGGTGCACTTTTGCTTTGACTTGCAGGAAGAGATTCAGGAGCTGTTAGGATGAGTGGGGCAGGGAGCAAAGGGTTAATAGGGACAAAGAGAGGGCGACCTACTGTACACTAACCTTGACTTTGTACTGGCCTGGGAAGCACCAGGAGTGTGGGGAGCACTGAACTTCAGATCCAATGAATTTGGCTCTGCTCCAGGATCTGAACTTTGAGGAGGAATCTGTTTTCGATGGCCTTGGGCAGTCTGCCACAAGCCTCACCCAGAGCAGCTGGAAATGGGAGTAGGAATCTGCTGGATCTCATACTCAATCTGGGACAGAAGACATTTACTCCAATTCTTCCTTGTCCATGCTGTTGCTGACAGCTATTTGCCCTGTCAGTATCCGCCCTGGACCAGCCAGTAGGAAAATCTTCAATTTGTACCTTATACTGGTGTTACAGTTTGTAGCACAGAGATGCAGCTCATTTTACTGGATGTCGCCTGTATGAAGCTTTAAAATTTTGTTTGTCTGTGCCAAAATCCTAATGCCCATGTGGAAGCAGCGTGAAGAAGTCTATTTCTCTGTTTGGCTGCAAGCAGCCATCAAAAGACTTTTTCATATTTGCATCGCAACTGCTCCAACTGGAGGTCAGCCCTGCCTGCTCATACCTTGCAAGCTTTGCTCTGACCCATTCCAGTTTGGATTGTTTTGTGTGACAGCGTGTTAAAAAATGAATTTGTTTTTATTAAAGCAAATAAAAACCAAATTATCTAGATTTCATTTTAAATTATTTAGGAAGATATAACCAGTGTATTTTGGTGCCAGAGCTCAGAAATGGTGTTGGGGCAAAAGAAGTGGTGAAGAATGAATGGAAACAGCCTGTTGGACTCTTAATGCTTTCCAAGATCCCAGAGAGGAAAGCTGATATATTTAGCAATCAATGCTATGAAATTTCAGAAGGCAAGAATTAGTTTCTTAGAAAGACATGAAACTGAAACAACTCCACAGTCATCAGAGAGATGTAGTGACTTTTTTCCATTGACACAAGGAGGATCATTTAATTTTAAAGAAAAAAGTAAATAATGCAATGGAAGAGCTGCAATCTTACCAAAATCTTTCTCATGCTGAGAAGAGGTGGCCTAAGTGTCAATAAACAATATGGATTTTGAATACCTTTTTTTTTTAATTATAAAATCTATTTTCTTAAATGCAAAGATCTGTCTAGTTTTGGGTCTGATAATATTAATCTAATATATTCTTTTAGATATAAGAAAGAAGTTTTTTATAATGAGAGTGGTAAAATACTGGAACAGGTTGTGCAGGGAGGTGGTGGCAGCCCCATCCCTGTAAACATTCAAGATCAGGTTGGATGGGGCTCTGAGCAACCTGGTCTAGTTGAAGATGTCTCTGCTCATTTCAGGGGGGGTTGGGCTAAATGGTTTTTAAAGGTCCTTTCCAATCCAAACTGTTCTGATTCTATGAGACTTTATACCATTTTGAAGTCCTACCACTCATTACCTGCAGCACGTACTTACTATTCCAACTCAAATATATTAGGAACCCCAGGAAATATATTTGAAGCTTATTTGTAAGTTGTTATTGACCCCTTCAAAGTCAACATTGCTTTATTTGCCTTGAGCAGTTAAAAGAGAGTATTAAGAAATAGTAAATAAGGTTTAAGAAAGAATTGGAGCATGGGATTGTAACACAGGGGAAGCAAATAAAGTCTGGCTGGCACAACACTGTCTTCTGTGCGAAACTGGAACCAAAGACTACATCCTGTAACATGAGACATGGCTGAAAAAAAGGCAGAGATCTGCTATACTGAAGAAAGGACTGATGATTGTTGAAATCAGGTTGAAAGCTTAAGATTATTAGGGTTTTAGACTGCAACTCAAGCAGAATAGGAAGTTAAAAGATGAGGATTGCTTGAACAAAAAAAGCCTGATTTTTTTGTTTGTTTTTAAAGAGAAGCAAGTTGAGCAGCATTCCAGTATGCTACTACTTTTACAGAATTCCTTGTAAAAAACAGCTGCTTTTTTTTTCTAGGTGACCTGCCTGTATCTGGAAATGTCTTCTCATTTGCCCTTGAATAATTTCCCATGATGTGCATGTTAGTGGAAAATGACATATTTCACCCCTTCTTACAGTTTTTAATGCCAAACTGCAGCATAGTTTAACACAGTTTCTCAAAAATGTCTCCAGTTGCCAAGGAAGAGATAACTGAAAGAATGCAAATAACCTTGATTCACAGACCTCTGCTTCCTTTCAGCTTGTCTTGACAAGCACCCAGAGTGTCCAGACAGTTCTTTTAACCCTTATTATTGCAGAATACAGACCCACACTTCTTGCAGTGAATTCTTTAGGATGCAGAATAAAGTATTAACACAAAATTTGTGCAACAGAGGTTAGCCGTGTATCAACAACAGAAGAAACAGTACTGGCAGTAACGTTGTGTTACTAAAACTATTTACAGACAAGGAGCTGCTTTGAGTTAATGCAGTGCCTACCTAACCCCACCTGTCCCACATAACCCCCCATCCCATGACAGAAAAAAAGGTCTCAGACTCGTTCCACTGAAATCAGATGATCCCATATATAATTCAGGACAGTAACTGACATAGGATCACTTGTTTAGCCACAGTAATTTTATTCTGGGTTGGTCACTCATGGTCCAGGCTTTGGTGAAAACGTGCTTCTATGAGTAGAACAGCTGCTCAAGAGTATGTGTCACACTCTGTTATACACAGCATCAGGCATTTGTGTAAGGCAAGAGGAGTTTTTGCTGGACAATATTGCCCCAATTAAGATGAATTTTTTTCACCCTAGTTTATAGTGCATTTTTATGAGTTCTGAAGCAAAACATGTTCTGGAACCTCATGATGAGAAAATAACTGAAGTATTTGCATCCCCTCGTCACACCCTGCTCATGCAGTCCTGTCAGGTAAGGAGTTCGTATTAAGTCTACTTGAGCTGGCCCTGGAGCACTCAGAGGAACAGGATGATTTGTGCAAGGCCCTATAGGATATGCCTGATAGAATTTGGAATAATTCTTTTTTGTCAGTATGTTAACCATAATATGACTTCTCTACCTAGAATATGGGCATTTTTTTCTATGGACCTTAAACCACTCATAGTTGCATTTCCTAGGGAAAAAGAAATACTCTGCTGTACAAGCTGAAGATTTGTTACTCTCCAAGTCTTACAGGAAAAAATGGTGCACACTATATAGGTGGAGTTCCCTTAATGCAGTGTGTGTAGGGGAACTTGCTCTCTATTGGTTCTCAACTGTTCAAATTTCTGTTCTTTCTTTTATAACTGAACTGGTTTAACAAGCTTATCTTCCTGTAATGACCACTGTGGTTTGTCCTCCCAGCCTGGGATCTCTGGTACCATCCCATTTTTGGTTCTTTTACCTCCAATTTTGTTCTAGGATAACAGATAACACAGTCAACAGAAAGTAACTTTGTGTTGTCACAATTAACTAAAGGTAACCTAAACCCAACGTGACCACTGGGTGGTTGCTATCGCCTCTAAAATCTATCAGAATCAGCCTGGGCCAGCATAACCCAGACAAGTGCTGAGACCCTGCCCTGTCAAGCTGATGCAAATCCTTCAGGCTTTCATTTGTAGTAGCAAAATTGATGTTTACTTGACTGCAGACTAAGTCCTGATTTTTAGAGAGGGCACAAAGGACAGTTTGCATTTGTCCTTTGCAACCATACCAAAGCATTACTTGTTATCTCTTCGTCTGGCATTAAAAATTGTCACAAGCAGGATGCTTGTGACAATTAATCACATGTTATTATGAAAACAGCATTTTCCATGGTCTTAAAATGGCATAAAGATGGAATTTTTGAGACCAAATTTATGCCACCTTTTTTTTTTCCCCCATTACAGTAATCGCATCATTCCATGGTGTTTAGATTTTTCCACGGTGCTGTTCACAATGATAGTAGTTTTTCTGGTATTCTACTTATATTTTCCTTTGAAACAAACCATCTGGGCCATTCAGGAAGTATGAAACAAAAGGGCTGTTTTATTCCTTCATTTTTGTAACTTATTTCCTGTGTGACTGTGTATTCTTCAGCATGTAAGAGTTACTTTTATGAAGTATTTTGTGAGGTCTGGATGGTGTAATACTACTGCATAATGTTGTATGTATTCTGTTACTGTTTTTTTCCGAAGAGATTTAGTATTTCTGAAAGATCAGGTTTTTTGGCATAGTGTCAGAGGAAGCTTGAGATGAACTTAAAAGTACTATACTAACTACATAGAATTATTATATATTAGTGGAAAAAATTTGGAGAAAAAAGTTTTGAATTATCTACAGGTGTCTTCATCTTGAGACATAAGAAAGAAATTTTTTACAATCAGAACAATCACTTACTGGTAAAACCTCCTCAAGGATGCAGAAGACCCCTCCCATCACTGGAAGTTTCCAAGGTGCAACAGGACATGGTGCTAGATGTCATCAAGGCTCCATTTCCCACCAAAAATTGGACTGGGTGAACTTTGGAGGCCCCTTCCAACCTGGGCTCTTCTGTGGTTCTATGTTTATTGCATGACTGGTCTACAGGAAAAAAATTATTGTTTTCTAGTATTTTCATTGCCAGTAAATACTGGCAGTGTTTTAACCTAATTTTTATTGTGAACGAAGTCCCATTTTGATTTTGCTCCTTAACTTCAATACATTACAAGAATGGACAAAATACGTGTGCTGAAGTTTCAATACCTTGGCCTTTCCTGTAATAGATGAACTAGCTCTTGAGGGACATCTGAGTCTTGGGCTAAGAAATCTCTAAAGACCTCAATTTTACTGAACTTTCTAAGGTAAAATAAATGAAAAAAAAAGCAGCTTTATTTCCAGAAAGAAGAAAGAAGTGCAGTAGAGGATCAGCCATATACTTTTTCACAGCCAGTCAGTGACCTGCATGCTTTAAAATGTACAAGTCACATTTTAGGATATAGGTGATTCAGATACTGGGCAAGGTCTAGAAAAATTTTACCACTGTTCTCAGGATATCTATTGTCTTTTTAATGGACATCAAGAGTAGCAAAAGCACCATGGACTTCAGTCAGCTCTGTCAAATTTTCACTTCTGAGTTTCTCTTGTGTGGAGACACCATGCTCCAATAACAAGAAAGCCTAAAGCAAATAGCTACAAACCCAAACAGAGAGAGATCCCTTACTGCAATATGGGCTATATTCCATAACTGTAATAACACCATGACCTCCAGATACACAAAACATTTGTGTCATATTCTGCAGAAATTTCTGGGGTTTTTAGATAAAAATGTCTGCAGCAGGTAATTCAGAACTGGTCGCCCGCTTGTGCTATAATGAAAAATATAATGAAACAGTTCTGTAAGCCTGTAGGAGTTAAAAGAGCTGTGGAAATCTTTCTGAGACCTTTGAATAAGTAGTATTCAGATGCTAAATTAAAGCGATCCCTGCTATTTTTGAAGGTAATCAGAGTATATCACAGCTATATTGTCTTCCTCTAGTAGTATGACAGTAACTGTGTAAAGCAGATAGGCCTTTTTTCAGATGAGGCTCTTTTTTTTGACAAACTGGAATGGACACATCAGCAAAGTTTTTCACAACTTCCTCTGTGAATGAGAGGGTTGGGTGTAGTGCTTGGTAAAAAGTATGTAATTCAGGAAGAGTAAATCCTGCCAGCATCTCCAGAACAAGACAAAAGTCTAGATACAGACCAAACGAGCAGTCCTACAGCTGGAGGAAACGTCCTGCACAGATGCTCAGTTGTGCAGGAATGGCTATGTCAGCCACGCTGTACCCCTGGGACGGAGGGGATCACACTGGCTCCACTGGAAGGTCCTGGAGGATGGGTGGCAGAGGGTGTCCTTTTTAGAAGTCTTTGTCATGGATTCGTTTTGAGAGTTTGAATCACAAAAGGGGACAAGAGAAATTTAGAAAAACTGTTCGCACTTTTGAACCCATGATGGCGGTGCCCACTGTCGTCACTAAAAACAAATACCTCCTGCTTAAAACTTGACACATACTCATTACAAAAACAAACACAGAAAATCCTGCCAATCTCTCCTGGTGTGCTGCCAGAAGCATGCTAGTGCTGAGATGCGGATTGGAACGTATTTGAATTAGCTGTCCTAGTAAATGTGCACAGATTCTTGACTAGTTTCCTGATACATAAACATCTCCTGACCTTTGGACGTCTCTTCCTAGGAGCGATCATCTTCCTTTGTGTCACCAGACTGTCACCTCTGCTTCTCATGAAGTAAGGCTCAATGCCACTCTCTCTTGCTAAAATCCTGTCCAGTCCTTGGTGTTGTAGATGGACATGTTCTTTGCTGATTTAAACTTGGTCTTCGTGCTACAGAGCACCTGATAACCCTCTGCTACTGTTATTTTCACAACTGGCTTCATACAGTCCTAGTGATCTCAGGGAGTTGGCATTTGCATATCACACAATTGTGAGAGACTGAACTGCTGAGGGATAATGACTCAAAACGTTCCCCCATTAGTGGAGAAGCCAGGGTGCTTTGCTGAAATGGAGGAGGTGAGCTTTTGGGTGTGTAATGGCTAATCTCTGATCTGATAAAACAGAGGCTGAATGATGGGCTATGAATGAGTTAGGAGATAATCCTTAGAGATTGGATGGTGCCTCTTGTCATGTGTTGTCTAAATTGTCCTGCCTTGCACAAACCACTGGGTTGTGGGGCTCCTTCTACTCCTCAGATTTTCCTGGGGATTTTTCCCCACTATTTCTTTGGGACTTCACCCCCACCCGGTAGATCTGGTCTGCAACTACCACTTTGACCAAGACTGCACAGCAACCAAGTCTTGTCCCTGGGCCTACAGGTGGCGAGAGCCTCACCCCCTCATCCTTTCTCTCTCTCTCTTTCTCCTCCCTTGGGCACGTCCTTAGGTGATGTTGTTGCACTTTCGTATTGCGATGCTTCCATGTTGTAATATTGTTATAGATAATAAAACAACCAAAATGGCTACATTCCTGTTTTTCTTTGCAACCAAATTGTACTATAATAAACCCAACATATGTATATCTACAAACACCAACCCTTTAGTGTTTTTTCACTCTAATCTGCCCCAAGGGATCTATTGCCAACAACTTGGGTTACCTTTGCCTTCTGCAGTGGGTTGTAACAACCACACACTGCACCCCATTAGAACATAGTGGGATGGAAGCAACAAGGACATGAGTCTGAAGTTACTGACTCAAAATTACCTGAACAAGAGCTGGGGAAAATTTATGTATTTAATTCAAAACAGGAGTGTACAAACCCATGTATCTTTGTTTTATTTTTTCAGTTTTTTTCCAGGATAACTCATCTCTGACCACAAGCCTCGTGGTTTTGTTTGTTCTGCTGCTGCCAGCTGTTGGTTGCCAATTCTCCAGATTCCTTCAGGCACCACACTGGGGAGACTTACCAGTCCCAGCCCGCACCAATGAGCCTCAAGAAGTGCCTTTCCCAAAACCTTCATTATCTCCTCTGTTCTCCACCTTTCTATTTCTTCTTTTGCCCTCACTCCTCCTTGCTCAGCTCTTTTGCCTTCAAAGCAAATAGGCTGAGGTGACAGGTGCAGAAGGAGCGTGTTTCTTTGCCCTGGTTACACTTACTACTCTCCCTGCCCATTCTTCGTCCCTCACTTGTCTCTGTAGAATTATTCAAACTGCTTCCACAGGAGTGACTACACTTTATGTAAGCAGTCTGAACTGGCTGGGTTATTCCAAATTGTTTAGCAGCCAGAAATAAAAATAGCAAAGGGAGGTAACTATTTCTGTGATACTAAGTGAGCTTTATGCTGTGCAGTTTCGATGCTCCTGTCAATAGCTGGGTTAAAGCCTAGCTAAGAGACATTGCTAGAGGTCTTGGCATGCACAACAGATTATATTGCTTTACTAACAGGATACACAGTTCTTGCTGCCATAGGACTCCAGTCCCGACTTAGGACATACTGTGCCACAACTGCTTTATGTATGTAAAGAATAGGACTGGAGAATGGCTGTGTTGGTAGCAGACACAAGAGGAACAAAAAGCTTTGTCTTGGAAAGAGCACCAGAGATTGTGTGTGCATCACTGACAACTGTACAATCATACAGACTTCTTCATGGGGGACAAATAGTCCTTCAGGTGGTTTTCGAGTATACTGGCCTATATGATTCTGGGACAGCCATGGTTAAGCAGTTGGGCTCTAAGGAAAAGGAGTAACAGAGAAGGATAACGTGGAAGAAGCATTAGACAGGAGAGATGCAAAGGGATTTTTCAGCATTAGGGCAACAGGCAGCAAAATAAAAACTTAGGCATATATTTGCCATCAGTTGCACTGTCTTTTAATTATTATGTGCTTAATTAAAAGTTCTTTTAAAGCTGTTATTCTGAAGCACCTGATTTCTCTGTAACCTGTTTCTTGACCTCAGAAATAAGCCATGGCAAACAGAAGTCCATCACCAGTATTACTATATCAGTTTGGAGATAGGCTTTTAAAGTCAATTAAACATCCTGAAATAATCATGCTGGTGGAAGCTGCAGCTTTCCGCAAAACCACACCTACACCACAAACTTTTGCCCTCATAGCTGTAATAGCTGGAGATATTGTTTATGGCAGGTGTATTTTTGTTACCTAGCTGTCTTGTGTGGGGCACAAGAAATATACATACCAGGAAATACATGTTTTTCCATGTATGGTATCAGGAAGCAGCAGGGGCCAGTTTCTTCCCAAGGGTTGGCGACATGTGGAGATCCCCAAGGGACAGGTGAAGCAGAGGCTTCCTCAGCCAGGGTCCATTCTGCTGCCTTCAGTGAGGGAGGTGGCAGGATGGGGAAAAGCCAAGCACAGCCCCCAGCCCAGGGCCCATGGGGATGGGCTGAGGCCAGGCTGGGATATCTGCTTGCTGGCATGGGTCAGAAATAGGCTTGGTGAGGGGAACTAGGGTCAGATTCAGCCCTGGGATTGCCAGGCCCATGTGTTACCAAATCTCCAAAAACTGGAATAAGACACCTTAACACCATTTTTTTTTGTGTTAAAGAGGGCATCATTTATTTAGGGGCCTGGAAGGCATGGGGGATCACTCCTCCTGGCATCCCCCTGATTGTTACAAGTGTGTTGCTAATATACAGTTAATACATGCCTATTATAATTTGGCCATTACCATAAAAAAACATGTTCCCCAAGTTCCCAAACTCAGTCTTCGTTTTGGCTGTAGCTGTATTCCTTAGCCAGATGTCCCCTCTTTATCTTCCAATGTCCTTGCATGGAGAATAATTTCTGCACACCTCGCTTCTCTGCTAAAGGTCCACAGACCCAGTGTCTTCTCTGCTAAAAGTTCTCAGCCACAGTGTCTTTCTACTGAAAGCTCACAGTTACAGTAGTAATTGAATTAAACTTTTTGGTATCACATGGGCCAAAGGGCGCCCCAGGTGAGGTTGGTCAGGTCTCTTGGGGCTGGTGGGTGTCCCCAGGCCCTGAAGTATGGTGTAGTTTGTCCTCAGGGGAGAGGGAGTGATGTTTGTTTCCCAGTTCCAGTTGTGCTGGTGTCAGGCGCATGTTGCCACTGCAACAGATGCAGTGCCTTCAGCTGAGAGCTGAGTCTGCCTTGCACCAGGTGAAGGTCTGTGATAAGACACAGCAAGATCTGATGCAGGCTTGGCACTGTACTCTCAGGAGCCAGAAGATGCTGACTGTACAGGAGAGTGAGAGCTGCTGGTGGAGTAGCTCTGCCAAGCTCAACATGACCCAAGGCCTGCGACATGCACTGCAATTCTCTTTCCTGGATGTGTTATGAAGGGTATTCTTCCCCTCAAAGTGAGGTTTTCCCATCATTGAAAAAGAAGCAGAGATAAAAAGCAGGATTGCTAGCACTATGCCAAGACCCATCCCTTCCATGCAATGGATGCACCTGCACCATGAGCTCTGATATACAGGTACACAAGGAATTTGGGGGATCTATTACTCAATCTCCTATGCAAAAGAAATGTTTTCCCTTGGAAATTTACCCACACGGACACCTCTACTCTACAGTGACAACAGAAGGGATTTAGGAACTATGTATAAAGGGCTTTATACATAATTTTCTGCTGCCTTACTGGGCTTTATGAGCACCTCCTCCCAGTGCTCTTTGTTCTTTATGAGCATTCCGTATCAACCAGTACACCTAACCCCTTACTGCTTACATACAGTACTGCCCCCCCAAGTGGGTCCACCCTTTCCGGTTTCTGCTGCTTCTCTGCTCATATAGATGAGGAAATGCAGTAATTTCCAGACTCAGTAATTCACTGGCAATACATATGACATGCTGCATGAGAAGGAAACGCCCTGCTGCACCCAGAGAGGCTTGCAAGCTGCCAAGTTTCATTTTCACTGAGTTATAAAAAAAAAGAGTTTAGTTTTCTGTCTCATGACTGTTTTGACAAACACACCCACAGCATGCCAACAGATGTGGCAAAGACTGTTGTGTCAGTGTTTAGGTCAGAGTCCCTTCTGAGTCAAAAAGCAATGAGTTCCACTTTCTGCGTTGGTATTAAAATGGTTGGTCCTTGGTTTCTCTGTCTGCACATCCCTAAATAACAATGATGGGGAGTTTAGAGGTGTCAGAGACTGTAAACATTGATGTCTCGAGACATTTTGGGATGCATGTGTATGGAGGAAGAGACAGGTGAGCCTTGCCCTGGCGAGGCAGTGCACTACCCTGTACACCCCTCCTGCCCTAGAGCCTGTATCCCAGCCCAACAGTCCCTGGCACAGCAGAGGAAATCTCTACACCTGCCTCTGGAGCCCCTAACACAGCTCCAGAGTGACCAAATGACCAGAAGACTTGGGGGAAGGACCCAGGAAGGCCAAGGTGTATTTAAAGCTGAACATGAGGCAAGCATATGTCTTGACCCTACCTCCTCTTGGAACTTCTATCTGAACGCAGCTGGAACCCAGTAGTGGGTAGCTGTATGTGTCCTTTTCTGTATCTTTTCTGTCTTTCTCTCTTCTTCTTCTAATTTCCTCATGGAATTTTTGAGTAACTTAAAACTGAACAGGCTTAGAGTTTGCTAAGTTGAATGGGCCAAGTTAATGCTTTGGGAAGTGTTTCATGTTGGCTGAATGCTGCTTTAAACCTTTTGCTAAAGTTCTCTGATTTTCTAAAGTGGCCAGTAAAGTATTTTTTATTGTTTTGACCTTTTGAGCATATCTTGTCAGTATTTCTCTCATGCGCCTAACTCAAGAGTACATGAACAAATTTAAGCCCTTCTAAAAGTCCCATCTAGCAAATTTTTTTGGGGCCTTACAGGAGGTTACAAGAAATTCCAGATATATTAGCATCCATCAGCCACTCATTCCTATATTAGGATCTCTCAGCCACTCACTCCTCTCAACATTTATATCGTGTTGATTCACTCAGGCACTTTTGCCTGATTAAGAACTCCGAAATCCCACCCATGTACTTTGATTTCTTTAAGTCACTTAAGAAACAAGTTTACACTGTACTTTTCCCACCTTGTGTGGATGCAGCTACAAACAAATTTTGGCTGTATTTTCACTGCCTTCTTTAAAAGTGGCCTTGCCTGTTATTTTGATGCACTCCACTAGGAGCCAGGTGATACAAAACCATCTGTGCCAAGGTTAGTATTATGTCATTTCTCTAGTCCCTTAATGGGTAGCAGGGTAATTTATATGAAATCTCAGTGCAGAAGATGGATGAGTAGCAGAAATCCATTTTTAAATGAGAACGGGATGAGTTGACCTTGGATGGGAACCAGGTGACCACCAAAGCCACTCTATCAGTCCTCAGCACGAACAGAGGTGGGGAATAAAGTGGTGAAAAACCCTCACGGGTCAAGACAAAGTCAGTTTAATAAAGCAAAAACAATGGCTGAGTGCAGAAGCAAAGAATAACAAACGATTTGTTCTCTATGTCCCAGCAGGCAATATCCAGACACTTCCTGGGAAGTAGGGTTGTAGTATGCATACTGGTTACTCTGCCTTCTATACAGACAATTCTTGGCACCCCTCGATCACTGAAGAGATCCAGATGTGCTCTGTGCCCCTGTAGCCTGATGACACCAGAGTATACTGTACACCAATGCCTACCAAGGCCTTTTACTTCTGTGGTAAAGTTCTTTCACACCTAGGCATTAGTGAAGAAATTAAAACCCACTTCTTCTACCATTAGTGAAGAGCCCAAACCCAATCTTCCAGAGCCATTTGTGAAGACATTAGCACTCATTTTTCCTACCATTTGTCAAAGAACCAGCTTCTTGATCAGACCTTTACTCTTCTTCCTCCTCCTCCTTTACTAATTGACAATATGGATCCATTTATTTCTTCATCCACTGTTTCTTTTTCAGTACTGGGAGAATTGCTGTAGTTGTTCCTGTCTCAACCACATTCCTCTGAGAGTACTGAACTGGCTCCATAGGCACAGGCCAGGACCCAGTACAGTACTAGAAGCTGCTGGTTTTCACTGGGATAGGCAAGGCACCTTTCTATCCGTTTGTGGCACATCAATTTGCCAGGGTAACCTGCCTCTTCAGGTGTGAATTTCCAGGATTTAGTAGGTGATAACTGCCCCAGGAATCTGCCCAAATCCTTCCACACACCCTGCACCCCAGGACCAGCTGTCTCAGGGCACATTTCAGTATCACTTCATCCAAAAATTGTCTTCTCCTAGATCAGGATGATATCGGATTCCACAAACCCCATAATATGCTAACAGTGTTAATTAGTAGTATTAAACAGCTCATGTTGGGATGAACAAGGACCTCAGAAGCCGGCACAATAAAAACATCTGCATCATTCCCGGGTATGGAGAGAGATATATATTTCCTCATTGTGAGAAATGAAGCCCATTCCTGTTTTTGGGGTTTTATATATTTAATAAGGGACGATAGGGGACAAGGGTCACTTAGAGCAAAACCGACAGCGCTGGGTGCTTGGCCGTGGCCAGAGGCACACAAACTTACACAAACTTCCAGTTTATATGCTTTAACATTATACATACTAATAAACCACAATGCATATGCATAATTTTTCTAAGAACTGATTTACATTTTCTTAGAAGGGATTAACATAGTTCCTCCCCCAATCTGCCTTTTAGAGCATGCATAATGTGATCGTGGGGGTCTTCGGGGGTCTTCTTCGATGAAGGCTCAAGGTCTTCCTCTCATCTGAACTTTTCAACCTTGTCTTCGGAGCACGCACAGTTATGGCGTTTCTTGGTCTTTCTGGATCTAACTGGTTTCAATTCCCCATTTTGTGGCTAACTGACTTTACATTTGCCAATTTCTCATTAGTACATCCTGCTGCTTCCCAATATAGCAATACTTGTCTATTTTTGAGATTATTCACCTGGTGAGTTTCCATTTATTTAAGCATTAAGCGATTAGTTAATCATATACTAGCTATTACATTGTACAGAAAGTTATGATTCAGGTTATATTGGTATCTTATAACTCAAGCTATATAAGCATCTTGTAACTTTGACCCTAGTTATAATGTTAACTAGTTAATATCTGCATAGCAAAGTTATTCTTAATGTATTTGCACATAATATTTCCTAAAGTATTCTGATACATAATATTTCTTACATTTTACTACCTGTGAAAGCCAATGTTTCCACAAGATACTTCCTCCAGAAGAGCAAGGCCAGAAATACCAGGGCAAAGGACAGAGCCATTGTTATTATTAACATGTTCTCAAGCGCAACTAAATAAATAAGCAGTGCAGCCAACAATCTCTGTGACCTGCATAGGAGCTTGATGCTGAATAACCATACAGCTGTAGCGCACTTCTTATAAAACTCTTGTTCTTTCATGCCCCATATTGGGCATCAAAAGGACTGTGATGGGTTCATTTTGTCAGGAAATCAAGAGGCCATCAAGCTGCTCTGTCACTCCCCTCCTAAGCAGAATGGAGGGGGAAGGAACTAACATGGAAAAAACCCTCATGGGTCAACATAAAGGCAGTTTATTAAAGTGGAAGCTCAAGCAAAGGTAAAAAACTCCAAAAGATTACTCTCAACTTCCCATCAGCAAGCAACATCCGGCCATGTCCTGGGAGGTAGGGCTTCAGCGTGTGTAGTGGTTGCTCTGGAAGGCAAATGTAAATAATGAATGCCCCACTTTCATACTCCTTGCAATTAGCTTTTATATTTGAATAAGCGTCATATGTTCTGGAATATCCTTTTGGCCAGTTTGGGCCAGCTGTCCTGGCTGTGTCCCCTCCCAAGATCTTGCCCACCCCCAGCCTACTGGTGAGGGAGGAATGCTGGAGATGAGTGGCCAAAGCACCGGTGTGTTATCAACACTTTTTAGCTCCCAAAGCAAAGCACAGCACGCTGGGGGCTGCTGGCGGCGAAATTAACTCCATCCCAGCCCTCCCGAATACAGGGGAAGACGTGCAGGCGGATAATACTCAATGCCAGAGAAAAACTCGCTTAGAAACGTGATTCACAGGGAGGTGAATTATTGAACGATCGATCTCCTGTGAGGTACTCATCTTTGGCTTATTGAGCCGCTCTTCACAGTGTGAAAAGACCATGGGAAACGATAAATTAGCAAACGATTGCATCGCAGGAGGACAAGCCTTCATTCCCCAGGTGATCCCTGCACAGTGGAAGTCCAAAGCAGCCACAGCTTCCACAGCTTCCTCTAAGCGGGGGCTGCCGTGAGAAGCCAGAGGGACAGCACGGCGCCTCAAGACGCGGGGTGCCCCTGGCGCGGACGAACGCTGATTTTCCAAGTATCCTGAAGGCACCGCTAACGTCATTTTAAAAAATGGCACTTTCTACACTTCCCGCTGCGGAGGGAGCCCAAAGCCATCCCAGAGCCACTTCCTGAACGTTCCGCCGCGGAGATGCACTCCTGGTACGACCCACCCCCACTGCGGGTCGGGGGGGGGGGGGGCATCCCCCCCCGGCGGGGGGG
>NW_008238330.1:6331888-6404925 GCF_000691975.1 Corvus brachyrhynchos | reverse complement strand
CTTCGTGCAGCGCGGGGGCAGCCGCGGCCTCCTGGGGGTGGCTTCCCATCTCGGTGGAGCTGCTGGGAGCTTCCTGCGTATTGGAGCAGTTCCGGAGAGGGGACGTGCTGCCCCGAGGAGGAGCGTGGGTGCGGGATTTGGCGTGTGGGCAGCGGGGGTGGCTGTGCTGGTTGGGAAGCCTGCCAGGGAATGTGTGGGGTGGTTGAAGGAGAAGGGGAAGAGTGCATTCTTGCTCCGGCCAGGCATCTGGGAGTGTGTGTTGGCCTGGTACGGTTTGCGCGGAGGAGCTGGGGGAGATGTGATGCCGTGTCCGTGCTTGAAAAGAAGAGGGAGAACTCCTTTAGCGTAGCCCGGAGCGAAGCATTGTCTTCAGTGGTTTTGGATCCTTTCCCTGAAAAGCAAAACTCTTCTACAAGGTCGTGGAGTGGTCACTTAACAAAACAGACTTTTTCAACTGGAAAGGAGTTTGAGCACAGTGTGCACTGCAAAAGAATAAATGCAAAAGGATCTCTCACCAGCTTTTGTATTTTGTTTTTTTGGCGATTTACAGAGAATTAACTTCAGATTTATTGCGAATGAGAAGAGGCTTTGCTTTCCCATGAAAACATGCCAGAGGGAGTATTTCTTACCAGTGTTTTTTTACCAACATGCAATTAAGATTTGTCAAGCATTGGCTGTGAACTGCACATGCTTGAAAACCTTGGTGTTAGGGCAGTCTTGGTGTTTTGGTCTTGAGGTATTTTTCGTTTGTTTTTTCCTCATTCCAGAGTCAATACCCTCTGGAGTGAATCTATACAAAGGAAATATGCAGGCTGTTGGTTGCTGTTTCTCTTACCTGGTCATAGAATCATAAGAAATGCTGAGTTGAAGACTCACCTTCCAACTTTTCAGGATCATTGAGTCCAAGTCCTGGCCCCTCACAGGACACCCACTCTAATAATCACACCATGTACCTGAGAGCGTTGTCCAAATGCTTCTTAACTGAGACAGGCTTGATGCTGTGACCACTTCCGTGGGGAACCTCTTTCTGTTATTCAATCTAAACCTCCCCTGACTCAGCTTCAGGCCATTCTCTCAGGTCCTGTTAGTGGGCACCACAGAGAAGAGATCAGTGTCTGCCCTTCCTCTTCTCCTCACGAGGAAGTTGCGGAGTGCAACAAGATGTCCCCTCAGTCTCCTCCAGACTGAACGAACCAAGTGACCTCAGCCGCTCCCCATACAGCTTCGTCTTCAGACCCTTCACCATCCTTGTGGTCCTTTGGATGCTCCCTAACAGCTTAATGTCTTTTTGATTTTGTGGTGCCTGAAACTCCACACAGTATTCAAGGTGAGGCCACACCAGTGCAAAGAAGAGCAGGATAATGATGACAGGAACATTGCTAGGCTGAGCAAACAACTCCAGCAGTGTAAACATCTCCCTCTTGGACTGAGTTAGGTCTTGAATGGCTGAGCTGGACTAGGGATTTTAAGATTGTTGTTTCAGAGAGAAACAGAAAGGTTAACTTTTCCCACTCTTGTGAGGTTTTGGTGGTTTTTGTGTTGACATAGTAATGACACTGCGCGAACAGAATATTGAACATACTTTTGCATCTTTTTTTTGTATATAAAAGGGAAAATGCAAGTATTTTCTTAATTTACTGTAAATCATAGGTATTTGTATGTATAAACAGATGTGTTTCTTGAAAAAGCAACTCCAGACATGGCTCAGCCTTATGTTTTCTTAGGTATAACTTGTTATCGGTAGGTTACAAAGAAGGAAAAATCATTTGAAGCTGAAGGCAAAGAAGCCTGTTTTGTTTCCTTTAACAAAACAGGATGTGCTGGGGAGCAAGGCCAGACCTATTGCTGCTGCAAGCTGTGAAGCAGTCTTCAAGGAAGGCTAGTCACATGTGTTTGGCCTGAGTTCAGCTTGCAAGGAGAGGAGGAAGGATGTTCTGAGGTGTCATCTGGTTTTGGCTGGGATAGAGTTAATTTTCTTCCTAATAGCTGGTACGGTACTGTGCTTTGGATTTAGGATGAGAATAATGTTGATAAAACACTGATGTTTTTGCTGTTGCTAAGCAGTGCTTATCCTAAGTCAAGCATTTATCAGCTTGTCCCACCAGTGGGGAGGCTGGGTGGGGGCACAGGAAGCTAGCAGGGGACACAGCTGGGACAGCTAACCCGAACTGTCCAAAGGGATATTCCATACCATAGAATGTCATGCTGGTCTGTCAGGTTTCTGTTGCCCTGTCCATGGGTTTCCCAGGGTCTAAAGTAGGTACAGAGATGGTGTCCTGGGGTGTGTGCACCCATCTCTTTTTGTGAAAGGTGTTGTCTTGTTCCTGGTGATATGCTTCTGATGTCCATTTCCTTGCTGTGTCACTTCCTTGCCTGGTAACCTTTCCTGTGTGCAAGTGAACCACAAATCCCTGCTGTAAAGATCAGTAACATTTCAGTGTCCACGTATTGAGGTTTTGCATGGTTTTCTGCTCACCAGCAGGGCTGGCCCAACTTCTGGCTGGGTTTGGGTCCCGTTTCTGTAGTCCTGTTTGGTACTCACGCATCTGAAGAGCTGAGCTGCCAAGCTGTGTCAGCTGTGAGTTTGGTACGTGGCTAGCTGGAGACATCAGGTAGCTGGGCTTTGTTATTAATAGCAATTGCTTTCTGACAGTTTGCACAAACAGAAAGCAACAGAAAGCAACATACAGTGGTAATCTGAAAAAGGAGGACCTCAGGAAGTCATTCAGGCCAGATATGCCCAGAACAGGGCCCTCGCCCAGACTCTTGTGTGTGTATTCCACTTATATCCCTTGTTTCATTCAGACCTTGCACACGTCTTCCCTATCTGGTTTGTATGTGGTGTTTGAGGTGTTAACAGGCCTTTGAGACATCTGTGCTAATCGCGTCCTGGGCTGCATTTGCCAAATGTTGATAAGGATGTTTGTCTTGTTTCTGACAATGTCTGTGCCCTACAATTATCAGTTTACTACAGAGCACATTTCCAGGGAAAAGCTTGGTATAAAATGAAGTGCAGCGTGGGATATTCTGTCTCATTCTCTGCTCTCTCACCCCAGCCATTTAACATCTTATGGAAGCACAGCCTGAACTCAGAAGTCTCACAGCTGGCTTCTAAAATACAGAAATAGTTCTTGCACGCTAGACCCAGTTCAGGTGAGAATCTCTTCTCAATAGTGAGAGGTGCTTTGTGCTGTCAGGGTGTACTGATTCAGTGTGGCACTGCACCGGTGGAGCTACAGAACAGTAGCTTGATTTCCCCTAGTACTACTTCTGCCTGAACACTTAGGAAGGAAGGATATCTGGAGAAGCAAAACTCTGTAAGTGGTGTTGAGGATTGCCTGTGTCCAGTGATGGAGGTTGTGTACATGTCTCCAGTTCAGACTGAAACAACCCAATAAAGTTTTCTCTCTATTCTCTTACCTGGGAAATGGTTTGCTTTGTCTTTTTAGAGGCAAACAGCTCCAGAGATGCATGCTGTCTTTATCTTTGGAGTACTGTGATGTATGGGACGCTGGCTGGCCATAGAGCCCAGAAGCAGTAAAGAAACTTCATTTGGTCCAATTTGTGCTGAGTTCAGGACAACATAATAACTGATAAAAAGCTATCACTATTCTGCTCTGATTACCCTAATCTAATCGAAATCTGCTTTAGAATCTCATTCATCATTTTCCAAGTGGTGCTGTGCTGGCTTTTTCTGGGAGCAAAGGGTCTTTGGCACTTCCAAGGTCTGTTACAAATCTGGCAATGTGACTTCTTACAGAATTTTATTTTTTTTCTTGTTTCATAGGGCTGAGTGAGAATCTATCTATAGATAGGCTATCTCCATCTATTTATCTGAATATATCCCTAATGGTAGGGATGTCTAATGAGAAGCTGTCTAAATTATAGGCTCTTCATTTGAGTTGACCAGTTTCTCCAACATGAGCTCACATTTTACAAGGGCTGAACATGAGATCTTCATGTTCTTGTTCATCTTCAGTATCTCTCTTCGTGAGACACTGGCTGAATATTCAATTAAATTATTGTTCAGATAGTTGCAAATACCACTGTGACCTTTTTCAGACTAAACAGATCCATGAGGATGTCCATGTCTAAATCTCAGCTTCTTTCCTCTCTTCTACGGGAGCTTTCCAAATGTGTCTGCTTGTAGCCTGGTCAGTTAAAAGCTGTTCATTTTTGTCTCTGCTGTTTCTTCAGGGTCTCCTCTGAAAGTACGGGTGATTTCCAGATTTTTCATTTGACTTTTCAGCATTCAGTGGAAAACTGAGAGAAGTACATTTTTCCCTGCTTTTCACTGTCAAGGTTAGGCTTATACACATTCAAAGGAGTCTGTGTTCTCTAAATGTCTTTGGTAGCTGTTGTTGTCAGGAAAACAGGTAAAACTGGCTAGCAGGCAGAGCACTGCCATGGTTACGGCCTCTTACAGCCTTGTCAGCCTATATTTTTCCTTCTTTTACTGGATCTGCCCTGACATTCACATATGCCTATATCAGGTCACAAGGGAAGTGTCATTTGGAAGACCTGAATGCAGTGTCCTTTTGCTGGGTGGCTGCAGGGCTGCCTGCAGGTTCGTGCCAGTGGTGGGCACGTGGCTGCTGGAGTCCGACTGGTGTAGCAGAAGGGGTGACATGACAGCTCTTTCTTGGTGGCATCATGCTCTTGGAGCCAGCATGCTTTTGTTGAACGAGAGCTAATAGAGTGCTAAGGTTTCCTGTTGAGAAAACATGAATTATTCGAATGCTGATGAAACGTATTTAGTTGTAACTAAAGCCATAGTGTAGATGCATTGTTGGGCTTTTTCTCTCACTGCCTATTGTCAGTTTGCAATGTCTGCTTTTTGGGTTAATGAGGAAGAATGAATGATTCATCTGCTTAATAGGACTGAGGAAAGCACAGTCTTTAGAAGTCAGATCTCCTGAAAATAGGATTCTTATTTGTCACCGTTCTTTTAATTCAGACGCAGAGCTCCTGAGATTGCTGTACTTCATTTGCTGCTTGCTTTATGAAAATCTACTGTGTCCAGAGAATAATGTTTTTATTCTGCCACTGAGTAATGCCATACGGATGTATCCTTAAAGCTTAACTTTCAGGATCAACAATAATAAAAGCATGGCTGTGTAGCCCTTGTACTTTTTTTCCTGTGAATTTAACACTGTCATGCAGTTTCTCTTTTTAAAAAGTGTAAAGCAGATGCAGACATAAAAACCAATGGCTCAGGTTCACTCTCAAATTTCTAAAGTTTTTAGCACTGCCAGCTTCAGATGTTCAGAAAGCACAAGCTGGCCTCTTGAGACCGATAGCTGGCATAAGGAATACAACATTTTTCAATAGTGACAAATGGCTTTTCTGGGCAGCCTCCATTTGTGTTTTCAAAATTATCTTCTGAAGCGAGGGGAATCAAAACTTAGCATTGGAACCACTCTAAATCTGCCCTGCTTCTGACAGCAGTCTGACTGAAGCAGTTCAGTGGGACACTGACCAGCACAGTAACATAAGAGTTGACAACACATAAAGTAAGTGGAAATTTTGACCACTGGCAGCGGTAGGGTTTGGAGCAGATTGTTTCTGACTTAACTGTATAATCTTTTGTTTTAATTCTGTGAGTAAAAATTAATGTGCTTCATTTTGCTGTCATGGTTGTGCTGGTGGTCTCAGGAGTCATAAAAAACCTAAACAAAGTAGATCTTGTTGTCTGATTTTTTTGTTTGTTTTGTTTCTGTTTTATTTCTGTGATTGATAAGGTCTGAACAATGCACTTCTAGACCTTAGGGTGTCCCCACACCTTTATGTGTTTCATAGACTCCATAGCTTAGGAGAAATCCCTGCTTCATGAGGGGAACAGGTGTCTGGCTGGGATGGAGTTAATTTTCTTCATAGTAGCTGGTATGGTGCTTTAAATTTGTGAGCAAAACAATGCTGATAACACAGTAATGTTTTAGCTGTTGCTGAGCAGTGTTTGCACAGTGTTGGGGCCTTCTCTGTTCCTCACTCTGCCTCCAGGTGAATAGATTTGGGGGGTGCAC
Source organism: Corvus brachyrhynchos (assembly GCF_000691975.1). NCBI lineage: Eukaryota > Metazoa > Chordata > Aves > Passeriformes > Corvidae > Corvus > Corvus brachyrhynchos. The sequence continues at coordinate 6,398,902 of NW_008238330.1, read as the reverse complement.
AAGAGGTTGGGAGGGGACACAACTGGGCAGATGACCCCAGCTGACTGAAGGGATAGTCAGTGCCATGTAGGATCACGCTCAGCAATGATAATGCAGAGGAGGGGATTTAGGGGGTTAGCCTTCCCTGTCTTGGGAACTGGATGGGCATTATTCTGTGTAGGGGAGGTGGTTAATGATTGCCTTTGCATCACTTGTTTTGTTTTCTTTCTCTCTTCTTCCAAGTCTCTTTTGGTTACTGAACAATTTTTATCTTGACCTACACATTTTCTTGGCTTTACTTCTTGCTTTTCTCTTTCCCCATCCCACTGGGCGGGGTGGTTGGGGGGGTATGCAAGCACTTAGCTACCCACCAGGGTTAACCCACAGCACTTACCCCCAAAAATTCTATCTATAGTTATATCCAGATACAGCTTTGACTTTTACCTGTGCAGTTAAGGCAGAGTAATAGACAATAGTTTTGTTTAATGCTCCTCACTCTCAACAGACTTTACATAATAGGCCCTCAGTTAGTCCACTGGTTTTGAGTTAAAATTGTTTATGCTGCAGGAAGATGTTGAGCAATAGCAGGACATGCTGTGCTAGTCTGCACGGCAATTCTTTTGGATCATTAACTTAGATGTCAGATTTGCATGCCCACTGTATCTCTTGGGTCTGCAAACTTGGGTGTAGTTGCTAAAGCCCTCAGCAGACGTCCCAGTTATTCAAAAGATCTACAGTTTGAAGGTTTGGCTGGGAAACTCCAGATCTGGAAAAGGATGAGAAATTGTGTTCTGGTGAAAATTCCTGTTGCCTGGAAAGGGGAGGGCATGCCGCCCTCTGGTCTGAAACAGGGAATTCAGTTCCAGAATTTCTCAGCACAGGACACGTTTGAAAGGCCTTTTAAAATGCTTGTTGCTGCTTCTGCTGTACTGTGGAAAGAACAATCTTTTAAATGTCTTGTAAATATCTTTTATTTGTACTTGTACTTTTAGTATATTCCAAAGAAAAGTAAGATAAAAGTATAATTCTGGGGGAAAAAATCACACTGAGCAGCAGCATAGTTTTCTTAAAAAAAAAGAAAAACCTTGAAATTCAGCCATAATTTAGAAAACCACCGGTTCACATGTATTCTTTCTTGAAGAAACTGCTGTGTAGCTGAACTATTTTGGTATTATTCTTGAGATAATAATTTCTCAAACTTTTGGATGATAAAGAATTGAAATCTGAAAGAATTACACAAAAGATGAGGTAGAACCATCTTTTAGCACTTGTTTTTTTTCCTTTGTTCTGTTGCTCTATTTTTTCCTTTTTCTCACCTTGATAATGCTCATACCATGCAGTGTAAAAGAAGTCCTGAATATGTTATGAGTACACTTAATTGGCTGTCTGGAGAAGTAGTATTTTTAAAGTGTATGCTGTACATACGTTGCTCAGTAAAGTGATTACTTAATTTGCCTGGGATAAATGTAAAAATTACTCCTCTAGCATGACTGGTTGTTTTATCTCCCCCATGTAGATGGGACCTCTTTTTCTTCAATTTAATTTTTAGCCAGGATTTAATCTGTTCTTGGTGCTTCCCTGGAATTAGCAAGGTGATGATTTGATTACAGACATTAGCATGGACTGTTTATTTGTTTAATTAAGACATAACTTCTGACAGGTCATTTCCCAGTCAGTCTGAAGAAGTTTGGATCTGAGCTTTATGGTTGCACCTGGTTCTTCTGCTGTTGCCTCCTCAGAGTTGTGGGCTGCTGCTCTTTTGTCTGCTTAGTTCATTTTGAGCCTGACAAGTGCTTTTTGTGCCTGGATAGATGTGAAGGCACAGTACCATCCATAGTGTGCCTCATCATACCTCTGTGTTCACAAGACAGCCCCAATTCTCAGTGTTTCAGGCTCGTTATGAGGAATACTACAGAGAAAATACGTCAGTAATGTTTCTTGCTTTGTCTGTAAATTCATATACTTAAAAATACCTAGTTTGCTCTGTTGTCAAGAGATCTTGCAGATATTTTAGTCCTGCTTTCAGCTGGGATAATTTTCTACTCAGTAGCTGGTACAGTTCTGTGTGTTGGATTTAGTATGAGGTTAGTGTTGATAACACACTGACGTTTTTTTAGTAGTTGCTGAGCCGTGTTTGCCCTAAGTCAAGGACTTTTCAGCTTCTGATGCTGCCCTGTCAGCTGCAGGGGGACTCAGGAAACTGGGAGGGGACACAGCCAGGACAGCTGACCTGAACTGGCCAAATGGATACTCTGTACCATAGAACGTCATGTATATAAATTAGGAGGGAAAGCTGTCCAGGGGCTGCTCCTCAGGAACTGGCTGGACATTGGTCAGCGGGTAGTGAGCAATTGCAATGTGCATTCATTGTTTTGTATATTCTAAGTTTATTATTAGTAGTATTGGTACTAGTATTTTCCCTTCCTTTTCTGTCCTGTTAACTCTCTTTATGTCAACACACAAATTTTACTTTTTTCCCCTGATTCTCTCCCCGATGCCACTCGGGGATTGGGGGAGTGAGCTAAGGTCTGTGAGGTGTTTAGCTGCCTGCCAAGACTAAACCTTGACATTATGTTAGCAGGTTGCGAAGGTTACAGATTTTATGGGTTTTGTTACAGGCCTGTTAATACCTGGATAATAAGGAAATCTGTGCATTCCTATTTGGTGAATTAGTCTTACTTAATTGCACCGAGATTTGTGAGATTCATACAGGTTTTTACAGGTAAGGGAAACAGCTTTTAATAATAAAATCAATCTGTGAAGAATGATTCTACACAACACTTTACCATTGGATGTTTCTCTTGCCTGTTTCTAGTGTGCTGTTTCTCAACATGCAGCTGGTTTTCCTCTTGTGTTTGTTTCTTTCATCTAGCTGCCTGACCATGTGATTAGTTTTGTTTAATGACCCTGATTTTAGAATTTTAATGATGAAATAAGTTCAGTAAGTTACAGTTGAGTCTGGTTTCAACGTTTGTTTTCTTTGGCCGCTTCCTATTTTCATTTTCTTAACTGTCTAAGTGTGATTCAAAGGCCTCACGCACCATTACTATACTATGTTAGAATATTTTCTTACAGTAATTAAGTTTCTAAGTAGTTTTGTATACATTGGATTGTTGAGTGTCTAGACAAAGGACCTGGACAAAAAAGTCATAAATAAAAAGCAAGTAAATGAGTTTTGTGTTTCATAAATTGAAATGTATAGCTTCATGTGTTTCTTAAGTGTATAAATGCTGTTTGTTTTCTCAGATGTTTCCTCCTGCATTGAGTTTATGTGCACACATTGAAATAATTTTGAATCTTAATTTAAAAGATACAGTGTAAGACCTGAGGAGAAAAACTGAAAAAAATGGGTGGTAGATCTGGTTAGCTGAAGTTTATTAAAAAATAGGTGGGAAGTTGACATCAACAGCAAAGATGAGGCTGTCATCTGAGTTCTATTTTACTATTCCAACTGCAGCAAACAGAGAAGATGTGCTCTTTTGTCCTCCTTTTCAAATATGCAAAAACTAAGATAAAAATTTAAGTCAATTTTAGAGAAAGAAGTGTCTAATAAGTCAGTGGTTTTGTTTTTTTAATTTTTTTTTTTTGTTTTCCTTAGCATGGATCCCATGACATATGCACAGTTGAAGAGGCAAGCTGGGAACCAGGATTTTAAAAATGGAAATTACTCTTTGGCCATCAAAAACTATGATGAAGCTCTACAAACGCTTGGTTATTTAATGCAATGGGTCCCGTAAGTATTCTTGAATTGTGAGATGTAAACCACAAGACAAGCCTGAAATATGTTAAGATGTACAGTTGTACAGTTAATTCAAAACTCTATTTTTTGGCCTAACACTTGATATTCTTGTATCTTTTTATAGTTACCCTGTTCATTACATGTATGTGGGAGATTAATTAATGACTTAAATCTGAATATTTTTACATAAATTTCAATTACAAGTTAGTGCAATTAAAGCTCAAATTGATTTTCCATAAACTGCTCTGGTTTCTGTTAAATTACTTCTGTTTCTTTGTTGACATGTTGTGGATTAATCCTGCTGTGATTTTGCCATGTCTTGGCCTGTTGTTACATGAGTCATTTGATTATCTGTAAAATGATTCTTGCAGGTTGCTTTGTTCTTGTTATTTGGTCTTCTTAGTATTCTGAGGCTTGTTAAAAATAATTTTTCAGCAGAAAATTCCTTTGGGTGTTTCTTTCCAGATGTTAAGTGCTTCTCCTCAGTTAACATCAGTTGTTAATGTTATTAATGATTAAATAGCTGAGTATTATGTTGACTATTAAGTATTCATTACTACTGTATATTAACACTGCTGTTAACCTAACTTAACACCAGCCAGTCATTTATTTTAAATGTGGATTTTTCTGTTGACTTCACCATGTGGTGATAAGCTAAAATGCATTGAGGTTGTTTTTTGGTGAGTTTAGTACTCTTTCCATCCCACAGCTTCCATTCATGTGTCTGTTTTCCCCTATTCCCGGCTGCTGGCTTTCACTGAGCCATATGTAGGTGTATTGAGGTGGTCTGAACTCTTTCTAAATCCTCATACTTCATTATTCCAGTGGGTTGGCTTTCTGCTTCAGAAGAGACCAGGTTATCATTATGGGTATCACTAAGGTATAATTAGGATGTCTCTAAGACATTTTATAGCCAATATTCAAATGATCTTTATTATCTACAACTACGTTTTTTACCTCTAGTTTTGTTACGTGGGTGAATGTGTAATTTTTTCAGTTTTTTCATATCGCTAACTATACAGTATGATCCTTTTTCAAGTGAATAAACAGTAATGCTAAAACCATATCTTTAGGTGCTCCCGGGACATAGCTGTGTTGTTGTGCAACAAATCAACTGCCCTGTACTGCCTGGGCAAATGGAAGGATTCAATGGTTTTAGCCCGCCAAAGCTTACAGTGGGATCCGGAGTATGTTAAGGTATTCAGATGCTTAAGCTGACAGTTTTTGCATGCCTTCCATGCTTTTTTGTTTTTTTAATAAAAGTGTAATTATCTTCTTTTGAGAGAGGTACCAATGCTTTCAAGAAATGTAGCTATTAATATCCCAAACAAGGGTTACCTGTTAATAAGTCGCCAGTTCCTGGGAGTGGTACTTGGTGATTGTGGTCCTATTGTATTTCCAGTGAACAGAACAATACACTACACTTAGCTTGTGATTAAATACACATTGATTAAGTACACCTTGACTCAAATAGCCATCTGTTAGGAATAAGTAGGAGTTGTACAGTATTTATGATATGGAGGCATACTCTTGGATTGGCTTTTATGTGCAATAAACAGTCTTCTGGTCTAACCACTAAAGACTCCCAGAGGCTTTAGTAGAACGTTTTTGATTTAGATATGGTAAAATTGCATCCAAATACCCTTTTAACTTGTGCTGTGTTGCAGCATGCCAGTTATTTGATTTGGACAAATGAACTCCACTGTGACCCTGAGCCGGTACAACCTAATTCAGGGGTGCATATAAACACATTCAGGTGCTGTTGGCTGAAGAATATATGCAGTGTGGGAAATACTGCAAAACGCAGTGATGTGGAAACATAAATATATATTCTGGACCTTGTGACACAAAAAACCCCAGTCTTGTCCAGAGGAGGTTAACATACAGCTGCTGAAAGTGTGTCTTTCAACCTGTAGCTAATTTCCAAGCTTTGTATTTCAGGATTTATCACTTTTAGTATTCGTGATAATATCAGCAGAATATTGTAAATTTCAAGAGATTAGAATAGAATAGTTATTGCGCTTTTTTTTTTGGATCTGTGTATAAGAAGCTGTAGAAATAGTACTACATGTCATTTTTATAACATAATGTGAGAATATAAAAAAAAAATTACAACATTTTGTTTTGTAGTAAATATCTCTGAATATTTTCCCAATATCTTTTTATTGTCCTTTTTTTTCCAGGCTTATTATAGAGCTGGCTACTCATTAATCATGTTATCAATGTCTTATGAGGCAGTTGCTATGTTCCACAGAGGTTTGGTTCTCCTGAATTCTTCTGCAGATCGAACTCAAATTGCTGAGTTTATAGCAGGAATCTTCATAAGCGTCAATGGTAAACTCAAATTAAGAGCTTAATTTTTCTAAGAGCCTTCCAGTAGTGATGACAACACTTAGTAGCATGTCCTTTGTGAGATCATTCCTTTGATCCTTCAGTGCCTCAGGTCCATTTGAGGATTATGAGTATATTGAGGATGTGGTGAACTTGGTCCATTTTGTATACAGCAGATGCCAACAATCTCAAAACACTGCAGGGGAGCGAGTTGTCTCACAGGAACATTTCAATTATGGAATAGTTAGAAAAAGTCAAAATTTAGAGTCAGGGAGACAAAATTGGAGGTTTGGAGCTCCAGATCCTGGAGGCTTTAAGTGTGTTTTCTCCAGACCACTCTGCTTTTCTTTTAGCTAGATAGATTTGAAGATAATTAGAAGATAGGCGGTTAAAACATTTTTACAGTGCAGTGTATTTCAGTGTGGAGGACTTTCCCTCAGCTAGTAACGGACAGCAATGGAAAGAGGAAATGTGACCTTCCTGTGGCACTGTGTGTGTTTCTTTGAGCAATGTCCACCCTAAGTCTCCCTGTCCTCCTCTCAGTCTCTCCTCCTCTGCTTGTTTTTTAGTCTGTTTAACATGCTTCGTCTGATGGGCCTGCAGGCATGCCAGAAGATTTCAGGTTGTGCCTCTGCTGCCTTTTCTTGAGCCTGTAGCCCCATGTTAAGCCCCTTGATTAGTTGTTGCAGTCAGTATCTGGTTGACCCGTAAGTGGGAGACCTGCCATGAGGTTCGTTGAAGCCTCAATGTCTTGGGGCTTTGAGGTGTTTCCTGAGAGCAGGAATTAATTTTTTTGCCCTTGTTTAATGAAGTCTGGTGACTGATAACAGGGTGCTAAATCAGTTGTGTGACCAGCATTTCTTAAGCCCCCACTGGGCAATCCCCTGGGTATTAGTCAGTGCTAAAATTATCACTGTGCGATGAATTTAGTTGGAGACTCCAACATTTGAAGTGCTGTGTGTACCAAATAGTTTTCTCTATTGCTTATTCTTGCAGATGACCGAATCTTGCCGCCAACTTTCCACCCTGCATATGATTACATTTTCAGTGCAAGTTTCGATGCACTGATTTGGCAAGCGGTGATAGAAAGGCTGGCCCAGAAAGGGAAGTGGCGGGTAAGTGTGTCACTGTGTCACCATGTCACCTCCCACTGGATGTTGGGCATTCATGTCTTACCTCTTCAGCATAAGCTCGTGTTACCTTTAAAAGCCAAAACTGTGAATATATGTTGCTGCCTGGTTCAAATGTCTTGATTTTTAAGACTTTGAAAAATGCTTTTAGTGATAAATAATTCCTGAAATTCCTTTCTGAAAGGGATACGATGGACTTGAAATCCTACTTGTCTCGTGCTGCTGTCTGTTGTCTCTTATAGTGCGACCTAGAGTCATTATTCAATTCAATAGTATTCAAATGAGAGAAACAGCCCTGTGAGCCCCGGGGGTGGAGAAGGAGAAGGAGGAGGTGCTCCAGGCCCAGAGCAAGGGGCTCCTTTGCAGCCTGTCACAAGCAAAGTGGAAGCTTCAGTTGGGGTTTATCAGGGAAAACCTCCTGTTGAGTCATAAGGTTCAGAAGGGACCCACTTGCTTTCCAGACTCCTCAGAGAGGTGCCTGGGTGTGGCTGGATCCAGTCCTACTCCCAGCCTTGGTGAATGGTTTATGTTTAAAGGATTATATATGTGTAATCGAGCCTCTATACAACTTTGTCCCACAGGATTAAGGATGACAAACCAAATATATCTATATGAATAAAATAAATAACTTACTTAAATTGACAATGATAATGATCAGACTAAAATACTTTAATCAAAATTTTTTACCTCACACTATAGATAGTTATAGCAGCTAGTAAGTATAATGTACTATTTATTGAAGCAATATTGACGCGTAGGTATTAAAGATAGCAAAATAGTTATTAAGTAGAGATTGATGTTACTCACCCATGCCAGTGGCCATGGGCAAAACTCTTTTGCTCAGCCTCCAGGAGTAACCTTGAGGGGAATCTCCACTCAAGGGAGGAATTTACACACACACTTCAGGAAGGGGTTTGTTAGAAGACCCTGCCTTTAAAAAGTGTTGACTGTGCTTTTATAGTATAAAGTGACTGTCAGTCATGTGTTTCTAGGCTGGCTGTGTCAGCTTAGCAGCTTTCGATAAGTTATCAGTAGTATCACCTGTTGGTTCCTTTATCAGGAACTTTGCTGCATCGTCACTGGTACCAGTTTCTGTCAGGAAACATTGTTTTTCACATCCTCAGAATGTGTAACTTTGGGATTGATGATTCAGGCGGGTCTCAGCATTCTTCAACACCATAAGCAGTGTGACTCTCCCTTCTCTATCCATCACTGATAACTTTTACAATTTAGGTAAAGTTCAAGCTGTTTTACCACCATTTAGGGTAGAGTATTGTGCTACACAGCCTGTGGAGACACCATGAGGGAGCAGGCTTTTGACAGGAACCACAGCCTATGGAGGATCCACACTAGAGCTGTGGACTCACTGCAGCCCCACATTTCCCATCCAAGCCTCCTGCTGTGGGCAGGGACATCTTTCACTAGATCAGATTGTAAAGGGCCTGTCCAACCTGACCATAAACACTGTTAAGGATGGGGCATTCAGAGCTTCTCTGGGCAGCCTGTCCCAGTGCCTCACCACCTGTATCATAAAAAATTTTTTCCTTATGTCCAATAAAAACATACTCTCTGGTCAAGACCGTTGCCTCTTGTCCTGTCACAAATGCCTTGTTAAAAAGTCTTTTTTCTAAACCCCATTTTTATATTGACCTTATTGCAATAAGGTTTCTCTGAAACCTTCTCCAGGATGAATAACTCCAACTTTCTCAGCCTTTCATCATAGGAGAGGTGCTTCATCCCACTAATGATTTTTGTGGCCCTCCTCTGGACTCACTCCAACAGATCCATGTTTTTTCTGTGCTGGTGACCCCAGAGCTGGATGTAACATTCCAGGCTGGTCTCAGCAGAGTAGAGAGGTAGAGTCACCTCCCTTGACTTGCTGACCATGCTACTTTTCATGCAGCTCAGGATACTGTTTGTTTTCTGGGCTGCAAGCCGCATTGCTGGCTTTTGTCCTATTTTTTCATCCACCATTATCCCCCAGGTCCTTCTTCCCCAGTCTGTATTGATACTGGGGATTGCCCTGACCCAGGTGAAGGACCTTGCACTTGGCCTTGTTGAACTTCCTGGCGTTCCTCTGGGCCTGCTCCTCAACCCTTTCAGAGTCCCTCTGGATGGCATCCCTTTCCCTCGAGCGTTGTCAACTGCATCACTCAGTTTGGTGCCATCTGCAAACTGCCTGAGTGATTGAGGGCACCCCACAGTCTGAGTGGTGATGTCATTGGTGAAGATAATGAATGTACTGGTCCCAGTACAGGCACTTGAGGGACACCACTCACTACTGGTTTCCACTTGGACAGTAAGTCATTGACTAGAGCTCTTTGGGTGCAGCCATTCTGCCAGTTCCTTATCCATCCAACAGTCCAGTCATTAAACTCATATCTCTCCAATTTAGACCTAAGACTTGTGGGGGACTGTATCAAAGGCCTTTCAGAAGTCCAAGTAAATGGCATCCATAGTTCTTCCCTTGTCCTCTGGTGAAGCTTGGTGGGTTTTCAAGGAGCAAGGCAAAGTCTTTTAGAGAAACTGAGAAAAAAGAAGAAAGTAGAAGAAGATACAATATTTATTTCTTGCTCTCTGCTTGGGATGTTGGTGTTAGCTGGAGAGTCTTGTACCCAATGTAAAGGTCCATTCCTAAAGCAAAGGGTTACTTCCAAGTGTTGGAAGTATTCCAAGTATTGGAGACTCTTTTAGAACCTAACCTTTTTACATGGTTTTTATTTCTGAGGAAACATTCATCACTTGCAGCTTCCTACACTCTACTGTGTATTACATGAATTCAGGTGAAAATTAGAAAGAGAGATTCAGTTGGGATCTTATGAAAAGATCTGAAATACTGTTAGCCTGTGGTAGTTTTCCTACAAGATCTGATGAGGCAGTGAAAAACAAAGTTTTAAGTGTACTTATACGAGCGTTAATGTTTGGGATTTTTTTTTCAGTCTTGTCTGTTGTTGTTGTCTGAGAAGCAAGAGTTGCCCCATGATCTCAGAGTTAACCAGGTATCTCTGAAGAATCTCTTTGAGGTAAAGTAGTGTTTTTTATTTTTTCCTTGTATTTATTTCTTTTCTTCCTGATCACTTTAGTGAGAGATTTTCCATCTCGAACCAAGAAAAATAAAATGAAAAGTAATATACAGACATTTTATGATTATGCTTTATCATCTATTCATTTGAAAATTTAACTTCATGTAATGTAATATTTCTGAAAGAAATTTAGTATTTCCATGGTGTATTAGTATTACAAAGGTGTAGTTGGCAGTTTTCTGTGAGCCAGGAGCTGCTGGGAGTTCACCAGCTCTGCAACTCAGGAGCAGCCAGTTTCCATAGCAGTGACATATCAGCTTTCTAAAGGCATCTCAAAATGTGTGTGAGAAATTGAGAAATTCCATTGGGCTTTACCATAGAGTCCTACCTAGAATGATTCGGGTTGGAAGGGATGTTAAAGTTCCACCATGGGCAGAGGCACCTTCCACATCCCAGTTGCCCTGGGCAACCTGTTCCAGTGCCTCACCACCCTCACAGCAAATAATTTCTGTATTTCTTACAAGTTTCTTCCCTGGCAGGAACTTTGGAAGATGTTAGCTGTAGGCTACACAGGACCTTTGCTTGGTGTTTACTGCCTGGCAAGTTAAGGTTTAAGGCATATTTGTGGAATATGCTAGAATTTGCCATTTGGCTGTTGGAGTGCTTGTGGTACTTGTCATAATAATTTCAAATGGGTGCTTTTTCCATGATTGTATTTCAGTTAGGTGCCTGACAGAGTGAGCAGGAGTAATTCTGAGGGTAATGCAAAGGAAGTAAATTCACATCTCTTCCCAGGCTTGTTTTTAGGGATAGAAGAAGAATTAGTGAATGGATAAATGCAAACGTGTCTTGGTTGGGTATCATTAGGCAGATGTGCTGTGCCAGTGCTAGCAGAGTAACTCCACTCTGGAAATGAAGCATGGCAACACAGCAGAAGACCCATGCAGAGGGTCTTAGCAAAGTATCTTCCTGGACAAGCAAAGCAAAATGCCTCATTGAGATAGGAAAAGCGGGCAGCCTTTCAAAATAGTACGTCCTTTTTTTGTTGAACTGGCCCAACCAGTCTGTCTGTTCTGGTGGGTTTGTTGTGCACATGGCAAGCTGAAAGAATCAAGATGAAAAATCCCTAAGTGCTGATTCTCTTTTGTGAAAATTAGAAAATATGGCTTTCTGACAGCTCGAACTTCCCCTGCTGCTGCTACATTCTCCCTGTAATCTGTTATATTTTGATTTGATAACTGTGCTCAAAGAGTATTCTTGCCAGTCAAAATTTGGCATGAGGTATTAGAAAAAAAATATTTATTTGTAAACGTTGGAAGCATGTGTGAAAACTGCTATTTAAAGAGATGACTGGCACAAATGGAGAAGTTTTGTCTGAACACTGTTTCCGACCACCTCCTCATGTCCTGATCCTTCTGGCATATTGTCTCAATTTCCATCCTAGCTTCTACTGCACACCTCCAGAGTACCCTATATTGCTCTACCCCTTGTAGACTGTGCTTCATCTTCATTAAGTCCTTGCAAGAACATATTTTAAATTCAGCTGGCTTCTGCTCAGGCTGTGTGTTTTCTCAGAATCCCAGAATCATCGAGGTTGGAAGAGACCTTCAAGATCAACCCGGCACCACTATAATCTCCCCTAAACCCCAAGTGCCACATCCAGATGCCTGTTGAACACTTCCAGAGATGGTGACTCCAGCACCTCCCTGGGCAACTTATTCCAATGCCTGACCACTCTTTCAGTGAAATTTTTTTCCTAATATCTGATCTGAACTTCTGCTGGCACAAGTTAAAGCCATTTCTTCTCCTTATTTCACCTGGGACATGTGAAAGAGACCAACCCCCAACTGGCTACGGCCTCCTTTCAGGAAGCTGTAGAGCAGTGAGGTCTCTCCTGAGCCTCCTTTTCTCCAGGTTAAACACCCCCAGCTTCCTCAGCCTCTCTTCATCAGACTTGTGCTCCAGACCCATCACCAGCTCCACTGCCCTTGTCTGGACACGCTCCAGCACCTCAATCTCTTTCTAGCAGTGGGGGGCCCAGAACAGAGCACAGGATTTGCAGTGTGATCTCACCAGTGCCAAGTAGAGAGGGACCTTTGCTGCCCCGGTCCTGCTGGCTACTCTATTCCTGACATCAGTTTGTTGGATTAAGTCTAGGAGAGGCCACCAAGATGATCAGAGGAATGGAGCACCTCTCCTGTGAGGGAAGGCTGACAGAATTACAGTTGTTTAGCCTGGAAAAGAGAAGGCTTTGTGGTGACCTAGTTGCTCCTTCCAGTACCTGAAGGGAGCCTACAAGAAAGATGGTGAGAGACTTTTTACAAGAGCATATGGTGACAGGCAAGGGGGCATGAATTCAGACTGAAAGTCAGTAGGTTTAGTTGAGATATTAGGAAGAAATTCTTTACTCAGAGGGTGGTGAAGCACTGGAATGGGCTGCCCAGAGAAGTTGTGGATGCCCCATCCCTTGAAGTGTTTGAAGCCAGGTTGAATGGAGTTCTGAGCAGCCTGTTGTAGTGAAAGGTATCCCTGCTGGCAGCAGGGATGTTGAAATTAGATGATCTTTAAGTTCCCTTCCAACCCAAGCCCGTTCTATGAAAGTCTGTGAAATAAATAGTTCAATTTTACAGTGAATATGGCTTGGTTGTTGTTCCACTGATTCTCGTCATGAAAATATGGAAAATATTAAAAAAGAAATGCTTTTTGTGTATGTAAAAATAATGTGTTGTAATTGTTCTCTTTGCTACCAGACTTCTGAGTTGTATGGTCGCGGTGAGAAGCTGCAGGAGGTAGCAGAGTTAGTCAAGTGGCTGATTTCTATTGGGGCCAAGGCTGAGTCCATCGGAGTGTATCCGCTGCATGCTGTTATCAGACTGTGTATCAAAGCAAGTGAGTGACATCTGCAGCTAAAATAAAACAATGCTGGCTTTTATCAGAGAACTGACAGCTAGACCTTTTTTAAATTAAAAGAAAGTCCCAACAACTCAGGTCAGGTCATCTAGGTATAATCTTGCACATGCCAATAAAGCACTTGCTTAGAAATGTTGTAAACACTCTATTTGATCACCCATGCCTGATAGTGGTGGAAACCTAATATAATTGTTCTCTTCTGTGGTTTGAAGCAAAAGTGTGATTGATATGGGTCTTCTGTAACCCAAATATATCAGCTTTAAAAAAGGTACAGTGTTTCTTCCTGCCATCTCAGTGTGGAGCAACAGTTTGTGTGTAATAGATTTGCATCTTGCCACTCCATAGGGGAAAAAACCCCAGGATCTGTTTCTTTAAGAGCGTTTTTTTATCATTTCAGCAAAGAACCGTCTGTTCAGATGGTTGCTGACTTGGAGGCCAGAGCTGAAGGATAGGATCAACCAGAAAGACAGAGATGGACAGACCCTGCTTCATATTGTGGCCTCTTCCAGTGAATATTCACAGAAACGCAGTACGTACAATTTTCTGTGTGTGTGTGTGTTGTTTTGTTTTCATATGGCAAAATCTATAATGGAAGAAAGTTTCAGACCCTGGTGTTTACTGTTTCATGCTAAGGAAGAAAATGAGAAAGTATCTGAATGTAGACCTGTAGTGGCAACTGATAATTAAACATTTCAAGAATTCTTTTTTAAATTTGTGTGCCTTATGTGTGACCATTTCCTCTGCTCTTTGGTTTGGCTGGTTAGGATTTTCTCACAAGTGTGCTGCAGTTTTTAGAATCACAAAAGTTACCTTTTGAATTTTGATGTGCCCTTAAAATCATGTTAGACCACCTGGAGGCCTGAAATGAGGAGTTTTAAATCTCACAGCAAAAAGCTGTGAGATGAACATTCCTAATAACAATGTTGTGTCAAAATTGGGAGCATATTGGGAATTTATTTGCCACAGACATATTCAAAGAAACAACAATTTTCATTCATTTATATACATTATAACATCCAACAGTTTTTTTATAGACACTCCCAAAAGCCCTCCCAATTTCTTGCATCATGGTATAGGTGTTTTGTTCCTCCTAATTACCACCAGAGCATCTCATCTATCTTTGTTTAATGGATAACCCAAATTTTATCCAGCTAAACAGTGCTTTATTATTACATTTGCTGTCCTGGTTAGACAATTACTATCGATTAAGTTTTCTGGGGTGTGTAAGCCTATGAATTGGCTCCATTACTGCACCTTCAAAGTATTAATCACGTTTTCTGGATTGTATAGGCCTTTGACTCCTTAACTCTCTCAAGATACCTTTCTTGTTCGATGGCATTTAATTCTTCTCTAGTTACATGACACCATTAGGCAATCCTTTATTGAATTTTGTTCTTCAACTATTAAGTTCTCTAAGGGGCATGGGTCCACAGAGTTTCTTTCTGCAGGTCAGTGAGGTAATTTCTCAGGGTTTTCTACTGACACTCAGCCAACACAGATCTAAATGAAAAACCAACTAAAATGACACAGTCAAACATTCCTTACCTAAGTAAACATAGTTCATTACAAAATTTTTAAAGGATCACAAAATTCCTGGATAAGTAAGATACAACTTGCTGTCAGGCCTCTCCTGTTCCTTTAAATAGGTTAAAATTTAAGACCTAGATAGCAGCCTTGTCAGAGGAGGAAAACGAAATGCTTTCCTTCACAGTTTCTGTGGCATTTATGAGCCTAGCTTTTTCCCTTGTATTTCTTACTCTGCCCACGAGGTGGCAACAGGAAGCAAACATCAGTGCCTAGGTAACACCAGACTTATGGGTTGATGTTTAAAATTTATTTAGTAATATTCATATGGTATTTTTTATAAAGAGAGTATATATTTTAGTATGTAATTATTTATTTTATTTTGTATCTTTATATATTGTATATATTAGTAGAAAACATATAGCTTTACATGTATCTATTAGTTTATTTCTTTATAGCTATATATTATAAATATTATAAACCCTAAAATCATAGAATACAATCACAGAATCATTAAGTTTGGAAAAGGCTTCCAAGATCTTCAAGTCCAACCTTCGACTGATCATCACCCTGTCAGCTTATGACACTGGAAAAATTTAGACTTTTTAAAGTTAAAATTGTGCTAGAAATTGTGCCAGGTAATTAAAAATAAAAAGGAAAACAGAACAAAACTCCTGAACAATGTGAATTATTCTTCCTCTAATTTTTATTCATGTATTGCTTTAGGACAAACAGAAGATGTGATCATGCTCCTGAACTTTGGGGTTGATCCCACTGTTCCAGATGCACGATCAAGATATGTCATAGATATCTTGAAAAAGAACAAAAACTTTGATGCTGTAAAAGAAGTCAGCAAGCACATTGAGAAACACACTTCCTCTGGGAAGCAGACAGGTACTACATACAGTGTGTGCTTTTCCTGTTTTAAAATTATGACCTTTAGGTACAAAATTGTTTTATTTCAAAGAAGTAGTAATGGGTGTGTTTTATGTAATTTTCCCTGTGAGTTGTCACCGTGATCTCCTACCAGTCAATAGTGAACGTTTTGTCCTTGCCTGAAGGCAGCTGCTGTCCAAGTGATGTTCAAATCAAGCTTGGCATAAAGCAAAGATTTTAGACTACATCTCAGTTTTCACGTGTGTATTGCATATACGTTTATTGGAAAACACTGGGTTTCATTGTGCTTGCAGCTTACGGCTCCTGGCAAAGAAATTCCCACAGTTTTTTTTCTTTGCCATGGAGATCTCTACTCTGGAGAAGGTTTTAGCACAGTGGTTCTCCATTAGGAGGTTAACACCAATACCTCTGTGGTAATGATCTCTTTGGTTGGCATTTCAGGTTGCACAGCCTGTCTTCTGTGGCCAGGGTTTTTTTTTATTTTGGGGTTTTTTTGGTGATGCACAGCCCACAAGAGTTTTCTAAGCTTAGTACAAATGAGAGGCTGGAGAATAAGCTCCAGCTTCACAGGGGCTTAACAATCTGAGGTTAGTCCTTCTTTCTAAAAGGATGACCAGCCTTGTCTCTCTCTTTGTCCTAAGAGGTAAAGCTACTGTTTTGTTTGGTCTTTCATGTGTCTGAATTCCTTAAGGCATTTAGGAAATTCAAGCCAAGTTTTTTGGTGTTTATTTGAGGGCATTTACTGGGACATCATTTAAAATCTGCTATTTCCCATTACATACATATCTCTTAAATTTGCAGATAACATTTTGGTGTGGTGTATATTTTTGGCTTTGTTTTTTAATTTTAAGAGGACAAATTCTTTTATGGCTGTATTTTTGAAGTGACACTGAGGAATCAGACAAGCCCATTAAAACTGTGCTCTGCAAACATTACCAGGTTTAGTCATCTACTCTAATGATGTAATTGTGAGGCAGAATTTTCCTGCCTGCATACAGAAGCTATTACAGTTTTCAGCCTAGTGAATTATGGTAAACAGAGCCATGGTTTGACCTCAGCTGGCAACTAAGTACTGAGCAGCCACTCACTCACTTCCCCCTCCCTCCTATGGTGGGTTGAGATAAGAACAGTTTAAAATTTGAAATAAAGTAGGTTACTACCATTCCTATTATTATTAAAGTTATGAAATGCAGAAAGAGAGAGGAATAAAACCCAAGAAACACGAGTGATGCACAGTACAATTGCTCACATCCCACTAGCCGATGCCCAGTCTGTCCCCAGGCAGCAATGGTGCCTTCATGGCCAATTCCCCATAGTTTATATACTGAACATGACATTCTGTGGTATGGAATATCCCTTTGACATTTGGGGTCAGCTGTCCTGACCATGCTCCCTCCCAGCTTCTTGTGCACCTGCTCTCTGGCAGAGCATGGGACATGGAGAAGTGCTTGTCTCAGGGTAAGCACTGCTCAGCAACAACCAAAACATCACTGTGCTATCAACAGTATCCTCATCCTACATCCAAAGCATGGCGCACCATACCATCTACTAAGAAGAAAAATAACTCTAGCCCAGGCAAAACCAGGACAAGAGTGTATTTGATGAAAGTATCAGATTTCCTTTGGGGTCAGAAATCCATCACAGGACTGGCATTGGCAGTAGAAGTTTCAGCCATCTGTTTTTAATCTGCCACTACACATTTCTTAGAGCCCTGGGATGTAATGCATTACAGTCTTGCCCTGAAAACATCCTGGCAAGGAAGTGGATTTTCAATTTCTGTAATGTTTTGCAGGAGAGAAGGAAAGTGCCACAGCTGATACAAATTCTCTCCAGGATGTTGTGGAACAGTTTGTCCAGTTCTACAGGTGTGAAAATGGAGCACATAATAAAAATGTATTGAAGGAAGATGCAGTTAAGCAATTTCTGAAATGGCTGTCTTCTGTGAAAGGTGCAGTGAGTTCCCATTTCTTCCTTTCACAAAACTTAATTGCTGTGAAAATTGTGCTTGATGCTAACATACACTTATTGCCCTTTTACCCTTCCTTCTCTTATCTCTAACTTTTATGACTGGAATAATGTGCTTTTAATTATATTTAATGTCGTGTTTTGCACTCAAAACCAATGGAATATGCACAGAAATTCATGGTGCATAAAAATGTTCAAACTTTCTTGGATGGAAAGATACATTTTGCTGTTCCTTATTTTCAATTTAATGTGTTAATTATTCTGAAATTTGTTTACAGTGAGGTGGATTTCATTATATGGCTTTGAGTGAGTTACATTGTCTTGACTGTCTTGTAGAAATCCCTGAAGAAATCTCATGCAACATCTCCAATGCCTGTGCTAACAGCTTCATAAAACAGTTGCTGGCGAAGCAAATGTGGCATAAAGTTTTGCTGCTGCTAACAGGGAAAGCCAATGGGGAAAATCCATCAGGTGGAGGACTCTTCAAAACCTGCAGTCTTTCAGATGTTGACATTGGCAGCATTATCCAACAGTGTGAAAGATCGGATACACAAGTGCACCTCATGAGATGCTTGCTTGAACGAGGAGGTGAAAAACTGCAATATTAATGTGCTATAAGAGATCTAGTATGTTATTTGACATGTTGGGAGCAAGATGGTCTCAGAAATACCAACACATGGGGTTTTTTGTGGCTCTGTATAAGTGCAGCAGCTTGTTGGAGTGCAGTGCATTGGCTGCATCTGCTGTGTGGGACATGGGGAAGCTAGTAAGGCTACATGGGTGGAAGATGTTTATCAAATGAAGTTTGTCTGTTAGGGCTGGTAAAAGGCCAAGAACTATTGTTGCTCCTGCGCCTGTAGTTTGTTTTGGGCATTAATTTCTATGTCTTCAGCCACAATACTGTCCTGACAGAAAATGTAAGACACAGTCTTTCAGTTCAGTCTGCTGTTACGCTACAAGGAATGGACTACTTAATTGATTTCAAAGGCATGACCAGATGTCTTTCTTTTTTTAACTAGTGTAGACATCATCGTACTTGTTTTGCATGAGCTTATTCCTAGGATCACTCTGGCATATTTCATTTAATCTTATAGCTTGATGTTAGCTGTAAGCTATGGACACATGGTCCTGTTGAAGCCTTGTGAATGCCAGAGGTGCAAGGAGGCTTCTTGTTTTAGTCAGTGGCTGACTGACTTGGAGAAGATATGTTCTGGCCTTTATGTCTTCCTATTGCAACAGAAGGACTGTTTGCTCTGTTTAATGGGAGACAAAGGGAAATGATGAAGATCTTCTTAGTCAAAAAGTGTTTTAACAGAAACATGTAAAAAGCTGTGAAAAAAAGAAGCAGCTTACTGTCACCTGCCAGGCAATCAGCATCTGACTGCTTCTGTTCAGAACTTTCTGTAGTTAGCAGATCAGTGTATCAGTTTTAAACCCTGGTATTTTCCTGTCCTTCACACCAGCTCTGCCTGATGGGATTGGAAGCAGTTCTGAAATACCACTAAAAATATGCCTCAGAAAGAATTATTTTGAAGTGGTGTATTTGCTGCTGACCAAAGGCGCAGACCCTCGAAACCTCTCCATTACACAAGGAGATACTCCTTTGCATGCTGCAGTTTTCATCTGTTTAAATAATAAAGGTAAGGCTTTGGCTGTTGACAACATCCCCATTCCTTCCCTGCCCCTTCTGCTGCTGCAGGGACAGTGGATCAGGTTGTCTTACTGTGTCTCACTCAGCCCCCAAAGTCTGCAGGCCAGAGGATACACCCAGTCTTTGTTAAGCTGATGTGCTCTTGTTTGTGGCGGTGGTGGCTGGGACTGTGAGGAGAGGTAATGGCAGCTCAGGTGACACGGGGGAGTCAAGGAAGGCTCCTCTCTGAAACCCTGTAAAATGAGTGCTAGGTGGGAATATGTGGGGTGGAAGTATGTTGGAAGAAACAAAGGTAGAGTTAGAGCAATAGCAGCAGACTTTGGAGGAAATCCAGCAGTGGCATCTGAAATCTGTTTATCAGTTTTTGTTCAGTCGTAAATCAAGCGAAGTTTTCTTCAGGGGAGAATTGAGTGAAAGAACTGTAGGGCTTATGTAAAAATATAAAAACTTAAGACAAACTGTGAAATTAAGCCCCCAAATCAGGTTTGATTTTAACTTAAAAAAAAAACCCAACAAAACATTTTTGAGTTGAAGGATTAAAATAATTTAAAATATTGAATTTATTCATTTTTAAAGCACAAACATTTCATTCAATGGCTTTAGAGATATTAAAAGCATAGGTAATGCTGGTTGTCATTTTTAAATCAAAAGATTAAGAAGTCCCATGACAATATGTTCTCTTAAGTATTTTTCACTGTGTAAAGTTTTTGATGTGCAATTTCTTTACAATGATTTTGTCATGTCACTGTTTTACAGCTGGAAAAGAAATGTTTCACATATGTTGTCTCATATAAATCACATAGATTATCTGGGGGAAATCCAGAAAGCTGTAGAATATATATGTATTTTCTTTCCCCTCAGGGAGGTAGCTGATCTTGTTTTGTAGGAACTTGCTCCAGGGACCTCAAATATAAGGAAATAATTGGGATTTCCTGCAGGTTATTTTATTAAAGCAAAGTTATCTGCAGCAGATTACTTCTGGGTAGCATATTAAAGTGAACCAAATGACCCCAGAGCACTACCTCGAGCTGCTGCTTGTCTGGATGACAGGTCACCAGTGTCCCTTGGGTAGCAGTCAGGGCTGATGTTGGAAAATGAACAAATCTGTCTGTACCCGGAGGTTAAAAAAAGAATGAAACTGAATGATGCTATGGGAATAATTGCAGCACTAGGGATTTCTAAAGCTTTGCTGCCTTTGTATTGTTTTCCCTGAATCTTGGGAAAGCTCAGTTTTGAGCTGTTTTACATAAGCATATTCTATAAGCATGAAATGTAGATTTTGTTTTTCTTTTTAAAACAAATTTATTTTAATTTAGTAGCAGCAGAAAAAGAAAGTATTGAAAATTGTTGGCATGCAATGCAGCCTTGTAAAGCAAGTTAGTTTATTTTCTGTTTGTTCTTCTGCTTTCAGATGGCACTGGTTTAAACATCCTGAACTATCTACTTGACCTCTTTGCTTCAAGACCATCTGACTTTCCATATCTTAATCCAAACATGCAAGATGAGAATGGAAATACAGTGATGCATATTGTTTTCCAGAAAGGATTTTCAAAGCAGACTAAGAGAATAACAGAGTTATTGGCAAAATTTGACATTAACTTTAACATAAAAAACAAATCAGGAAAAGATGTGATGCATAGAATTAAAAAAAAAGATCCACTGCTACTTGCCTGGAATAATGCTGCACAGGAGAAGAAGAGGCACCGCCAAGATAGAGCAGGGCAGTTGGGTAAAACATCTAAACCCATTCCAGCTTCTGAGATTTCACAGTCAAAGATCACAGGGCATTCTTCATCGGGGTTCTCATTAAAGGCACCATCTGGCAATGCAGTGCATAATGATTTAAAAACCCCATGTTCTGTAAAAACAAGAAAAGATCATTTGGGAAAGCAGGAAACAGAAGGAATGACCAGCTCCTTAACACTGCAGGAAAGTCTTGTGCAGGCAATCACAGCTTTAATTCAGAAATTGAAAGTGAGTGACACCGTGAAAAAGGATCATCCTCTGGTGCAAAACCCATCGTCAACCCAGACTAATTCGGAAGAGGGAAGGAGTTCCTCACTACCTTGTGAAAGCATAGCTCATCCTGAAAGAAAAGGGGATGACTGGGAGAAAAAGAAGGGAGCAGGGGAATTTAGTATGGCCCTGCCTAATGGAGAGAAGGAAGAACCAGAGGAGGAAAAAGGGAAGAGTCTGGATATTGAGGCATATGTGCAGTTTGATAACATGACTTGGGAAATAGAGTGCACTCCTGAAATGCTAAAGACTTTGAGCAGCAAAGCTGTGCCTCATTATCTGAAAGCTAAAACTATAATGACAATTAAGCGGCTTGGCAATGGGGAATGGTCTAGGGGCCTTCAGAAGCCACTGAAACACTTGAAAGCTGATATCCAGCTGTATGAAGCCAAACTGGGCAAAGGTGCAAGAATGCTATGGGAACTTGCGATTGACTTTTCTCCTCGTTGCAGCGAGAGCCCAGAAAAGATCATGGAGACAGAACAGACAAAAAGTCATTCAGAAAAATCAGGTAGAGTTTACACAGAAATAATTAGAATTTGGGCCATTGTTCTTGACCACTGCAAGCTGAACCGTGCCTTAGAAAATATATGTATTTCCTACAACCGTGGCTTGTCCTGCATTTTGAGGAAAAAGCTCAAGGGTATAAATGAAGGACATCAGAACCACAGTGTGACAGCACAGAAGCGTGTTCCACGTTGTTATGTTGAAGACATGGAGGCAGAAAAATCAAAAGAACATACCATGCCTGAGTATTTCCCTCCAGCTAGTGCAGCAGAACTGGAATACAATATAATGAAATTTCACAGCTTCAGTACTAACATGGCACTTAACATTATAAATGATGTGCAGTCTTCTGTTGATTACCCTTTCCGAGTTGGGGAGTTGGAGTATGCAGTAATTGCTCTCAATCCAAAGCCTATGGAACCAATCATTTTAATTGGGCGAAGTGGGACAGGGAAGACGACTTGCTGCTTGTATAGACTTTGGAAGAAATTCTATTCATACTGGGAAAAATCTACCTTGGCAGAGGGACCTCTGCTGGAGAGGCAGACATGGCAGCAGAGACAGTGCAGTGATGCTGAAAAAGCTAGTTCAGGGAAGGAAGAGAGTGAACTAAAACACGAGAGTGATGATTCAAGTGAGGAGCAGGTGAGTGATGAGCAAGACCAGGACAGTGAAGATGAAAAGGTTTCTGTGGGCACAGCTGGTGCAGAAATGAATTCGTGTGGTGTCCATGAAGAAGACCAAACGTGTGGTGCAGAAGCATCAAACGGGCTGGAGCACCTGCACCAGATCTTCGTAACAAAAAATCCTGTCTTGTGCCGAGAAGTTCAGAGGAATTTCATTGAACTTAGCAAGTCTTCCAAGGTGACCAGTCACTTCAAGCCTCTGGACCCAAATATTCACAGGCTACAAGACATTAAAGATGAAAATTTTCCACTGTTTGTCACCTCCAAGCAGTTGTTGCTGTTACTAGATGCATCCATGCCTGACCCCTTTTTTCCAAGAAATGAAGATGGAAGTCTTAAAAGAGTCATTGTTGGTTGGAGTCCTCAGGAAGACTTGGTTGTTCCAAATTGGCAGGATGAGGATGAAGAAGGTAATCTTGAAGCAGAACATGGTGATGATGGAGGAGCTGCAGATGCATGCTCTAGGGAAAGTGATCCTTGGACTTTTGTGACTTACAATGTATTTGCAAATGAAATATGGCCAAAAATGATAAAAGGTAAAAGCTTGTACAATCCAGCACTGGTTTGGAAAGAAATAAAATCCTTTCTGAAAGGCTCTTTCGAGGCACTGAGTTGCTTTGGGGGCAAGCTTACTGAGGAGCAGTACAAAAAGCTAGGCCGAAAGAGATCACCAAACTTCACGGAAGACAGGAGTGAGATCTATCACCTCTTCTGTCTTTATCAGCAGATACGATCACAGAGAGGTTACTTTGATGAAGAAGATTTGCTGTATAATTTATCTCAAAGACTTTCAAAGCTCAGGGAGCTGCCGTGGTCCATCCATGAGTTTTATGGTGATGAGATACAGGATTTCACACAAGCTGAGCTAGCCCTGTTAATGAAGTGCATCAATGACCCTAATGCCATGTTTCTAACTGGTGACACTGCCCAGAGCATAATGAAAGGAGTTGCTTTTCGTTTTAGTGACCTGAGGTCACTGTTTCATTACGCAAGCAAGAGCTCTGTGAACAAGAAGCAACGTGTTAGGAAACCGAAAAGGATATATCAGTTGTACCAGAACTACAGGTCCCATTCAGGTACAGT
Source organism: Corvus brachyrhynchos (assembly GCF_000691975.1). Taxonomy (NCBI): domain Eukaryota; kingdom Metazoa; phylum Chordata; class Aves; order Passeriformes; family Corvidae; genus Corvus; species Corvus brachyrhynchos. The sequence goes on along the minus strand of NW_008238330.1, from coordinate 6,375,461 downwards.
AACAAATTTATTTATAACTTCCGCCTGTGCTCTTCAGATGTCACTAATTATTGAAGTTTTCTACTGGCCAATTCAAAATCAGTCTCTATGTGGCCTGTTTTTCAAAAAGATTAGATGGACAGCTTTTTCTGATTTGTCAGTTCTGTTTTTTGACATCTCAACTGGAAAACCAAAAATGAATGTTTTTAAAATTTTCAGTTTTTGAACACTCATGCTTACTGCATGCCTCGACAGTGTTTGTGTGAGGGAAAATTTAACAAATGATCAGACCTGTTTCTGTTGTCTTACCCTCAAAGCACTAGATTTTGCAGCATTGGTGTGCTGCTTCTGCTTTTCTTACTTGTTTCTCATTTGTGACCTTTATTTTGTGAGAATGCTGCCATGCTGATGTAGCATGTTTTCTGATCTTTGGAGGCCCAAGAATGACATCCACTCAAATTGGCAGAAACATAAATTGAAGCTTACAGCTTCAGTCTTCCCTGACTAGTGTTTTTGTTGTTGTATTTCTTGATTCCAAATTTCTAACAAAATCTTGTTAAAAGTTTCTTTTCAAGGACTTCAGGCTGAAGTTTAAAACCTGTATTCTGCTTTTTTCAGGCATCCTCCGTTTAGCATCTGGAGTGGTTGATTTGCTCCAGCATTATTTTCCAGAATCTTTTGATCGCCTTCCTCAGGACCGTGGTCTCTTTGATGGGCCGAAACCTACGGTCTTGGAGTCCTGCAGCGTTAGTGACCTTGCAATTCTGCTGAGGGGCAACAAAAGGAAAACACAATCCATAGAATTTGGGGCACATCAGGTTTGCTTTTCTAGGCTTTTTGCAGATTCTGCCAGTTCTGTTGCTAAATAATAATTTTGTATGAACTGCCCACAACTTTCTTTTTTAAGCCCTTGTCTCACTGATAAATCAGGCTTTTTAAACTTAGGAACCTTTTTTGTGTTGGTTTCTCTTTCTTTTTAATACGTCTGGTACTTTTTGTTCTTTTTTTGGCATGGGGTATTGTCTGACCTGTTCCTTTCTAACTCCAAATTTTCTTACACCAGATCTAAAACTGTCTGCACATACCACGCATTTGTCAGTCTTCTAGTGGCAGCTTTGTGACCTTTCTTGTGGAGTGTGCTGAAATATCTCTGTGAAATGTTGTCTGGTTTTGAGAAGGCTCTTGTATTATCATAATGTTTGTCTTTCTCTGTGCAACTGTTTTTTTTCCTTCTTTTTGTTTCCTAATATGGTTTTTTAATAATGTATTTTGTGGCAGGTGGTATTAGTGGCAAATGAAACTGCAAAGCAGAAGATACCTGAGGAACTTAGTTTGGCACTTGTACTGACAATTTATGAAGCAAAGGGCTTGGAATTCGATGATGTACTCCTTTACAACTTTTTCACAGATTCAGAGGTATTAAATTATTCACCATTTTCTGCATTTTTTCTAAAGTCGATCTTATTTGTAGTCTAATTGGTGTTGCAGCTGGGAAAGGATTCCCTCTTCTCTGAAAACAGAGGTCATAGGTTTATAAATTGAGAACATGTTTACTTAAGTGCTGCATTTTCCGCCAGGCTTACTGTTACAGTTTAAGGGAGAGCCTTGGGGTACACACAACATTGCACCCACACCCACACACATAGACACACACAGACACACACATACTTCTCCTGCACACCAAGACTACTGCTTTGCCCTCAGCCAGGAAAGTATTCCTTACTGAACACACCTGCAGATGCTCCATGTACCCCTGACTGAGTTGCTCTGCGATTAAACATTCAGTGTGAACAGCCCTGCTGCAGATGTCCTCTGCCTCTACCCCTCAAAACAGTGTCTCATGTGGTTTTCAGCAGATGAAAACCACTAGAAAACTGAGGGCAGCTTACTGGTGGCTCTTCACAGAGGTTAGTGAATGTTATGTGATGAGGGCAGAAGGAAGGAGCTTGAGGTAAATACTGGCTGTCATTTCTCAAAGTTAGATTTGGTTCTGGTGATGCAAGTTGTAATCAGAAAAACAACAAGCCATTTTTCAGAATTTAGCAGAATCACTTTAGCAGAGTTGAGTTGTGTAGAGCATTTTAGCTTAGACTAATGTATGTCAGGCCTGCAGAACTGTTTTCATACAATTCTTCCATGTTCCTGTGACTCATGAGTAATTGAGTTGATTTGAGCAGCTAAACAAGCAGTCAAGAAAGCAGCTCACCCTGAGTTTTTCTAATTTAAAAAAGCTGAATCTGTGAACCGTTGTAAGCACAGCAGTGTGGCTGTGTGCACTTTGTAAAGTGTTGGGTTTTCTTTTTATTTGTCTTGAAAATGAGATTTAAGAAGAGTCTTGTTTCAGGAAGCAGATGTGACTGAAGAATCTAGAAGGCAAAAAAGCCAAATCCCCAAAACACAGCAAGCTCTTGAGCAAACTGATATCTTTAGCTGGTTGTCACATTACAGTCTATGAGGGCTTAGGAATGTTTTCATTGTTGATTTTTTAAAATCTTAACTTCAAAATACATTTTGCAGGAAAGATTTCCTGCTTTTATCCCTCATGGGAAGACAGTTAACTTGTTTGGTGTTGCTCAAAGCTCAGAAATATATAGATTGTAAAAATGTTGTTATGGCGTTACCATGAGTATTTTTTATTTTGTGCCAGAAACTTGGCAGTATTTAATTGCATGTCAATTAAATACCAAAAGGGAGAAATGAACATAACTTAGAATATAGTCACGATTTAAAGGTTATTAGTTTTGCAGGGGATGAGGAACCTGCAGAATGGTGTGATCAGGAGCTGGCATTTCCAACATGTCATGAGAGTGCACAGCACTGATCTGCTGCCACACTTAACTTGTAGTTAAGGGTGTCTGTGCATATTTATAGACATCTTTCACATGTCTCTATGTTGGAGTCCAATATTTTCTGACCACGCTTTTTTAGACTTTCCCCATGAGTGGGTTTTTTTGCTCACCTCTGAGTGTTCTTACAAGAGGAGGTGTTGGCAGGTGCCATTCCACCCCCTGGCTGAGACCAGCACTACCAGTTACTGGTGTTCAACACCAAGCTTAATACATTCATCACATGAATGACCAGCCAGATCTTTTCTGGGAACCCTGAGGGTGAGAATATATGCCAGCATGGGATTTGTGTGGGTCTAACTCACCAAGCTTGTCAGTTTGTAGAGTCAAGGAGACTTAGTGGCTCCCCATCCTAACCTGCAGGCCAAGTTCTCTCCAGCGTATCTTAGATAGTTGTTTATATGCCTTGATGACCACCTGGTACAGACAAGTATCTCAAGCAAAGGTTGTGTTGAGATGAAGTTCAGCTTTCTTGATGAAAATTGCTGATCATTCTTTACATTCTACCCTGAGATAATTTTTTCCCCTAATCTCCTCCTCTAAGCCTCCTTGCCTTGTAGGGGTGAATAGGTCACAACATACAACCTTATCTTGTGCATATGTAGGCAGTAGTGGTTACTACAGACAAGTAAGCCTCATTCTCTTGATATTTCAGGCTAGCAAAGAATGGAAGATAATTTCTTCTTATAGTCCTGATCTGGATGTGCAAGTGGGAAGCAACTTGCTAATTGAAGTGCCATTAGAGGATGACAGTGGTATGCAGGAAAGGACTCCATTTAATGTAGAAATGTACAAGGTGAGTTTTTTGTTAACACTGGAAATGGGAAGGACAAATTAAATTCTTAAATCTTAAAAGTAGAGGGAAATTTCTTAAATCCTTTCATCCTGTAGTTCCGTGTTTATCGAGGTTGCTTCCCCTAAAATAACTATCTTTTTGATAGTTGTTCACATTTGTATAATATCATAGCAATAAAATATAATGTAATACTATACTGATTTTAAAAAAATAAGAGATTATTTGCAAATGTAGTTTGATTAGAGTACAAAAACCTGTGTCATAGAATTTTGGGTATATTTGCAGAACAACTGTGGTTAAAGCAAATAGTAAATCAGCTTGTCAATATTTATTATTACTGTAGTCTGGTTGCTGATTGGTGTCATTACCTTGAAATTAAGGAAGTTTCTTAGAATCTGGTGAGTCAGATATTTTCAGGATTAAATGGTAAATAAATAATTCTATGTGCCAGTGATTAGAAGGAAAATAGCCTGTCATACCTGCAGCTGATTTGTACCAGTGGTTGCTTGTAAGTTAGCTGGACAATGGCTTATGTAATTGAAATCCCATATTTAATATTTAGTCTTGCTTACTTAAAAGCACTTTCTTACTTGTTATTAATTCTGTATAAATTCTCTGTTTTCTTATAACTTCAAAGTATGTTTCTTTCTAGCAATTTAGCTCATCTGGTGTTTCATTTATTTAATTTAATTTTTTTGTTCTGCTTCAGATGCTGAATGGAGAACTCAAGCAATTGTATACTGCAATTACAAGAGCCAGAGTCAATCTTTGGATCTTTGATGAGGACCGTGATAAACGGGCTCCAGCTTTTAAGTATTTCATCAAAAGAAAATTTGTTAAGGTTGTCAAAACAGATGAAAAGAAAGGTAAAGTTGTCCTAAAACCTTCTTAAAAGACTGTCAAACAGGACAGCCTACTCATGCTTTCTTGCTTTTAGGCTGTGTAATAAAGAAGGTTAAATTCCTTGATCCTTCTAACGATGCGCATTGATAACTGCCCTTGCAAATTTCCACTTATTTCAGTGGATCTTAATTCTTTTGTTTCTAAAGATCAGTTGTATATGTTAGAGTATAACTTTATTGCTAACTCACTAATTTAAGTTTTCTTGTTGTCACAGGAGAAGAGTCAGTGATCCTTCAGACAGATCTGATCTTGTAATTAGTTTATTGAGTTCTAGCCAGTAAATTCAGATATGTAAAATATTCATTAAGTACAGATGAATTGGTGGTCAATACTCTACTTTTTACATAAGCCTGCTATACCTATCTTAAATGTTACACGCATGCAAAAATGTCATTTACCAGCCCGTTGGTTTCTGGTGTCAGGTAAGGGATCTCTCAGCCTTGAGGGGTGACCTTGAGAGGTGTTCCTACATAAAGGGAGATCAGGTCACTGCCGCTCAGCCAGTTACCGTGGAGAGAGCTCAATGGACCCTGATGGCTGCAGATATTTATAGCTTAAAGTGGTCAATTTGTAGTCAGATTTTCTGCTGAGTTAATGCAGCTTCAGCCACTTACCAGCCCAGTCTCCAGCCAGACTCTGGGATTTTTTGTGTTCTCACTGGTAGCTTCGCACAACAGTATTAACACACTTGACTCATAGTTACTGTTAGTGGTTTAAGCACAAATCATAGAACTTGGAACATTGTGAGATAATGCTTAGTTTTGGTACATGATAAGTGGTTTCTGTGGTTTATCCATTCTAACATAAAATGGTTGCCCCTGCCCTTGTAGACTTAGATGATAGCATGTTTGCTAAAACTTCAACCCCAGAAGAATGGATTGCACAGGGAGACTACTATGCCAAACACCAGTTCTGGGAGGTAAGAACATAATGTTTATTTGAAATAAGGATTCTTGCTTATTCTGAAACCTTATTATTTCCTCTGTCTGCATAAAATCATCTGTAAACCTTCAGTTGCTCTATAGCAGTCTGTCTTAGTTTGTGGTTTGTAGCTGTGTGTCTACTTGTAAATGACTTACAAGAAGTGAGCAGGAAGCGGAACCCTATTGTTTGTAATCTTAAATTCACTGCCCAGAAATTTGCAGTCCTATGAGGGAAAAACATTTTAATGCACACAAACAAAAGACAGTTGGAAAAACAATTATTAGTAACAATCAGAATTGACTGAAATGTGTGAATCTAAACCATGTTCTTGACAGTATCGTTGCACATACAGTAGGAAAATGAAAGCATTTTTTGGAAGTGTATTAATTTGGGTAGTAAAATGATGGTTTCATCCCCCTTCTGTTTAAAGAACATGGAGATTTTACAGTCTTTGGTTTCCTAGCATCCTAGTTAATACAGTCCACATATGGGATGACAGTTAATGGGATGGAAGCAAACTCAGTCAGGACAACAACATCAATTAAATATTCTGCAGGGGGATAAGGGATATCTCTAGATCAAATGCTCTTGTCAGTATGAGTAATTTTAACTTCCCAGACATCAACTGGGAAAATCATACAGCGGACACAAAGAGGTCCAGGAAATTTCAGGAGCATGTTGAAGACAACTTCTGGGTGCAAGTACTAAAGGAGCTGACTAAGGAGAGGTGACCTCCTGCGTTTGTTGTTTGTGAGGAGAGGCGTACTTGTGAGTAAAATGGTGACTTGTGTCTGTCTTGGTCACAGTGGCTACAAAGTAACTGAGTTTCAAATTGTTGTCTATAGAAGAAAAAGTCTTGCAAACCTTTGACCCTGGATATGGGGAGGGCAGACTTGTTCTCCGGAAGGAGCTAACTAGTAAGGTCCCTCGGGAATTCATGAATGCTAGGCACTTTTTAAGGGCCATCTCTGAAGAGTGCAGAAGCAGGAAATTCCAAAGTGTCAGTAGCCAAGCAAGTGTGGCAGAGTGGCTTGGCTGAATAGGAATCTTCTTCTTGAACTTAGGGGAAAAGGGAAAGTGTGTGGACATTGGAAGCAAGGGGAGGTGACACAGGAAGACAACAGAGATTCTGTTTGTCACTGTAGGGAGAAAATTTGCGTGGCCAAAGCTTGAATAGAGTTCAGGCTATCCAGCACTGTGAAAGACAACAAAACAGTTATTTTAAAACACATTAATAGCAGAAGAAGGATTGGACATAACATTGGTCCTCTACTTGATGAGGTCATTTACCTCACAAGAAGGGACATAGGCAAAGCAGAGACATTTAAAGCCTTCTTCACCTCTAACACTGGTGATGTGCTGAAACACTGTGACTTAGGGAATGATAAACTCCTAGCTGACTCTGCATTAGTTTGAGACTGCTGCAGCTGGATGCACATAAATCTATTGGGCTTGATGGGATTTGTTCCAGGTACAGAATGAGCTGGCCCATTTTATTGTAGGGCCCCTTTCCATTGTTTTTCAAAGGTCTTGGGAGTCTGGAGAGGTCCCAGTCCATTGGAAGCTGGCAAATGTCCCAGTTTTCAAGAAGGGTAAGAAGGAAGACCCTGGTAATTACAGGCCTTTCAGTATCACTTTGGTGCCTGGTAAAATTATGGAGGAGGTTATTCTGGGAGTTACTGAAAATAACACTTGAGAGACAATGCCATCATTAGTCATAGGCAGCATGGGTTCACTCTCAGAAAGTCCTACTTAACCAACTTTCCTTTTGTGACAAGGTCACTCATCTAGTTAACCAAGAGAAGCCAGTAGATGTGGTACATTTTGGTTTTAGCAAAGATTTTAATAGTTTCTCTCACAGTCACTCTTCATTCTGGATGAAATGTTCAGCACACAGCTAGACAAGTCCATAATACATTAGGTGAGAAACTGGTTGACAAGTCTGGCTCAAAGAGTTATAATAAATGGGGTTATCAAGTTGGGGGCCAGTCACTAGTTGGGATTCCCCAGTGCTCAATTTAGGGGCTAGTGCTCTTTAATGTTTTTATAAATGATTTAGACATAGGAATGGAGTGTACATTAAATATGTTTGCCACCAATACTAAATTGGGAGGACACTAAATTGGGAGGAGCTGTTGATTCTCTCAAGGGTGGTGAGGCCCTGCAGAGAGACCTTGACAAACTGGTGGGCTGTCACCAACCGTATGAATTTAACAAGTGAAGTGCTGGTTTCTGCACCTAGGATGGAGTAATCCTGGTTATACATTCAAATTAGGGAATGAGAGGCTGGAGAGCAGCCCCATGAAAAGAGATCTGTGAGTTTGGGTTGATGGCAAGTTGAATATGAGCCAGCAGTGTGCCCTGACAGTCAGAAAGGCAAACGGTGCATCAAATACAGCATTGTGAACCAATCAAAGGAGGTGGTTGTCCCTCTCTGCTCTGTGCTGATGCAGACTCACCTTGAGTACTTTGTGCAGTTTTGGGCACCACAATATAAGGACATCAGACTATTAGAGTGTGTCCAGAGGAAGGTGACCAAGATGGTGAAAAGTCATAGAATCATTGAATGGTTTGGTTTTGAGAGACCTCAAGAATCATGTAGTTCCAACCCCACTGCCATTGCCATGGGCCGCTCTAGAGGACACTTCTTAAGAAGAGCAGCTGAAGTCACTTGGCTTGTTCAGCTTGGAGAAGAGGTGGGTGAGGGGTAACCTCATCACAGTCTACAACTTCCTCAAGGGAAGTGGCAGAGGAGGAGGAGGTCCTGATCTCCTCTCTTTGGTGACCAGTGATAGGACATGAGGAAATGGAGTGAAGTTGCATCAGACAAAGATCAGATTGGACATAGAAAAGGGCTCTTCACTGAGAAAGTGGCCTGCCACAGGCACCCCAGGAAAGTGATAATGGCATTTAGCCATGAGTTCAGAGTTCCAGAAGCATCTGGATGACACTTTTAGTCATGTGGGTTTGTTGTAGGTAGTCCAGGAGGGAGCAGTAAGTTGGCCTCTGTGATCCTTCTAAGTCCCTTTCAATTTGAGATGTTCTGTGATTCTGTGAAATAAAATTGTAGATACTTTTTTGATCATGGCAGAGGGAAAGCTTCTGTGTTTTGCTGGTAACAACATATAATTCTTTGAAGGGAAAATAGATATTTATAACAAGGCAAAACCCCAAAATAATCAGCTGCTACTATACAGACAGTCTTTATTTCCCCTTGAAAATAAAAGGCAATTTCCTAAATGGACAGAAAAGAGTTTAGATAAAAAACTCACTCAGCTAAAAAAAAATTAATCTTGAAATCTGAAATGCATTACCTATATTATCTGCTAATCTGTTTTCTTTATAACCCTGATCTTTGCTTGTCAATGCTACCTTAAGAAGACATTATCTGATGACTTTGGCAGTTCTAAGAGTGGCTTGCAATGTGCAATTTCCAAACAGAAGCAACACTAAATTAATGGATAGAATAAAGAAATCATGGTGTTGCAGAATAAGCAGGATGATAATGAAGCAAAGCTCGCTAGGAGCATGGCAACTCCTGGTGTTTCTGTTTAGTTTTCACAGAAAGAGCCCAGTATGATAAAAGCATTGAGTAAATGTTCCTTGCTGTTGGATTTCACTTGCACATGTTGGTTTTCTTCACTTTTATTAATATGGGGCAGCTGCCTGGTGACTTACCAGTTAATGGTTTAGGCTATCCTTCAAATTGCATATGGTATTAGTTCTATCAGCTTACCAGGAATTCTGCTTTCACTACTTCCATGGACAATATTGTAATTAATATTCTAATTTTGCTAATCGCATGTGGACTGACTTCAAAGCTTTTCTTTTTGTCCTAAAAATATACCACAATGTTTTACCTTTTCCTTTTTCCAGGCACCCTGCCAGTCTTTCTGCTTTCCATTACAGTGACTGTAAAATTAAGTATTGCTTTTATGTGATAAGCCATGGGCTGGATGCACATCTGTGAATGCTGTGTGTGATTTCACCCCAGGTGGCTGCCAAATGTTATCAAAAGGGAGGAGCAGCTGAGAAGTCAAAACTGGCCCTGACGCACGACGCTGTTCTCAAAGTGCACGCGAAGAAAGCCAGCCCAAGGTAAGTGTCAGTGCAGCCGAGCGAGTGCCACTCTGTGGTGCCAGACCCCTTTGGGGTGCAGGGGGCGAGATTCACACCACAGCTGTGGGACCGGACCGGAGACATCGGAGAGCAGTGCAGGAGGGGTGTCTTTATGTGTCTGTGGGTTGCAAAAGAGATTTAAGAAATTGGAAGGTCTCTCGCACAATAGGATCCAGGGCACTGCTCCCTGTGGAGAGTAGGAAGAGCTGTCTGAATGAAATGTGGCCCTTGCAAGGGCTTACTGGTTGTGTGAGAGAAAAGCAACAGGATTTGCATTATGTCAAGAGGTTTTATGTCCTTAGATATGGATAGAAGAGCATATGCCATCAGCAGTGCTCAACTTCGGTTAATCCCACTGCATATTCACTCAACAAAGAAGAAGGAATGGTGGTGTACATTGGGGAAGAAAAGCTGCTAGCAAAAGTGAGCTTTGGGTAAAATTAGTGTTACAGTCAATTTAAACTAAACAAGCTGAACTAGATCTGAACCATAGGACAGTTTTAAAGGAACAGATTTTGAGATGAATCATTTAGTTCATGATTTCAGCTAAGTAAAATAGCTCAAGGATTTGACAGGGGAGAGAGTTTGCAGTTTCCTGAAGAGGCTTGGAAACTCTTTGGGACTCATCTCAAATAAGACAAGAAAAAACTTAATGGAGAAAGATCTAGACCGAAGTGAATCAGTTCCTGCTCCTGCTGGGGAGACCAGAAGCTAGCAGTGATAGCAGAAGGGGAAAGGAATGACTAGATCAAAGGAAGCTGGCACACAAGGGGGAAGAGGGAAGGTCTGAAGAAATGCTGTTACTGGAGTTAGTTGAGATTTTATCTTCCTTAATTACATGCTTTATGTTAGTGGCCTGGGTTAAAAGTATAAGGATGCTCATAAAATTTCATGGTTGTAGAGAAATTGTTGATGGGACTGATAAAACTTTTTGTCAGTTCCCTGTATGCTGGGGTGCTTGTCAACTGCGTAAAATTTGAGGAGAAGGAATTTGATGTATTAGGATATGTTGACAGAACATATGTAATAATGAAGCTGCCAAAGTTGATTTTTTTTAATAGAGGTATTAATGCTGGTGTAAAAAGCTTAAGTAAAGTAAGCTTCTAAAGTAAGCTTAAGAAGTAAAAAGGAGGTATTAATGCTGGTGTAAAAAGCTTAAGTAAGATCTTCATATGAAATGTTCTGTACAGTTCTGATTCTCCAGGCTTGGTGCTTAACAGCAGAAAGGAGAGAAAAAGTTAAGAAAAGAGAAGCAGTACAAAATCACAGTACTATACATTACTTAAAAAAACCTCAAAAGAATCTGCCAGAGCAGTCATATTTTGGAACAGATTTCTGGACAGAACAGTGTCATCCCAAAATATAACTAATTGTAAGATCATAACTCATCAGGTAATGTGTGAAGAATAATGTGTGATGTCAGTGTTGGTTGGATTCAGTGAAGATCACATGATCCTAAACTTAATTTGGATGTTAGTGGTAATTTTCTCTTACTTTCTACAGGGAGAAACAGATGGAATATATGACATTGGCTAAAACTTACTTGGAATGTGGAGAACCAAAACTATCACTAAAATGTCTGATTCAATCAAAAGAGTTCCGTCTTTGTGCAGAACTGTGTAAAAAATTAGGAAAGGTATTAAATCCTCACCTTTTCACTTTCCTTTTCCTACAGCTTGTTTTCCTCTCCTATTACTCAGAAAGTATTAGTATCTTTTTGTGTCACGGTAATAGCTGAATGAAACAAGCTCTTTAAGCTGGGCTGTTCGAAGAGAATCATTTGTCAGAGAATAGGCAGAAGAGGAATGAAGTGGAGAACGATGCAATTATGAAGGCTGGCTTTATTTCTTTGGCTTTCCTCAAACACCATCATCAGTCATTTGCAGTCAAAAGTTAGTGAAATGACTGATGTCCTGAAACTTAAGCTGTTGCTTCATTCAGTACTCTGATGATACTGAAACTTCACTGATTACAGCCATTTAAATGGAACCTTAAAACTTGGAAGTATTAGTGTGTTAACAATATGTAATATTTTTTATTTGCAGTGTATTTCCACTAAAAGAATGTAAAATAAATGTTCCCATATATTTGAAGTTCAAGGTACAAGGCTAGGGTTCTCATTCTGCATCCATAACTGTTTTAATTTAGTACTATCCATTCTGACAAATTTGTAAAGCATCAGAAGCATGTGTGGTGTTTTCTAACAACAGGCAGAGCTGGGTAGATAGAATTATTTTGAAAATCCTGTATAATACCTTTCATTTTACACTCTAGTTTTTCAGACACAAATATTTTGAGTTTTTTCTAAAATATTTTGAAGTTTTAGTGATGGTTACTTTAACAAGTATTTGATTACATTCAGATAGTTTAATTACACTTTATTAAAGTGTACTTCTTAATGAGACACATGATGGAATGACAAGATTTATTCTGTTCCTATAGTTTTGACTGTTTACAGCACTTCAGTTTCATTACTGACTTCTGCATTGCAGATGAAAGATGCTGCAGTTTACTATCAGAAAAGCCAGTGCTACAAAGAAGCATCTGAATGTTATGAACTAATTGAGGAGTTTGATCTGGCCATTAAAATGTATTGTCGGGAAGAACTCTATGAAGAAGCAGCAAAGGCCGTTGAAAGGTGTGTCTTGCAAGATGGTATTGGAATATAATTATCTTTTCCATTTCCAAATTCCATATAATGCAGCTGGTTCACTGGGAAATTTTCAGAAGGGTTTTGTCTGCTGACTTTGTTTTACATAAATCCTTTGTGATGTACCTTTAGTAATGGTAGCTGCTTTTTTGAAGGATTAAAGCTTCTTTAATATGTAAAGATTGTTTGATGACCAAAAAGTTCAAGCATTAAAGGCACTTTACCAACTAACAAGTTTTTAAATCAGCCCCCCAAACCATTCATGCAAATTTATCAGCATAGACACAAAAAATCTGCACTCTGAAGTTTATCATGAGAAGATGATAACAAAAAGCTAACGATAATTTACTCACCCAACAGGAAAAAATTACTCGTTCTCAGCTTGCAGGAGAGACTATTTCACAAAACTGGCTTAGGGGATACCTTAATAATTTTACATCAGCCATTAACAATGAATTACTGAATATTCTAAAGTGCATGTTACGAAAGATGCAACCAGGTGTTTTGCTCAGACACTCAATAAGCTACAAAGTATATGCAGATACGTACAACAGACTTGAAAGAATTCTCTCTAAACTGACAAGTTTATGTAAATTTTACAGAATATTGTATATATTGACCCATGGAGAATTCGCTGAAACTCATATTTATTTATAAATGGAAGATTAACACTGATAAAATGTGTTAAAACAATTTTTACATTGATTTGACAGTGTGGAGAATGCTTCACTAATGCTGTAAACCTTGTGATCTTGTTTGTGCCAGAAGTTTTAATAATCGTGATTCTGACAGCCTCATGTTGTAATTAATTTCCTTCTGTAGATCTTCTAAGATGATGTGATCCTCTTTTGCCTGGCTGGCATATCACATGAAACAGTTGGCCTTTTTGAAGGAAGGGCTTCTAGGAGCAACTGTTTGTTTAATGGTTCTTTTTTCTATTGCAGTGCTTTTTTTTTTGTCTAGATTTTTCATCTGTGGTAGTAAATTGATGTATCTGTATTTCAGATATGAAGATACATTGAATGCAAAAGGACAAATGGTTTCCAAACTCTCCTGTACAGCAAATCAGTTGTACTTGGAAGCAGCTGCAAAGTACCTGAGTATGAACAGGACTGAGGAAATGATGCAAGTCCTCTCAAAACTTGATATAGAGGATCAACTTGAGTTTCTGAAGTCTCGTGGATGCTTGCACCAAACAGCAGACTTACTGAAAAGGAAGGATCGCCAGGAGGAGGCTGCAAAGTTGATGAAACAACACGGGTTTGTTCTGGAAGCAGCCAACCTCACGGCTATAAAAGAGTTTCGTGCATCGTGTTTGCTTGCTGAAGCGCGTGCCAGGCTGAGTCGTGGTTCAGAATTACACCTGGGGAATGTGGAGAGCATCCTAAGAGAAGCCCTCGAACTCTGTGAACAAACCAGGCAGAAGTCTGGCATTGCTGAGGCTGTGTTTTTGCAGGGAGCTCTGAAAGGAGACTTCAAGAAGCTGAGCAATGCGTACAGTCAGTTCCTATCTCTGAATCACTCTGCTGGTGCAGTTGAAGCTCTCTTTGCATTATGTCGCTGCAGCACTCCTAGTCAGAACATCCTCTTCATGGCAGCACCTGGCTTAATGGCTCTTCTGAGTCTTGTTAGCGGTCTGAATAAAGCAGCCACCAATGCAGAGAAAGATATGGTGAAGTTATGCTTTGCCTATTTTGGGATTGTCCCAACAGGTGACAGTTGCCAGGTGTCTCAGAATGAAGCTGAACCCATTCTCAAGTTTTTGTTAGACAAGCTAAGTCTAAAAGAGAGGAAGGCAAAAGGTGATTTCTCAGTAAGCACAGAGAAAGTAAAATCAGCTTTGAAGCAGCACTTGTTAAGCAGGTTGTGCTTTATCACACGTGAGTTACTGAGCAGGAAGTACCCTGATATTTGTATGAAGTTCATTGCCGGATTGAACTGTGAAGATGAAACCTGTGAGGGTTACCACAAGCCCTTGTTGCGCCATGAAGCAAAGACAATATTTCAGTGTAAAATGCATCTGGTGGCAATAAATGGACTGTTGTTGGAAGCCACATGCACTTTCCCTAAAGAGCTACTGAATCAGTGCAAAAGCTTCAAGGACATTTTGACTTCTGACATATATGCATCATGTAAATCCCTCCTAGGAATGTTTTTTCCTAATCATTTTCATTTGAGAATACTGTCTGAGAACCCAAAGGCATGCAAAGAAATATTGCAATTCAGTAGTATTATTTCCAAACCTTGTAGAGAGATGTTGAAGAAGTACATCACATATAAGTTTACTAATGAAGACACTGCAGCCAGAAGAGAATCAACTGACTTGTGGCTAAGTGCCATGAAAGTTCTTATCTTATCTTCAGGATATCCTGGAGAATTTGAGAAGCTTCTTTTTAAAGAAGAGGATGATTATAACAAAGAGCTAAAGTTTGCTTTGGCACAGGCAAAAAGTTCCCCAAAGAATAAAGGCCAGGGAGAAAAGACCAAAGGAATAGAAGGCAGACATGGTATGTTGCTACCTGACAAAAATGCTGAAAATGCAGGAAGAACACACTTGTGCTTCATTCGACTTCTTGAAAATTCACTTGAGCAATTCTATGTTCACAAGAACCCGGAAAACTGTAAAAGATTTTTTTTCCGTTTCATGAATGTCCTGATCAAGAAATGCACAAGATACCTGATTCCAAGCATAGGAAATACGGTGATGTTGTTGGAATTCCAGTATATTCTCTGCTGTGCTGTCCTGATGCGACTCTCCAAGAACATTATTCTCAGCCTTCCAAAGAGTTACATTGCTCTCCTTTATTACTGGGACTTTTTGTTCAGACGCAAGGACCATTACAAAGAACTTAAAGACACATTTTCTATTATACAGGAGTACAGACCAAAGGACACAAATGCAGCTGTATACCGTTTCAGATCTCATCTCTGTTACCTATCAGAAGTCTTGTGTGGTGTTCATGGAAGGTTCAATGTCCTCCTGGATGCATTCAGGGATCCCAACTGCATAACTTCAGGGGAGGCTGAGCGGACAGTAGTGCTGTGCTTAGTGATGTTACTGAATGCTGACCAGGTGCAGAGTTCTAAAGATAGATCCCTCTTACGCCACCTCTTTCCTGCAATCAAGGCGATGCTGGAATCAATGAGAAAAGCCTCTCCCTCTAAAGTACCTGGAAGATTGCTGAGGGTCGTGGAACAAGTGAGTGATGCTACACATGTAAGAGAAGTTGCTGCAGGCCTGCAAGAGCTGCTGACAGAGCGAGATGAAGAGCACTTGGTTGACTGCCGCTGGAAGTCAGACACTGCCTACACTCAGGGGCATTCACCTATACGGGGCATCCAGTATGAACGCGTAAACCTTGACAGATTTATAACCTCTTTGGATGAAACAGAATATGCTGATGAGCTGGAAGAGGAATTTGAAGAGGTTCATTGCTTAGAGGACCAAAAAGATCCCCTGGAAGTCATTGCACTCAGCAAGCAACAGAAGCAAGAGCAGAAAGCATCTGCTCAACGCCAGCTGTATCGTGTGTTCCATTTCATTTCTCTATACATGAAGTGGAAAAGGAAGGCCCGCTCCAGAGTTCATCCTGTTGCAATGAAAGAAGAGGAATTTTTATCAGAGATATTCAAAAGAGCAGATATTGACCAAACCCAGTGTGACCTCTGTGGAGTCAGATTCATCCAGAGCTCTGAGAACTATTTCAGCCGGTCAGAAAGCATGGAGGCAGACACTTCTGAACCTCTGACACCAACAGAGAACAGTGGGGAAGAAAAGTTGCATGCAGAAGGAAATGCAATTTCTGTGGCCAATGAGGCCTACATGGAGCACAGAAACACAGAAGAACACACAAATAACCATGCTGCCTACAGACACTATGCCGAGTTTTTCAGAACAAAGATAGATCCAATAATACATGATGGACTGGAAGTAGCGGAGGCCATTAGAGAAAGGGGTTACACCCGAGACGGTTTGGCATATAAAGAAGGTTCCAACTTATGCCAGAGGAAAATCAAAGAGAATATTAAAAAAATTTCAGATGCAGTAGAGGAAATATATGAGAAAAAAGCCTGGGCTAAAGGTAGGACCTTTCCAGTTTTCTTTAAACAATTTAATATGTAATTTTTTGGCCAGACCTCTAGACCTGACAAAACTCTGTTTGAAAATCTTAATGTGGTCAAGAGAAAGGTACTTCAGGTAGCTGAGGGAAAGAAGAACTGAGAGAGCTGGAAATACTGAAAATGTATTCTAAGCTCTTACAACTTAATAAATTACATAGTACAGGTAAAGTGAATAGTAGTGATTTTTTATAGGTAGTAAAGTGAATTTTAACCACATGGTCAGGTGTACTGTGTTCTCTGAACGTACATAGTTTTACAGCAACTTCGCATTTTTACTGACAGGTCATCTTTACTAATTTTTCTACTGTTTCTACTGTTTCCTATTTACTTCTTCCAGGCACAGTAATTTGGATATGCAGGGGTAGTAGCATGGTGGGAGTACTTGGAGTCTTTGACTAAGGGTATCACTGACTATTCTGCCCTTGAACTTGTAATTTTGCTAGGGCTGAACAGACATGGATACTTGACTACAAATCTGTGGTGTGTCAGGTACTCAAAGGCCACCCTGGTATTAAAAAGTTCAGTAAATTACGGTGCTTGAGGTACATATTTTGATATTAGATTCCCCCGCCTTATATGCTTAAAGCATTATTCTATGCTGATTTTTGCAAGCAAAATTGAATTACTGAATGAGTGGCCTAGAAGCAAAATTGTTTGGTGTACTTACTTCAGGAAAGTGACAACTTAAATCATAACATTGTTACTGGCTTCAGTTGTAGAAATCCACCAGTCCTGTCAAGTTGTCATTTTGCCTGTGATGTCTGACAGTAGTGAAAACCTGTAGTATTTGATATGTTCATCAGCTCTGATCAGTGAAATACGTTAAATAGTAACTAAATGTTAGGTTGTGCTCGTCACGTGTAAGCTTTATCTTTAGTCCTAGTGGAAAGTTTTACATATGGATGAAGTCCATGAAGTTTTGCTTATTGTTTACTTGGCTTTCTGCTCAGTGAACCATGATAGTGATGAATAAGAGATGTAGTAGGCTTAATTAGGTAATGGTGGATTTCGTTATGACAATTGCTTGATGAATGTTACCTTGTTCTTACGCTCAGTGAAAATATATATACAGAAATTATATAAGTCTCTGAGATTACTTTTTCCTCTCTTTATAACAGGCATTTTTCAGGTTCTTAATGGTGCAGTTCAGCAAAAGCTGCAACATCTCAGGTCCATGTTTGATTTGTATAATTTCAGAGAGATAACAAAAGTCAAGAACTTTAATACCCAAAAATAAAGTAGAATGTTTTCAGGATTCAGATGTAACTCAAAAAGGGCAGCACAAGGATGTAGAACTTCTCTTCTGACAGTGCTAGTAATGCTGATTGGAATGGGGAGTAATACATGCATGATCTTCATCCACACTAGTGAAATATGCCCCGTATGAGATCACTGGCGACCGTGACTTCTGGGTTTGCAGCATCATCATCCAACATGGCTCTGTGTAATGTCATTTTGTGCTTGACCTGTAGCTGCTGTCCATTTCTCAGCTAAGTGTTCTCACAGAATGTTAACTGTGCTCCATTACAGCTGAAGAAGTAATAACCACACACGCCAACAAATTGGTTGGCACCATTGATGACGCTCGTAAGTGGCTGAAGCAAATGGACTCTCACAGGATAACAGAAGAAGGTATGTTTTAAAACTGCACAGCTTTCTGGGCCCACTACTGAACAGTAGTGGTCTCTAAGCATCACTTCAGTCTCCCTGTCAGCAGCATTGCAGATATTCGCTGACCTTTGAGAGGCAGCCCCACAGGGGCCCTCTGGGAAGCATGAGATAACCAGGCTTTCCTCAGTGGCTCTTCAAAACAGGGCAGCTGGTTGCAGGGCGACCAGAGTGGAGCAAGCCTTCTCGCTGGCCCTCGGTGGATCCCAGCTTGTGTTTGTTTCTTTTATTTTCACTTGCATTTCTCTTGGTTTCGTACAAAAAGTAGCATACATTGATGCAGTCTATTGCATCACAGATCTCTGAGGGCATGTTTAAGACTTCCTTGTGCCTCCCTGAATGTTCAGGTTTAAACATATGTTTAGGTAGTGGGATTACAACAATTGCAGAAACAGGCAGCAATGAAGTGATCAGACTTAAAAAAATGGACCATATGTAAAGCATTAAAGTAGCTCAATTTTAGAAAAATTGGTTGTGATTAAAGCCTTGTGTTGCATCTTCTTATTCCAGCAGATATGGGTAATAAGACTGGAGGTGCTCTTGTAGTCCCAAAAGCAGCCTTAGAGTCTGTCTTGAAAGTCAGCAAGCAAATGTAGTGTCTGCTGAAACGGAATCTTGAGAGAGAGATGAGACAAACTTCTTAGAAAAGTCAAAGGAAATAACAATAGAAACAGATTATCAGTGTGAAAATTAATTAGTAGTACAGCAAGTGTCTTAGCAGTTGCTGCTTCCTTGCAGAGCTCTTAAGCACATTGTCATATTAAGCTAAATACTTCTTAAACATGATTATGCACATATGAAGGTATATTGCTGACATATAAAATAGCAATGGCATAGCTTGTCATGCTGTTAAGAGCAAAAAGTGTTGGGGTTTTCCATTCTGCATTAATTTATTGTTTTTAATATAGGCTTGGTGCATGATAAAGACTTGGAAAATGAAGTGGAAGATGAAATTATGGCTTTTGAAGAACTTGTCCATAAAAAAATCTCAAGGAAGAAAGGAAGACATGGGAAACTATAATTTGAAAAATTATTCCAGATGGCTATTTTATCCTCTTAACAATCTAAGTTTAGAATGAAAAAATTTTTTAAAAAATAGTGGGATGGGATCAGAAGTGGGAAGAATCTGAAGAAAAAGAGCAGCTTATGCTGTGTTTTGTTTTGGGTTTTTTTTATTGCTTGTATTGTGTCAGAATAATTACCTATGTTATGATAATGTAATTGTTAAAACCTATGACTGGACCAATTTCCTTTCAAACCTGTGTGGTAGCTTAAAAGTAACAAAAGCCAAAGAAACAAGCAAGTAGAAAAAAATATTAATGTTCTGACTTATCTCAGGGGTATTTTTCCGCTCAGTCTTTTTTTTCTTCTTCCTTGTAAACTTGCATCATCATTCTTCTGAGCTGGAATCCTCAGAAAAATTGATTGATAGTTTCTCTGATTTTGAGTGTCCTGGTATGTTTAGAACTTTTTGAGTCTTCAGGTGAGATACTTACAGTATCCCTCTTTTCTATTTTTATAGACAAGAAATCTCTAAACACATTCATATTTCTGACAGTGTATATTCTTCTGATTAGATAGGTATGAAAGTTAAGGGTTGTCTTATTTGATAAAGTTTTGATATAAACTTCTACCTGTACCTGTTGAAAAAATGGATAATCTTAATTTCAAAGAACGTTACACATTTTTAGTGCTTTATAATTGTAAGGTTTAATTGATACATTTTTGTAATGTATGATGTTTTTATAAAACCTATAAAATTTTTAAAATCACTTGATCTTGTCTTATTTTTTGAATGCTTTCCAAAAGCCGTATGAGTGGGATTTGTAAATTGGGTCCAGAATATCAGTTTGTTCTGATGGGATCTCAGTGGATCTCCAGCATACTGTAGTGTGCTGGTTTTGGCTGGGATAGAGTTATTTTCTTCCTAGTAGCTGGTATAGTGCTGTGTATTTGAATTTAGGATGAGAATAATGTTGACAACACACAGATGTTTTGGTTGTTGCTGAGCAGTGCTTACTGTAGGTCAAGGACTTCTCGGTTTCCTGTGCTCTGCTAGAGAGCAGGTGCACAAGAAGCTGAGAGGGAGCATGGCCAGGACAGCTGGCCCCAACTGGACAAAGGGACACATTCCACAGCACAGAAACATCTTCTCAGCACATGAACTGGGAGGAGGTGGATGGGACGGGCTGATCACTGCCAGGGAGGGGCTGAGCCTCAGTCAGGGGAGTGAGCAATTGTATTGTGCTTCACTGTTTTTCTTGGGTTTTATTCCACCCTCTCTTTTTTATCTCCCTTTTCACTAAAATTATTATTATTGTCATTAGTACTGTATGTTACTTAATTTCAATTATTAAACTGTTCTTATCTCAACCCACAGGTTTTACCCTTTCCTCTGATTCTCCTCCCCATCCCACAGGGAAGGTTGGAGGGTGAGTGAGCAGCTGTGTGGTAATTAGTTGCTGGCTGGGGTTAAACCACAACATGTAGTCTCCTTTAGTAACCCTTTTATTTAAAACATTTGTGTGTTAAACATAATTAGAGTATTATTTAGTTGTTGAAATATTTTGCCTTTAAAAGGGTTCCTCTTTGTATACATAACAAATTGCTTCAATAATTACCTTTTGTCAAAAACATAATCACTTATTATTATGCTCAGTGTTGTGGAAATGGGACATTTTCATGGGTAAAAATGAAATGCTGCTGTAGAATGGAGCTACGTGGGTAGCAGTAATAATTTTCTATTGCATTGTAAAAGATTCTTTCCAGGTGTTTCTTCTTAAAGAAGTCTTATTGCTTAAGCAAGCATTTAGAAGATAGTTTAGAAACATACATTGATGAAATGTAATGCAAGTCACTTGCACTGTACAGAAGTCAAGAATTAAGAAAGCTGTATCATTAATGTAACTAATTTGGCTTTGTTTTCTGTTATAATGGGTATTTTGCAGAAACTTTTCCTGTTTGGTTTATCAGCTTCACTGTTTATGTTTGTGGCAGTAAACACTACCTAAACCTTTTAAGGACAATTACAATTTCAGAATCCTGGCTGGCCACATTTTAAAGACCTAATGATTATACTTTTTCTTTCTCTTTATGGAAAAAAACCCCAACTTAAACACTATCGTGAAATACCAAGCAAAGGGGGAACAAAGAAAAAGAAATAAGAACAGAAGTTGCCAAGAACTTAATCTTGGGTACCTTTCCTTGGGTACCTGTGATCCTTGATGTGGTTCCATGCAACCCACTGGTTTTTCTCTGACTTTGAATCAGCACTCCCAGATGGAACTTATTTCAATAACATATGAAATACTGACTGCTAGACAAAAATAATGGGAATTAAAATTTCAGAGGTGACAGTTTCAGAGATTTATTAGGTCAAAATTTCAGTAATGTTCAAGCAGAGATGGGAAATCTAGCTGGATCTCCAGACCAATATCACTGCTTTAAGGTTTTTTTTCCCATGTGCTGATCTGCATAAATAAACATGACCCTTCCCTTTCCATGGCAGTCTCTTCAGATAAAAGTTATCTCAGTGCATTAATCCTATTTACATGTTACATTAGCAAAATGAGTTCATCCAGATATACCCTTAGGTTGTGGGGATTTTTTGCTCTATTTTTTTCCTTTTTTTTTTTTTTTTTTTTTTATTCTTTCCCACCTCTGGTGGAAGCCCCAGTGTTCTGGCATCAGCTAATGCCTATGACTCAAAGGGCTTAAGACCCACGACAGGTGCCTTGGTATGTGTGAGATGCATATTGCACTGAAACCTTGGAACTAAGCAGTGGATGCAGGCTGTTGAGCTAATCCACCCACTTCTGCCTGTCTAAGCCATGTTGAAAAGAATTTTGAAAAGGCTTCAAAAGCTCAGAAACTGGTGACTTAAAATCCCTCTCCCTGGTGATACAAAAATGACACCTAAATGAAAAAGAAGAACAAACTATTTGCTGCAGTTGGAAGATGGGGTGTGTGGTCCTAAAGAAGACCAAGTCTCCAAATTTCAGACTCTCCAAGAAAAAAAATCTCTTGCTTGCTTGAATCTCATATTAATACAAAGGACTGTGTGGTAAATGATGTGTACTTTTCATCTTTTTCTTTTATTTCTCTTAAAAACATTTTTTCATTATACTGCCAAACCAATACATGCCCACAGTTTTATTCCAAAACACTTTCCTAACAGTCAGCTGTTACAAACTCTGACTCAGCAAATCATTTAAACACTTGCCATTTTTTAAGCATTTGCTGTCATTCCTAAAGGGAAGCCTTTTACCTCTGTACTTACTGAAAATATAGGAGGAAAGAAATTGTCTTATCTCTGTAAATAAATTGAAAGGTTTTCCTTCCAGCAACCCCTGTAAAAGTATTTGCTGAAAACCAGTAGGAAGCACCCTTCATTACCATGAAAGGGACCACAGCTGTTGCTACCGAGCTTCAACCTTTTTTTGTTGGAGTATTTAGAAAGGTAAATACAGAAAAAAAGAGCTAAAAAAAAAAATATAACCAGCAACAACAAAGTGGCAACTAAAATAATGATAGACAGGGACACACTACTGTATCTGTATTCACTGAAATGGTTATTGCTGATCAACGCAGGAAGGATGTAGACCTGCTAGATGAGTACAGAGGAGTGACATGAAGATGGTAGGAGGGCTGGAACATCTCCCATGTGAAAACAAGCGTGAGAGAGTTGAGATTGTTCAGCATGGAGAAGAAAAGGCTCTGGGGACACCTTAGAGTATCTTCTACTACCTAAAGGTGTCCTAAAAGAGAGCCAGAGAGGGACTTTTTACAAGTACATGTGATAGGACAAGGGGGAAATGCTTTTAACTGACAGAGGATAGGTTTAAATTAGAGATTAGGAAGAAATTATTCTATGAGGGTGATAGGGCACTGGAACATGTTACCCAGAGAAGCTGTAAATGCCCCATCTCTGGCAGTGTTCAGGGCCAGGTTGGATGGGGCTCTGAGCAGCCTGGTCTAGTGGAAGGTGTCCCCGTCCATGGCAGGGGGGTTGGAACTACATAGTCTTTGAGGTCCCTTCCAATCCAAACTGTTCTATAACTCACTTCTCATTAAAACCTTCACATCTACACTTACACAGCAAGACCCAGAGACACCTTGGTGTTAGATTTATGGCATGTCTGCGTTAGCTTGTAACTCAGAAATATATTAGCAAAGTACCAGGCAACACCCCTACTCTTTATCTTCTTCTGGTAGATGGCAGAAATTTTGAGTATCTTCCCTCTCTGTAAGAGCTGGTGTGGTGGGGGTGGAAGAGTTTACGTACTTTAGTTTGTAGTTCTCATGACTACATTCGTACACCAAGATTTCTGACTCTAGACATACTCAACATCAATGTGAAATACTTAAAGAGTCAGATACCTAAACACCAAAGCAGTTGAATTGTCAGATTAATAACCATTGCAAATAAGTATTCTGTGAATCAGAGCATTTATTTCAGTTTTCTGACATGGACTTCTGTAACTGTTTTCAGCCTGTCATCTGAACATGCATGTGCACAGGTAATGTCTATTCATATTCTTACCTTTGCTGTGTTCATCCTGCCTTGTTGCAAGAGGATGGGTTGCAGTGTCTTTGAAGCCTGTTACGGTCATTCTGTGCTGCTTGATCTATGGAAATAGTTCAAATTTCTTTGGAAAGAAATTGGTAGGAGATTCTTAACCTCCCCATATCCCATCTTCTGCTTAGGCCACACACAAAGTTTCATGGTTTAAAGGTGTAGTTGCTAGTGATTTAAGTAATGTTGCTACTCTAGACATTTAGAAGTTACTTTCATTGGTCGTCTGATCAACTGGTTTCTAAACTGTCCTAAGTAAACCAGCGCTGAAACTTTAGCAAATAATTGACAGAATTAGGTTGCCTCTTCAACGTTCTGCAGACAAATAGCGATACCACAGTTTTCATAAGGTCTTGTAGAAGTAAATCCTTGCAATTCTCTTTCAGGGAGGGGTGAGTAGATCATTACTGAAGCTACATTACGTGAGTATAGTGCTATATACCACTCTATACTATTCACTGTAGAATTAGCTGGTCTTGTACTACATTAATGGTAGTTTTGGACAGGGTCCACAAAACTAGAAGAGCCTTTGAACACAGAGTAGCTTGACAGGATGCTGAAGCAGAGTAATTCAGGTGCCTAATTTCTATGGAAAAAGTTGGGTACCACATTATGGTTTATGGAGCAAAAGAGCACTGAGCTGAAAGGTGCTGGTGATCTGAAATGGCATTTCAGATACCAGAATTCGTGCAGAAAGGAAACTGCAGAATACAGGTAAGTTACCGACCCTGGTATCACTGGAGCTTTGACTGGGGAAGTCTGGGTGAAGGAGTGTCTGAAGTGTGGAAACCTTCAGGCATCTCCCTGTCAAAAGAATATATCAGAGTTCTTCACTTCCACCAGGAGACAGACAAAAAAAAGTTTGCTTGGAGGAATACGTGATGATGAATACTTATGTAACAGCTAAGTGGCTGGAATACTTCTCCAGGCTGCTGAGACGGCCAGGATTCAAACAGCCCTCCCAGGAGGATGCTCTGAGCCATCGGATGCCAGTTTGCCTAGAAAACATTCACTGCAGCTGCTGCTGAAGGTGCCTAATTCAGGATATTTTGGGGCCAGAGAGAGGGTGGAAGTGGGACCCATTTGGGAAGGGAATGCATGCATTCAAGTTGCAGGTGTTAACACAGTAGTCCTACACATGAAAAAGATCCACCAGATCTTGGAAGGGGACCTGCGCCTCCAGTGCTGGTGGTGCCTGGTTTCCAGGGTGCGGTTGAGTTCCCTTTCTTTGATAAATGACTGCTGAATTCATTGTGCAGTGAAACAGTTTCAGTAAGAGAGGCGGGATTGCCAGCAGCCCCCCAACCAGGCTCATTGCTGCTAAGTGATAGGTGGATGTGGAGTAAAACCTGGATCTCCTGTTCCCTGGGAGAACGCTCTGATTCAGGAGCTAGTCAACAGTGGCTGTTTTATGAAGATGCCCATGGTATGCAAGAACCTTGGGGAGTGCTTTATTGAACTAAAGTAGATGATGAGAAAGAGCTGCCTTTTTCTGGATCCTGGTTGGACTTGGTGGGTACGTAACATGTTGAGCTACCGAATTTGTCAAAATATGGCAGTTCTGGGCATATAATAGAGGTACAGGGTCAAACCAAGTGTGGTGCACACCAGTATCTTGGGTTTGATACTGGGCAATGGCTAATCCCACCCATTTGAAGCCCTTTCCTTTCCCCCAGTCATTCTGCTGCTGTGTAGGGTCACGTTCAAAGTGGCATTACCTTCAAGGTAAGGAATGCTGCGTTGCAGGCCATACCCATACTGATGAGGCTACTCCTGCCCTTGTGTCCCTTAAATGCAGATACTAATATTCCTCACATAACTCCATCAGTTTTAGAATTGAGAGATCTTAGGGCAACTGGTGCTTTGCAATCTTGTATGATAATCTTTCACTGGAGCAAGTAAGCAGTGCTGTTGAATTTATTCGAACCATGATTATTGGGCGGATATAAAGCACTTAAATACTTAGTTTTAACAAGTCGTGCAGAACCATATTTTCCACAAGGAACTCTTGGTTAGAGACCTGCATAAAGAACAGAAAGATCAAGCTGAAATAAATAAGTAAGTGCCAAAAAACAGTTTCCAAGTTGCTCTGCTTGTCTCTGTAAATAACATGCCTGGGTAGCTATCACTTTTTTTTGACCCTGTCACTTTGAAAGTCTCTGCTGTTCGAGCCAGTGTTACTCAGACAAGATTCAACACCAGCTAATAGGAAGGAATTTCCTGATGTTACGTTCACAGTTTGTCTCCATTCTTTACTTTTGCTGGAGGAGTCTGATGTTTAAGAAAGGAATAAACTTGTAGTACAATGAACTGTACCTGTGAGCTGGGGTATTTATAGCTTCATGCAGCAGTCTGGTTGCAGGGGCGAAGAAAAGTCTTTGGTTGTTGTGTGGAATATGTTTGGCATTGTGAATTAAAATTAGGTTACTGTTTTTTACTGAACAGTGACTATCGATATGGAGAGGGGATTTTTGCCTATCTCCACCACCAGCCTAAGGACGTAAGTCCTTTATGGCCTCACCTTGCCCACTTGGTGTTGTCTAATTCATAAATTGCTAACTCTGCCTGTTTTTTGCTGGAGGATCTTTTTGAAGTTCTTGTGTCTTGTGAATAGGCAAGATAAACATGATGAACTTCCCGCTTTTGAGGACCTGGGTTGGACAATCCCCTTTGTCTGGCAGGAGCTGTAACTCTCTTGAGAAGCTGTCAGGATTGACTGAATCTTGTTCAAGGCTGGGGTCACCACCTGGGACTACTCACTGTTCCCCAACTGAAAAACATTTTCTTCTAGGAGTAATGAGTTTTTAATAGGAGCTGTAATCACCTAGTAATTTAGCCTCAGCCTCTAATTGGAAACACTGATGTATCTGCTTGTCTGACTGAAGCCTTTTGATTGAAACTACTAGAGCACAAACTGAGAAAGTTGTGTCCTTATGGAAAAAGGATACAATCTGTCCAGGTTCAAAGTTGTAGTGTGGACCTCCATCCCCATGATGCCTTAGGATTTTGGCTTTTATATTTTTCAGATCCTGTACTGCTTTAGTGTGTAACTCTAAAACTCCATATAGCCTGTTAGCTACTGTTCTCCCATTCTGGTTAGACATAACAAATCCTCTCTAGGCCTGAGATTCAAGGACACCTTGTTGTCCCAGGCCCCAAAATATGTAAACAAAGCCTCTTAAAAAGGGGAACAAACTTGGGGTAATGACATCATTACCTGAAATTGTAATTGGAAGATTAATCCCAATATGCGAATAGGCCAAACTTACAAAAGTGTGAAAAACCCATGCCCCATCGTCCATTTTGAGTGTAGCCCTAGGGCTCTGTCTGCCCATGGTCTACCTTATTGAAGGCCCTTCAATAAATACCTGCTTTTATCCTCTTAATTTTGTCTAGCCTCTGTTTTTAGGTAGGCTCCCAAGGCATCACCATTATTCCTTCTAACTAAATTGGGGTGAGACAGAAGAGAAAATGCCATGTCTTGTCTGATGCTTATCTTCAAAGCATTGTCCCAAAATATGGTTCTTCAACCTGGTGTGCATGAGGGCATTCCAAACATAGAGTCAAGGTATTTATTTACAGTTCTGCACAGAAAGGGATGCTGGGTGGCCAATCCACAAAGCCATCATGATGGCTATAAAAAATTTTCACTATTTATACATTTTAACAAACAAAGGCATTAATATTCACTTGCTTCAAGTTACACAGTTCTCTTATTAATTAGTATTCTGTCTTCTGTTGGTTGAGTCCCTCACTTCTTATGCTGATTGGTCCACGTGCTCAATTTTTCTCTTCAGATAGTGGGTTTCTTGTGTCAGTGGTCACGAAATCCCCCTGCCAGAACTACCTTTTACCCACTTGGAGCTCATTTCAGCACAGCTGCTTGAGTTGACTTGTTAGTTTCTTCCTTATCTTGGGAGTTTTTCCAAACGTCCTTGTGGCCCGTAAATTCTGCATTCTTTTTGTCTACTATAGTAATACATCCTTCTCCCCTGAGATCATTGAAATGATCAAGCCCTAAATCTTAACAAGGCAATTCCACCAACAACCTTTCTAACACCTGGGTATTGCAGCCATCCCCATTTTTTAACTCATTCTGCAAAGATTACTAAAAAAATTACCTGAAATGGGGAATAAAATTATCTGTCCACCTAGCTTGATTGATAGATAGACCATTATAGGTACTCGAGGGAAAAACAGTTCCTTTGAGCATTCAAACTGAAAAAAGTCCCAAACCATACAAACTTTTCTCTTTATGAAAGCTGCAATATCCACAGTAAGAATTAAGTTGGGAGGTTTTTGAATTTGAGAGGTTTCACCTCAGTGATAAATGAGATGTCGTCTCTCTTTTTTCCTGATTTTTTCTGTGTTTCCTCTTTCAGCAGCATCTCAATTCCAGACCTTGAGATCTGGACTAAAATACTGTCTGAACACAGGTTTTGATATTCTGCTTAGTTACACATGGTGGACAATTTTGTATTCCATGACCACAAACTTCCCCCCACTCCTCATACTGCCAGATTCACCAATTTAGAATTGTTGCACAATAGTTGGCTTAAAGCCATAGGATTGCATTGTGTGTTTAATGAAATTTGATACCTTTATTTCCTGAGTTTTTTCGACTGTCTTCAGCCAAACCTGGTTTTCCTCCCCATCCAAGAGTACTTGACTTACTGCTTTCTTTAAAAGAAACAGAAAATCTGAAGTGAGCACTTCCTTCCAGGAGCCAGATATCAAAGATAAATACCAACTGGCCGTAAGACTCAGGATTAAACCTCAAAATTTGGAAATAGTGAGATGTATGACTGAATTTGACTGTGGCAGGGAAAAGAGGAAGAAAAATAGTCTTTATTGTCAGATATCGTCTGTTTCTTTCTGTTCCTAATAGGTAGGGTGGAGGTGATCAGCAGTGAACACCATGTGGGATTTTACAGCAGCTTTTTAGTCATTTAGTCAAATGGGCTGTAGAAGCCTCTTCTTACACAGGGGATTAGCTAAGAAGCAATGTCATATTTCAAAATGAAGCACTTGGGCAGTGGGTGTGTGTGGAGGAGAGAGTGGGATTGTGCTGTAAAAAGTGCTCACATTTTTAGCCAGACAGCAGTTCTGCAGCAAATAAAATCTCTCTCTCCAACAGATGGAGGAGAGGTGAGTGGGAGGGAAGTTTGGAAGCGCACTTTGTCATTTCTGTTCGCTCACTGCTTCGTCTGCAAGGGAGAGTGCATGAAATACCAGTTGATGAAAGTGTGGAATAAAAAGTGTAGCAGCATCAAGGAGATAGAGGCAACTCTCCATGGAGCAGCTTCCATCTGGAACTGTCAAAATGCTTTACAAACACCAGACAGCTGAGCTTTGTGATATCCCGGTGGACAGGTATTGATCATTCCTATTTAGAGATTAAGAAATTCAGGAATAGAAAGTGCATGGCAAGATTTAGGTGCAAAAGAATATTGATTTCTAGGGCTGGACTTCATGCTATTGTCATCTTCTGCTTCCAGTACAGGACCTCACTCCCTGTATGTTGTTCAGACTTTGACTAGCTGCCTGGAGTAACATGGACAGTTCTGCCTAACCCAGCCTCCCCTTGGAATACACTGCAATTTGCTTTCCATGATCAGGCTTAATTTACCTATCACTTTCATTAGAACTGATGACTTTAAAACTCTCCTGGAAAGCAAATGTTCTCATCTGAAAATGGCAGGGAGAGAATCACGAAGTGAGAGTATCTGTATTGTTTCCACCTGCAAAATTTTACTTATTCCTCCCTCAACCTTTGTTTTAAATAGGGGGTAGGGGGGAGTAAAAAATCATCTCTGATAATTTGTTGCAATATAAATTAATTAGCTTTCTACATTTCCTCAAAAAAGGGCTGCTGTTTCAAAACAAGGTCAAAAACACGGTTACATGAAGATATATGTATTTGGGTGAAATGTTTAAACATGAGCTCAGAGAGAGCTGTAAGTTCTGCTGCCCCTGCACTGGAAGGAACTATATTTGCACCCAGCATAAATGCTTCCAAACACATCTTAATCTTATTTATACTTGTGGAAAAGTGGAGTAAACCTGGTAAAAATCAGATTACTTCCATTGCCATAAAGGCAAAACAAGCAAAATCAGAGTCAGGTTCTTGAGGTCTTACTGCAGGGCAGATAGGTCTCAATGAGCTGAGGTGTACTTTCTGAACTACACCAACCTCCTGACCTGTTCATCTAGTCAGAAATCAGAACAGGGATGTTCTCTTGCCAGCTGGACTGGACGTGGATATTACTGAATGGAAGGCTGCACAGCAATGGAGCTCTAGTTTGCTTTCTCAGGCTCTAGAAAGTGTTTATTCCTGTGGCTGGGAGATTGTGTCTCTGTACATAGGAGGATTTCCTCAGCTGATGGTCTCAAATGTTAAGACTGATTGCTGTTTTTCAGCCTTTGTAAGGTGATTCTGCCTGTGTTGCACAAGGGCCTGGTGTTCTGGCTGATTGATTAGGTAACCAAAACATGGATTCACCCCTGGGTTTATGCTTTTGAACTGTGCTATCTCAGATGAATCAGTCCTGTTTGTTCCTGCCTTGCTAAACCGAGGTAACAAAATACAGTCTGCAAATGTCTGACATTCATAATCTGACTATATTGCAAACTATTTATATCATTGCAAACTATTTATATCTTCAATGCTGACTCACAAAGCAAGGTATTTCACTGAGGCTGAAAGGGAAATGACCCTGCATCTTTTCCAGCTTATTTGTAATTTCATTTTTTTGTCCCTCTTTGGGGATCTCTGTCCTACTTTCCATCACACATATTAGCCTTGGCCGATTGATATGACAAGATAAAGAGCCTTGAGCAAAATCAGCCTTATAAACAATGATAGAAAATTATTTTGCTTCATGTATCAGGAAAATACCTTAAGCAGAATGGAAGAGCATTAACTGACCCATTTCCAGACTAAGTTATGAGTAGGTTAACAAAGAAACGAAAATGTATAGTTTGCTGGTTTATTTTTCTGCCTTGGTATGAAAAGACAGAATAAAACAAGAGTGGCTTCAAAAAAGAGCTACAGCTGGGCCCACCGTCATGAATGCTTTCTACTAAAATGTGTTTACTGCTTATGTCCTGAATATTGCCATGAAAATGTGTATTGCAGATTAGAGTTATTATGAAATCCTTGTAAATTATGCCAAGGAAAATATCTGTATTTGTTGTCAGTCACAGAAGTCCAGTCAGTGTAATAGGCGAAATCACCTCTTGTGATTTGGTGCGTAGGATTTGCTGAAGGAATAAATTATATCCTTTTTTCTGCATGAAAAGCTAAATTCAATACAAGGACCATTAGAACTTGACAAGTTGATTGGGTGTTGAAACCTGGGTGGAAGAGAATTTACAACCTAATGACAAACCTTGAAGAGGAGGAGTTAACCTCCTCTGCTTCTAGATGTCTTGAAGGACATATGACCACAAAGAAGTCCTTATTCAAATAGTTTTAACTTCAAAATATAATTCAATAAATGTGTTGTTATTAATCATAATATTCCATGTAATTATATTTATTTGCTTAAAGTAATCAAGTTTTTGCCTATTATATATAATTGATATTTCCATCCAAATTAGCTTAACTCAAATCATGAATAGAAGGGAATCCCCTTAGAAACAAAAAGCATTATCTGCCTTTTTCTAATAGAATACAGTCTAACAATTAAGTTACCTAATATACATTCTTCTGGTTACCAAAGAAAAGGTACCAAATTTAGTATAAACGCCTCACTTACTTGCAAAACAGCATGCCTTAATAATTGCTAAAAGTGAGAATCAATCTTCAGAAAAATAACTAAGTATAACCAATGTGAGATAAGAATAAAACCACATTTTGAATCAGGATGTGTTCTTTGCTGAACTAAATCATGTTAAAATTAGCTTTTCCAGCCTTACCCATATGTTACCTTTCTCTTTGAGCTCTTGTAGGATTTCTGTGCATTTGATGATAGCTGCATTTGTGAGGTTGGTTTTTTTTTTTTTGGTTTTCTTTTTGGTATCAGTTGAGTAATGAACAATTAATAGATGACCTCAAATGATGTGCAGATCTCAAATGTACATCTTTCTTTTCTGTTTAGTGAAAGCACATTAAGGCAAATGTGTTCAGTGAATGTGTTAGGCACTCAAATGCCTGGTGCTTGGCTCCACAATGAAATCCAAAATCTTCTGTTCAGAAATATATACAGTTCATGTAGAGAATAAAACTCTTCAGGATGTGATCCAGTGCAGCCATTACACTTGTTTTATGAGATCAGCTAAAATGTACAGCTGCTTCAAGCTAGGCATGTGGAAATAAAGGGGAGAAGAATCAATGTCTGCCTGAGGTGCCCTGGTGTCTATATGGGATCCATCTCCCTGAGATACCTCCTAGAGCTCCATCCTGAAGGCAACAGTGAAATAGTGGGAGCATTTGTACACAAAATGGTAGCACAGAGAGCCTTTTCTTACCCAGAATATTCAGACCATCAATATCTCCCACTCTGAGACCATAACACAAAGCCAAACTGGAGGAAAGGTTCCCTCTAAAGCCTGGTCCTTTCATGTAAACAGTCATTAAGAGACTTACTGGGTGAGAAAGTCAGGGGGTCCAGGGACCAAGATCTTGCTGCCCAGTGCTGGGGTGGTGAAGCCTGATTACCTCTCTTCACTAAATTCTGCACTAAACAGCTTCTGGATAAAACAAAGGTGCTCAGAGAACTTAGATGTGGCTGAGGGGAAGGGGAGATGCTTAAGAATGTGATTTTGGTTTGGTGAACTTAAGTCTCATTTCTATGACTTTCAGCTCTTAAATCTAGTCCTTGGTCACTCCTCTGAGAGTTTAGAAGTAAAAGAACCAGCTCCACTTTGTTTCTCAGCACATGAGTACTAATTGTTTCCCTTTGGATTTATGCCATGTCATCTAATATGCAGTGAATAAACAAAGCTGTAAGTCATGTGCAATCATCCCCAACCTACTGGAGTTACTAACAGCACCCACTCACAGACGTTTTAACAGAGACTCAGCTTTCCTTTAAATTCTCTCTTGGAAAAGTGGCCATAAAATATCCCAGGCTCAGATAGACTCCATTCTGAAAGAATTCTTATTGAAAACTTTCAGTATTTACCACAGCATGATTCTCCCTAAATTGTCCTCCTTTGGAGTGCTAGCTGAACATTCAAAACTAATAAGCTGATAATATTGCCTCCAGAAAATTTCTATGCCCTTGTAATATAGTTGCTCGTATTACTGTAACACAGAAATTTGATTGAAACCTTAATTTTTTTACACGTCTAAAATGAATTAATTCCCATTACTGCTTTAAACACACCCAAATTTAAAATATAAAGCAAGAATTTGTTGACATGGTGCTGCTCTTTCTCTTATTTTACTGGAGAGGTAATTTTTTGTTACAATCTTGATTTTCAAGCACAGTTCACACTCACCACAGGACATGAAGTACTGAGTAGAGTGAAATAATGGGTGTAGCTTCCTTAAATCTTCCAGTAGAAAGGGCAGGGGAATAGCCAGTCTGCAGTCTTTTCAAAACATAATATTAAAAATGGTTCTGCACAGACTGAATTCAGTTCCTCATCTCCGATTCTTGGGAGTTTGTCACACACTGGACAGTATTGATGTATGACCAATGTGTGCATTGGCACATGTATGATCTATGTATTTAATATACGCTGTATTTAAAGATACCTGAAACTCCAGATATTCTCAGCCAGTTACTTGAAGTAGGTGAAATTTATACATGGAATACCCATTTTCCCTTTAAAGAGCAGAGTCTCTACGTTTGTTCCTGAAATGAGCAAAGTTATCCATAAAAGCTTCTCATCTCCTTGGTTTAAGCAGACAGACCGTGAGTTTTTACATCTTGGCTGACTCTCTCTTTTATTCATATTTGATGGAAAACTCAGTAGATAATTCCAATTACTCCGATACAAAGATGGAATATTGGTCTCTATCTGCAGTTTCACACAAATGTCTCATGTATGCCACACTTCAGCACCAGCTTCTTGTAAGGGAAATGCATCCTTGGAGTGTGTTTCACAGTCTTATGGTGATCTTCAGCTCAGGCATGGGAGGATAAAGCCTGGCTAACAACTCTGATCAAGTTTTCATTGTAAACTTCACTCCTTTCTCTATGAAAACCGTAAGACAGATGCTGTATTTGTATCTTGTTAAGTAAATAAAAGGCATAGCTGGTGAGATGTAGGATTTCTCATTCAGCTTAGCTGGCACAAACTATCCACAGGGCTTTGCTGGTGATGTGAAGAAGTTGCCTGGGTAGCAGAATATTGTCCCCAGGCTCCCAGGCTGAGAACAAGTACAACACTGCAGGCCTGTTTCTAATAAACATAGAGGGATTAGAAAGTGATTGCTTACTTTGACCTTCTTCACTTTTGCTTCTTTCCTTGAGAGAGATTTATGGATCATTTAAGGGAGGGAAAAGAAAACATGTTTGCAGGGGATAATTTAGAAGTGAACTTCAATTTTTGGGGACTTTTCATGTTTTTTTAGACAAACTACTGCTTAACTAGATGAAGTGTTGCAGACAACAGGTGTTCACTGCATTGTGGTGTCTTTGTTTGAAGTGAGGTGCCACATGGACTTTTGTGAAGTGATCTGCAATGGATCTAAGATGGCTGTAGAGAGACTGAATTTTCTCAGATGGAAATTGCAACCGGTGTTTCTACTCTCACCTTTTCACCATTAAAATGTCAAGTCTAATTTTCCTTGGTTTAGACAGAGAGTGTCAGGAACACTGGAAAACGAGAAAAGTATAAATTAAAGGTTGTAGCCATCTGTAACCATAACAATAAATATCATTGTCTGTACAGTTGATACTTCATCCATGTCTTCTGCCTGAGAAGACTGAAAAAGCATTCATGTCAATGCACTATTCATTGGTCTAGTCTCAGGTCTTTGAGTTCAAAGCAGTTTAAAATCTTGGCATAGCTGTTTAGGAATGAAATTTGAGTGGAGGTCTGATAGAAAGATGGTTTTCATCTCTTGCAAAATGGCTAATTTAACGCTATAACAGGTCATTTCTGCAATGGCGCACCTACATTAACTTCCAGTTTGAATCTCCCATCAAAGCAAGACGTTAAAAACAGCATTGGGTAGAGCAGTAGAGAATGAGCTGGAACCACAGATTTGTGTCAGGGAAGGAGGGACAGAAAACTTTAACAGAACATCTTATGCCAAGTTCTGTTCCAACAAAATGTCTCTGAGATAGGGGCAGCTCTGATCTGACTGAAGTGGGAGATGGAATGATGGATTGTGCCCGCACCATTTGATGTGTGAGCTCATTATGTGTCTGAAGGACACGTGGCAGAGGAAAGGCAATACTAAGCAGAGTCCTCTTGTCTGAGTAAGCATAGTTTGGGATACCCCTCAAATTTTTCTCCCCTTTCTTGAGGGGAGAGGGACAAAACCAGAAAAAAATTATCTTTCTGCCATGTGGCTGTGTGCTAAAGCACCATATCCATAAAAAAATCCTAATAAAGCACTTAACTGCCTGTTCTTGCCTTTTGCATCTTTCTCCTTGACTTAGGTATGAATACACTGGCAGCTATATAGAAGCACTTTTAGAACTGCTTTCTCTGGGGTTCATTAGGGCCAGTGGAAAACCACACACTTTCTCATTAATTTTCACCTTGTCCAGTTATGTGCATCTCTTGCACTCTAGTTTTAAAGGCTAAATCAGGAAAGCAATGAAATTAATGTATAAAAAGCTCAAAAGCTTATAAATAATGGATTACATCATATTGGCCTAGGAAGCAAAGAAAGTGCTATCAAAAAAAGGTGACAAGTCTTTTAAGATGCTTTTCTGAGGAGTCAAAATTAATGCCATGTGCTGATTTTACTATGTTATCCTAAGATTGACAGTGTGTCTGTGGTCCCTATCAGAAAATCAGTGAGATTTAAGTGAGTTTTCTGTGAGCAGGGGGACTAATCAATCCTGCTTTCCTATGAATTGTCCTTTGCCTCCAGTCTTACCTCTTCCTTCATACTTTCCTCCAATTTGAATAATGTCAGCCCTCCACTATGTGCTGTTGATGCAGCAGCTGTCGATGCTATCCCAGAAAAACAGGGCCCAGGCTAATGTGAGGCTGCCCATGGATGATTACACATGTTCTACTGCCAGTTGGTTGTCAGCAGTTGCATATGTGAAGAGCAGCTACATCCTGGTTGCTTCGCTCCCGTGAGGGAAAATAATTTGGCTTGCTATGTGCTAGCCAGATTCAAGTTTTCAGAAAATGTATACAAGACAGTTAAATTTCAAATGTCTACTCTCTTGTCAATTTTGGTAGAAATTAGTCAGTGCTGTCAAAATTATTGGGCAAGGAAAGGGAAATAGACAAATGAGAAATTGAAGAGAAAATCACAGCCTCAAAATTCTTTTTTTCTTGGGAATTCAGGCCTGAAACAGTTAATGCCAGTATTGCATATTTGTCTGCTGCTTCTTCAACCTGTAATGCTGGTATTGTCAAGGTACTCTTTCTCAATCAGGAGGGCTGAGCATTTTTTTATGGTAATGCAATTTCTCATATAACTGTAGCTGAGGCTTCAAAAAATACTTGTTAGATTGTGAGATTAAGGAAATATAAAAAGTAGCCAGGACAGCTTCTCCTGTTTTGGTTCTCTTGATGATTTGATATCTCGTTCATCAAAGTCCAGAATAAATAGCTCATTCTAACTGGGGCTCCCAAAAGTTATGGCACCAGTGGCACCAGTTGTCCTAAGCATGCAGAGAAGGAGCAGCTGGTGACTGTTTTTACACACAATCTTCCTCTAAATATTAGAGGGTGCTTTGCAATGTGATATTATTATTTACACCTCAGTAATACCAAGAGGTCCTAGCTGAAAGTGGAGCCTGAAGGTACAATTTTTTGGATCTACAGTGCTGTAGGAGAGAGTCCTGTTCTCAGTTTCCCTCTGTCTATTTCCTCCAAAATATCACAGCTAATTAGGAAGAGGAAAGGCAGGCGCCATGAAATGAGGTGACTTGTGCCAGGCTCCAGAGCAGATCTGTGCTGTGTGTCCTGAGAATAGAGCTCAGTGTCGTGCTGCCCAATGGGAATCTCTTCCCTGGATTCCCTGGCTGCATCTCAAGGTCCCAACTAAAGTGTTGCGTTTCTAATACGGTTTTACAAAACTCAGAAGTTTTAAGGAAACATTATAAAAACGTGGTAAATATAGACAACTCTTCAAAACATTTGAAATACTCTGGGTACAGCTGAGCAGTATTCATTCACTTTAATGCAAGGTTGTTAAAATCTTTATTGAGACAAGGGGAGAAAAGGGGGGGGGGGAAGTAATTTGTTTTCAAGGATTCTGCTTCATTGTGTGCTTTTCAGACACTCATGATTTGTCATTCGGCTGTGATTTCTTATGAGAATTACATTCCTAATAAATACATTTGTGTTTACCTTGTCATTAGCGTAAATGTGTGAACACTCCATGCATTTACCATGCACAGGCCTTGTGAAAGTCTCTTGGCCTTGTGAAAATGACACAGTTTTTTCCCCCGACACATTCTATTCTTTAATATACTTTTCTATTTTGTAGAATGCTGCTTTTTTTGTTACTGCCTTGGATCACAAATGGTCTTCATTTCCCTATTCTTCTGAACTAAATAGCTAAAAGCAGGTTCCTGTGGATGTGAAAGGGGTTATGAATCATACAAATAAAAATATGTTAACTTCTTGATAACTTCTTGTGCGTGCTGTAATCCATTAGAAACATTCTTATTCCATGTGGCTTAACCTTGTACTTCCTTCCTATTTTAAGTGACAATCATCAATTAATTGAAGTGTATTTTGGACCCAGCTCATCAGACTGTCAGAACTGTGTGTTGCAATGCATTAATATAATTCCAGGTGCCACTTTACATTGTCACCTCTTAATATTACTGTACTATGACAATAATGGATTGAATAACTGCGATTGCAAGGCAGTCTTTTGGGGGTTAGTGTGATAAAAGTGAAGGTATGTTACATGCTCTAAATTCTCCTCCCTATTGAGTACAAAGTCCTTTTGCAGGGGCTTTATATTTCCATATAGAGAGAGATCTGGCTCTCTTCAGCTCTCAGTAAGAGCAGGCTGGTCCTATCATTCCAGATGGTTTGACCTGCCTGATGTGATTGCCTAGGAGTCCCACTGAGGTCTCTCTGTCCATGAGATCACCACCTGTGTAGGCTTTCCCCATGAATTCTCCTTGGGGAGAAGTTTCAAAATGCCTAATTCCTGTGCACCCAAGTTCCTTCTATGTCACGTGTGCTTCTTATGCTGAGTTGGAGAAGGCCATCAGGAATGCTGCTGTGGCTGACTCTGCAAAAGCATGGGCAAGAAACAAGTTCTGTCCTGGATAAGAAATAGAAAAGTGATGCTGAAAGTAAGCAGAAAGTAGAGGTGATAGTGCCCTGTTTGCTGTCTGAATTTTAATTACAGTGGAATGTATTCAAGAGTGATAAGGAAAATACAGATTCTTTATCCATTTTTCCTAAGAATCATAAGTATTATTAATCAGACTGGCGCTTGCACAAAATACATTTTTTCAAGTATTCTTAATGAAAGCATAGAAGATGGGATTTTTTTTATGACAATGCTAAAGTCCACATTTTGTATTATTTGGGAGGTTTCTCAGATAAAATCTGCAGTTTTCAAATTTTTGCTTTTCCAACCGGTTGTTTGGAAAAACCATAGGCATTGTTGGCATGAAAAGTCCTTATTTCAAAAGGGACGTGAAAAAGAATTCAAGGAAGATCTACAGCTACATTACACAGAAGACTGACTGCAGCATCTCGGTCCCTCCTTTTCGCACGTATGAACACAACAGCTTGTGGCCACATTTCCCAAAGATGCAGCACAGGCTGGTCAGTTTGATTCCTGGTCACCCACTCCTGAAAACAGAAACACCTTCCTTGTTCCGGCCTTTTCATTCAGTGCAGAACTGAGGATTTGAATTCACTCATTAAGCCCAGCTGCTTAACATAGAGAAACATCTATTGCCCCTCGGATTACCTGAAGAGGTGCCCAGAAAATCAGTGATCCCTCTCTTGCCTTCCCAGTAGCAGCCACTTTGCTCTGGTGTCACTCACAACTCCGGCCTGTTCATCAGTACTGACCAGTGTTAGATTAAATGACCTTGGGGGAAAAGATGATGTCAGACTGGTATTGCTATTTCTGGTTTACTGGTCTGTTTTCCCCATCCATCTTTATTTTTCTGGTAGTGTTCTATTTCTACAGTAACAATATAGATGTGATTAGTAAGTATAAACTCCCTGCTTCCAAACACTAAGAATTGTGTCATTTAGAAACGTATCTGTACAAACACTGTCTCACACTGTTTGCAGCTAAATTTTCTGTTGCCTGAGCCATCAGTGGCAGTGAAAACCAGTGTCTCCAAGAAGCTAAGGTTCCTTTTCTCTTTACATGAGGCACGAAATAAGCTGATATGTAGCAAATAGAAGTATTCACAGCAGGAACCATGTTCAAAACTTCAAAGCAAGGAAGGGAGAGTAACTTCTAAGCAAGGAGAGGAGTGTATTTTCAAAGCTATACTGTCAACCAGGGGATATGGCTCCTAAAAATCCACAAAGAGCTTACCTAGGTGTATGAATTCCTAGGGTGCTTTCAAAAAAATACATCCAGCATCAAATATTGTAATAACAATGGCAAATATTGAGGCACACAAAGTCAGGCAGTTTGGGTTTGGATTCTATTTCTGTGGCTTGCTAGGTGACCCTCATTGAGTGTCTCTGTGTTTCAAATTTCTTACTTTTAATATTCATTTGAGGTACTTACATATAGTTTATGTACCTTTACTGTTTTTCTCCAGCTCTAGATTTTGATCAGGTCATCTATTAATGAAGTTCCTACATGCCTTATATCATTGTGAAAGATTTCACTGAATGTTGATGATCTTTGCTATACTTGAATGAAAGACATTATTAAATGCAAAATATAAATATAATAAATATAAATAAAATAAAAAGTGTCTCCTTTGAGAAGTGTCCTAATGATAAGCATGCCATTCTGTGAGTCTTCCTAGAAGGCAAAAGTCATAATTCTGTATGTATTGTTTAGCACAGGTAAAGCTGAAATCTGGCATGTCAGGGGATGTCAGGTAGTCACATTTCTACTCATTTGATACAACTGAGTGTCTCTTTAATACAGTAACACTTTCTAAAACAAGTAATGGAGAATTATCCCACATCATCAAAACACTGCCATTTATAAAACACCTATTATCAATGCCCTTTTCCACTGTAGTTTCTAATTATCTGAATTTGACACTGATTAAGTATTTTCATGACTTAGAAGCTGAAATAATGCAGCATGTTAGAGGAAGATAACAGAACTTACTTTGGTAAGAATACAATGCTCTTTTCTAAATATGCCCTTTAAACAAAAAGTTATTTCTGGAAAGAAGTAGACAATTATGTTCATTATCTTCTTTCTTGGTTAGGTAATAAGTTGCCAAAGTCTGGTTTTTGCTTTGGATATCTGCTGGCCTGCTGACTGTGGCTGAGGAAGCTTTGGATCCTGACTTTTAAAATTTGATCTTGTAAATTTGTTCAGTGTTGTTGTTATGTAAATGCCCATAATATCACTGTTCTGGCAGTGAAGAGTGATATCATAGATCCCACTTGATTCCAGTCTGGTATTAGAATTTGGTTTCTATTGGGAACTCTTTCCTTCATGACCTTTAGCATACATCTAAGGAGTAGCATGGATGTAAACTCTTTGATTTTTTAAAATTTAGTTTTGAGGGTGGAGGGTAAACCCTGCATTGTTCACATATAGCTTGGCATTTGTTTTTTGTGATTTGAATAATGCCTGTCATTTTTGGTATTTTACTGATGGCTTTTTGATTTCTTATTGAAGAGGTCTGAAATATTAGCTTGGATTTTAATTGGATATTAATGGAGCTCTAAAAGCAGCAGACTGTTAGCTACCATCACCTTCATTCAGATTAATTCCTTCATCTTTTGCCCCTTGTATTTCATATACTCAAGCCATAGAAGATGAGGTAGAAAGGTGGTTTAGAGAGAACTCAGTCTTATTTTTATTTCTCTGAAAAGGTCAGGGTTTTATTTGCTTTTATTTTTTAAATTAAATGCACTGGGTTTCTTTTTTTCTTTAAAGGGAGCTATATTAACTGCTATCTTATTTACAATCTAGGTATTTTTGCAAATAGGAAATCATCCCTGATAGTTCTGCCAGAAGCAGCAGTGTCAGGGTGCCTGTCACACGTCTGCATTTCAGCCTCTGTGTCAGTGGAAGCTACTTTACAGCACATGATGTGACAAAGTTTAATGTGCCCCAAGCAACCGTTGGCTCCTGGCGTTTGGAATATCCCAGCCACATGGGATATTCATATTCATCTGAAAATGATAAACACACTTTTCTTTATAGACTACAGAAAAATTACATTATAGCGCTGGGCTTTGAGATTTCAAGCCTAATTTGCCACCTCAAGGACTATTAGCAAAAGCACTGTGTATGAATGACTTTCACATAAAAATGACAGACTAACATTTTCGTTATTGAAACCACATTATGAAGCTGCTATTTCTATGCCGATTTATTCAATATTCTAGATTAGATTTCTGGACATTAGGAAGACAGCTCTCATCAGACTTTGTGAATAAACTGATTAAGTTTAAAGTATATGCTTTTTTCTTGTCAAAAAGCAATTGCAATTTCTTTTAAATTATGCAAAACAGAGGAAAATATATATAGTAGCTCTTGCTACTTCTTCCTCACTTGGAATGGTGTTATAGGTGATTTACCATTTTCAAAGCAATGTGTTGTGATAGCAGAAGGGATGATCCTATCTGGGATGTAACTTAATAGGTCCACCACGAAAAAATGTGGATTTATTTTTAATGATATATTCTTAAAAATACGACAAGAAACAAAATACAATTGCTGAGCATGGTCATCTAGAGAGAATAATTCCCCAAGAAGATCAGTAGGAATTTTTGTTTTACGTATCTCCTTTAATTTAAGTACAGCCCTTGAAACAGAACAGGTGCCAGCAGAATCCTGGGTCTCAAGGGAGGAGAAAAGGGAGAGAAAGAAGAGGTGGTTTCTAAGGCAGAAGGAAATTGCTGATTTTAGGACAAGGCAAAAAGGAAGTAGGATTTCTTACTAAAAGAGACTGAATATCCATTTCCAAGGGTGTATCAACAAATCTGTTGTCAGTCGTAGCCGTATGTAGATACTGTGTATGAGCTGGGTGTGCGACACACAGAGACCTGTATTTGACAACTTTCTGCTGATTCATTTCAGTCTGTGAAATTCAGCTTTTTTACAGGTTAAAAAGGTATCACTGGGAAGGCAATCTCGTGGTTCTTGTTTATCCTTATTAAGAAATGGCAAGGAAGCAGCAGATGGTTTAGTAGAGGAATGGAGTGTTTGAGGTCATTGGCTGGTTAAAAAGTGGATTAAAGGAAAAACCACTTCACTGACTGATGAAGGCAGAGGTGACAATTTTCCAGAGGCAAGGAGGAATGAGGTGTCTTCAGAAGTCTGTATTCACTCCTCTGTTTTTCATATTACAATAAGAAATGAGAGTATTACTGATCTAGTGTTGATTTTCGGGCGACGTTACATTCTTATTTTGGAAGCCAACTGCAGGGAGTAATATAATTAAGTGATACTTAGCTGTTCTAAGGATTTTGCATCTATCAACAGCAAATCCCTTTAACTGATGACGTTTTACATTGAAAAGGTCACACACAGAAAAGTGGAATGACCTGGTAGAGGAGTCCCAGAGACAGGAACTGAACACGGTCCCTGATTTCTTAAGACAGGTTTAATAACTGAAATACCAACAACTGCAGAAATTAGTTGTAACATTGTTTAAAGAACCAGAGTATATGTTTAACATGTTCTGCTTCGTCCTGTTCACACAGTTTGAGGCCAGAATGATGTAACACTACATCTTTTAGTCTGACCTGGATATCTCTAGCCACTATTTTGCATGTAAGTCCAACTTCTTTATTGGGATGCTGTATTTATCAGTTATTTATACAGTATTTATATATTATTTTCCACAGAGTCATCTTGTGCTATTAGGGGAGTTCCAAAGAGTAAAATACAGCTTCCCTCCACAATTTGTGCCAATGATTATTCACTCCCATCGATAACACTTCTAATTTGAATTTACCCACCTTCAGCTTCCAGACATCGACTCTCTTACCCATTTCAACTACAAGACTGAAGGGCCTTTTAGTTTGTGGTATTCCTCCAGGAAGGTATGTACATGTTGCATCTCCTTTTGTAGCATGGTAAGCAGTCCAATCTCTATTTATACAACACTTAAATCAGCTTTGTGTCTCATCACTCCCCTCTCATATTTTTCAGGCATGCCGGCCATGTAGCATCCCATGGGCAGTCTGGATGAAATAAAGTCCCTTCTCATATTTTACATAGATGTTGGGCAACCAGTTGTTCACGCATCCAGCGTGCACTTTATATACATCGCTTAGTGCTTGTCTTTTTTAATCCAAGCTAAATTGAAGTTGCATCAGGGCAGGTTTAGGTTGGGTATCAGGAAAAGGTTCTTCCCCCAGGGGGTGGTTGGGCACTGGAACAGGCTCCCCAGGGAAGTGGTCACAGCACCAAGTCTGATAGAGTTCAAGAAGTGTTTGTACAATGCTCTCAGGCACATGGTGTGACTCTTGGGGATGGTGCTGTGCAGGGCCGGAGTTGGACTCGGCCGACGATCCTTGAGGGTCCCTTCCAACTCAGCATTTGCTGTGATTCTTTGAATGATTTACCAAGTCTACTTGGCATCGACAGGGCGACAATAAAAGCGTTTTCACCCATGAGCGGGCTGGGAGCAGCGCCCCACATCCCGCCAGCCAGGGACACCCCCGGGGACGCATGGAGCCCCCCCGGCCACGGAACAAACACCCGCGCCCGGCGGGCGGGCGCCCGGCTGGGGGGCAAACGAGGACATCCC
>NW_008238330.1:6306202-6331411 GCF_000691975.1 Corvus brachyrhynchos | reverse complement strand
CCTTGCGTGTCCGCGGGGAGCGGGGGAAAGCTTTCGGTGGCGTTTGGGCTGGAAATGGGGGCTGGAGACTGACGGGGGAAGGTGCGATGCCTCTCCGCCGTGGGATTGAGGCGAGGGCTTTGGGAGGAGAGGGAGGTGCCCGAAGGTCCGGAGTTGGGGTGGTTATTTCACGGTGTTCCTTTAATTGCCTGTGTGTTGGATTAAAGAGAAGCCCCTTCGCCCCCTCCCGTTTTGTACGGTAGTGGAGACTAGTGAAGTGGATTCGTTGGGAGGTGTGTTGCTTTGGGAAGCAGAACGAGGGGCTGCTACAGGATGGAGAGCCAGTCCGTGCTGGTGGGTGCGGGTCACGCCGTCTGTGCCCCTTTCCGAGGCTGAGGCACCACCGCGGCAGCTGTGCGAGTACCGGGACAAGCTTTGAAGTCTGAGTGTGAAGTCAGCGTTTGCCTCTCCAAAAGGCACGCACGGTGTCATCTGTACTGCCATAAAAATTGAAGATTTGAAGTAACTTGCGCTCTTAATAGTCGGCATGAGTGTACTTCACTTGGAACGAATGCTTGTGGGCTGCCTAGGGCGCACTGATGCGCTGCAAAAAACAGTAAATAGCATGCAGTATAACGGTTTTAAACCACTGGACAACTGTGTGTTAAAACACACTTGAGGCTGGTGAATCTTCTCTCAGCTGGGAAATCACCAGGGCTGAAGCTACACGGGTTACAGGCAGGGGCTCAAAGGGTGGGGAGGGCTCCTGTGTCAGATGGGGTTGCTGTGACTTGTGGTAGCCAGACCTCTCTCGGGAAGAGTGCTGGCTGTGCCCTTACATCCCCTGGCTTCTGTAGTTATATCACTTGTGTT
Source organism: Corvus brachyrhynchos (assembly GCF_000691975.1). Classification (NCBI taxonomy): domain Eukaryota; kingdom Metazoa; phylum Chordata; class Aves; order Passeriformes; family Corvidae; genus Corvus; species Corvus brachyrhynchos. Next base: position 6,330,559 of record NW_008238330.1, on the reverse strand, counting down.
TGTTCCTATTTAATAACTGAACAGATATTTATAGGAGAACTACTCCATAACTTTTCACTGTGCAGTGTTATTTTCTGCCTTCCTCAGGGTACATTCAGTATGCAATGTCAGCAGGACTGGACGGGCCACTGGTTTGAGCTAGCAGAGTAGTTTTCAGGTTGTGAGACACAGTGTTTGGGAACAACCCCATAAGCTGAAACTTCTGCTACACTGAGTTCTAAAAGGTTTCCTTTTTAAAAAAAGAATAAGCCCAAAACCAAGAACCCAACCAACCCCTTGCAACAGCATGAAAAGTTTCTAGCTCCTTCCTCTGAGCATTTAGATTGAAACCTATCCTGTGTGGGGGTATAACCAGTTTAGCCTCAAACCTGATAATTTGTTATGCATGCCTTTGATACTAACTTTATAGAGCCATGAAAATGTGCATATATACAGGTTTGCATGCAAGTTTGTATTCCCACCTCCTTGTTTCCTTTTACTTTAGCCCCCCTTTTTTCTCTTGATGCTTCTTGTGGTTTTTTATATGATCTAAATGCAGTTTTGACACTTTGAAATGTTGAGAACTCAGCAGACTCCCAAAACAGTTAGCAAGTGAAATGAAGCTTACAAAACATATTACAGCTGCTTTATGTAGTAGAAGTGCAGTTATTATAGCAACTCATGCTCTTCTCAAGAGGTGACTGCATTTTATATCTCAGGAAACCACCCTTCAGCTCTCCAGATAAAACTGATCCTGCTGAGTTAGTCCCTTTCTTGTAGTATAATGGGTGTGGATCTTCTGAAATAGCATGACCTTTTCCATTAGAATTTTTGTAGGATGTTCAGACCCATCAGCTGAGAGTTAGCTTCTGACAAATCTCGGTCTGTGGTTTATTAACCTGAATTGGCTAATTGGACTTAAACTGTCAGCAAAGATAAGATAACTTGGTTTAATTCAAGTTAGAGGCAGCTGCTCATGCCTCTGAATTTGAGCTGTGCCTAAGTTACCTTGTCTATATTGGTTTTTCTTATACTCAAGTTAATTACCTTGGGCATGGCTACTAGCCTGACTTTAGAATGTATCTTTATCGGGTAGTGTCACTACTTGCTTTGTATCTGTTTTCACTGCTGCTTTTTCTGGTCATGTTCCGCAAAACGTCAGAATTTTGGCATCGGCTGGACTTACAGCGTGTGGTGACTAAGGGAAGTTGTGTGGGATTCATTTCCCCATTTCTAAGATTACCTAGCTTAGCTTGTTTTCTGCAGAAACATCTATAGTTTTGTAAAAATAAGGGAAGTTCATGGTCCTTCCTTCTCTTCCAACAGCTCTAGGGCACATTGAGTTGGTTTCTGTCACTGATTTTCTCATTCCCTTTAACTTGATGATTCCTTGACATTTAACAACATTTGAAATTAGTGTTATATAGATTTTCTTGTAAATATAATTATAATCTTTCTTGCAAATGTAATTAGAATCAGAACATTATGGTGATTTTAGCAGCTTCAAATCTGATCCAGATTTCACTGAAGCTAATGGGGATCTTTTAATTAGCTCCAGTGCAACTTGGATCAGAGCTGAAAATGTAGTAGTTGAAGAGGTGAATATGACATTTCTCTTCTTAACAGTATACTGTTTTCTATGTTTTTCTCAATTTCAGGGTATAGGGTGTGTCCTTTTGGAGTGTTCACTAGATTCTGGAAACAATGAAAAAGAGGGGGAGCTACTACCTTGGTTGATTCTAATACAAATTTGGAGTTTTGGTAATGCTTGCACATTGTCCATCTTACCTAGCAGTAGTTAGCTTTCACTGCAAAAGAAAGTCATCCGTGTTTACCATCTTCTCTCTGTTGCTGGCACTGTTTACTCAGTCTAATTATTGTAAGAATGCAAAACAATGATACCATATATTCGTGGAGGAAGCTCTCCGTAGACATTCTGAAAACACCATCTCCCACTCCATCAGTAGTGCTAGCCTGCACGTATTCTCCAGGTTTTAGTCTTCTCATCACCCCAAATAATGTAGTTGATGGAAATGCTGAGAAGTGTCTGGTGATGTGCAAATCATGATCTTTCTGTTTGTCATCATGCTTTTGAGTCTAATTAGCACTGGCTTACAGTTTTCCCTGAGAAACCCATTTTCTTTTGTAAGTCCTGTGAAACAATTTATTTTGCAATGTTGTCTTTAATAGACGAGTCTCCTCTGAGAAAGCGGTTCTGTAATAGTGGGGTTGGGAATTCTACTTTTGTATGTGAGTTAGCATCTCTTAAATGTGCTATATTTACAAAGAAAACTTCTGTGTGATTTCCCCTTTTGCAAACCAGATGGAGAATCAGACTCTGGCTGGGTCTTTCCTTCAGTTATGCAACGAGGTTATTGGTAATAAAAGATCTGGAAGCTTAATTAAACTCTCGGTGACACCTCTGCAGGCTCTTTTATTTTCACTGGGTTTGCTCAGTTGCAACTGATTAGTCATCAAGTTGAGATTTAGGAAGCAATGCAAATAAAGTCTCCCACAAGAAGAAACAGAATCCTGCTCCTTTGGGGCATTGTTGGCTAACAGGGCTAAAAAGCTGTTGAAAGCTTACTTTGTAATGAAACATGAATAATTAATTTGAAATATAAGGTACTTCAGGAGTCAAGAGCATCAACGTGAAAGTGAAATTCCGTGTACAGTGAGCCTGGAGAAACACATGGAGAGCTTTGCCAGATGGATTCTGGCAAATGCCACAGTTGTGTAAGATGTTTTTGTTTCCCTCTGTCAGTTCTGTCCCTTTCCTGAAAGATCCCTGATGGAAGTTCCTGGACTGCAGAGCTGACTTCCCTGGTTACTGGGGCAGACCCTAAAGCAGTCAAACTACAGAAAGCAGCCATGGCTGCTCCCAATAAAATACACAGCCTGTCATCTTTGAAAGAAATTAAATAAATGAGCAGTTTCATAATATTCTTTTTTTGGTTTTATGCAACTTAAACCAAGCCTCACACCTCCAAAGGCACTGATTCATTTCACGTGCAGTCTTACATTTCACATAGTTCTTTACAGATTATGTATCTGTATACTTCTCTGTAAGACTTCCTTTATGCTTGCTTTTTAATTTGCTACCCTTAAAATGTCAGAAAGGAGATAATGAAAGTGGGGTTCTGCTCCAAAAAAAAGTAAAAATGATGGTACTTGTGAGTCATTACCAGACTCCATGAAATCTTTACCTTCATCTGCTGCTCTGGGTGTGATTCAGCTCAGTTTAACACTAACACATGGCAGTAACCATCTGTGTTTGCTGTAAATATTTTATTTTTTAATTACAAATGGCTTGATTTAGAAAACCTGCAGCGGTACAGTGGCGTGGTTGTGAGCCTGCAGGGGAAGAAGATAAGCAGCTGGGAAGGTAATTTTTGCCCAGCCACTGTTGCCGGGTTGGAAAGGGGAGTGTAACACAGAGAGCAACCCAGGCTGCCCTGCAGCAGTCCAGACCCTGCTGGTCCCTTCTTGGAGGAGCTGGACAGGAGAGCACCAGTACAGACTGCAAAGGGGCTCTGAACATCTAGTGGAGAAGGGGGGCGTGGTGAGGGGGGGAAGAAGTAGAGAAAACTCTAAGTTTATCTTCTTTGTGGAGAAAGAAGGAAAGGTGGCTGCTAAATGTCACTTATCCATCGTGATTCTCATACAGTAAATACGGTCACATGCTGTGGCATGCTGAGCCTCCTACAAGCATTTTGCTGTGGGATAACACTCACACTGGGGCTTAGGGTTTCACAGAGGCACCATCCATCCTCAGAATGGAAAAGTCCAGAGCTCCCCTAGCCACAGAGAGGGATTTCCAATGTGGGCATCCCTCAGGCTCCCTCCCTCTGCTGAAGTCCAGCCAGCTGCAAAGTTTTCCCTTCAGTCTGTCATTCTAGATAGTCCTTCCCATCTTAGGAACTCCTTTGCTGTAACATCAGCCTGATTTTAGCTGCTCTGGTGCTCTTTGTCCTCTAGGATCTCCCATTAATTCCAAGGTTTGTGTCTCAGAGCGGGCAGTGAAAAGGGAGTGAGAGAAAGGGCCAGGGGGAAGAGAGTAGAGTCACTTCTTTCTTGCTAGTGTGAGAGACTGGGGAAGAATGAGAACAGATACTTATGAGACTGAAAGGTTTGGGGAACTCTAGTTTGCAGTTTGCATGACACAGTGTATGTTTGTTCTGAAAATAAAAAGCAGAAGTGCTGAAGATAAGGTGTACAATGCAGAGTTTTGAAGTCGTCTTGCCTGCCCTCATGAAGCCAGGGAGTGGGTCCAGAGGTGCATGTCTCCCGTAGTCCTGCAGTCCAGGTGTAGCCACTAAGGACATTTTCCTTCCTCGCAGCTGACACTTTGGAAACTCACCTAATGGGACCAGACACATTTGGCCGGGAGAAACTTTAATTCTGTTGGTGATGTATGGGACAGAAGGAACCCAACTTGACACACAGCTGAGTTTGCAGGGCTGACAGTTAAAGGAAAAATAATATTGCATGCGAATTTAAGCATGCTTGATGTGAAATTGTGAAAGATAAAGAACTTGGAATCCCATCATACTAATTTTATGTGATCTTTTAGGGCTAAAACTGTATATTTATGAGATAGAGATATTATTCTGACTTTTTTTTTCTTTCTGTATGTGAGCCCAAATTAGTTTTTCTTCAGTGAACTTAGAACACTCTCTGAACTGCTGAATGATTTTCATTTTCTACAAATCAGGTTAGACTGGGTCAGCAGTTGATCTCCACTACACTGGTGCATATCAGACATGGAAGTGCTGGCATGAGTATGACTGGAAATGTCCATTAGGGTAGCAGAAAGGATGTTATAGAAATTAAACTGATAACTGATTCTGTGCCCCTCCCCCCCTTTTTTTTTCATTGTGACAGTATTAAAACTGTTTTTGAAAGAATCCAGCTGGTAAGTGATATTCGTGATATTGAACATGGTTTTGTTTTCCTTCTGCTCCAGTAGCTAATGCAGATAAGAATTCATGTAAATACCATGATGAGTTTGTTGGTTTTTTTTCAAATTCAATTAATCTAATTGAATAAAATACACCTTGTTCATCTAAAAAGACTGTGCTTCTAAAAATAAATTTATTTGGTTTAGGAAACCATGGTTATAACACCATATAATTTACAATAATATTTTATTGCATAGTGTATTTTATAACTGCTTTACCTTCAAATATATTCTGAACACATACGGCTTGTTCAATGCTTTTCTTCAATGTATTAAAACATGTATTTCTATGAGGCGAGGTACTTAAAATCTAATATTATTCAGGTTACAAAGTCAAGCTTTTATGACTATTGATTAGCACTGCTATTCCCCCAACCCATGTTCCCGTGCATTAAGAGATACACATTATTACATTACCGGATGCTGCTTTTTTTATCCCCAGGGGCTCTGTCTCCATCAGCGTACGTGATGGACAAAGCTTTCCTAATGAGCATCTACTCTGCTGTTTACCCTGGCATTTCATGCCTCCTGCTGAGTGTTTTTTGAACCCTGTTGTTAAAACAGGCTTATTAACGTCTGGGCTTTTCTGTCATGGTTATTTCTACAGTAACAGATATGGATTAGCCTATCTCTGATACCTGAAAAGGGAGGGCTTGTAGTGCATTCAGTGGCAGCCAAGGCATAGAAAATAAAGTCAAAAGTACTGTAATCTGGGGAAGAAAGCAACTTGAGATGCCCAGGTCCTGAATTTTGGGATGATTTAACATTATCTATGTGTTGTGTTGTATTATCTTGTTGTCTGAAGTGCCTCTTTCAGTATATGCCCTTGCACCTGTGAGCACTGAGCAGGTTTGTGGATCCGGTCTCAGAATGTTGTTTTGGCTACCAGACTCTGATCCTCTCTGAAAAGCATAGATTACATTGATTGCTTTGAAACTCAGTGGAATTGGTTGAGATGAAATCCAGTTCTTCGGGGCTGCACTTCCCTAAGCAGAGAAACTGTTCTTCCTATATTTTTTCACACACTTTTCAGCTCTTCTAGTTATGTATGTTTTCCTACAACACAGTCCTTAATCCAGTTTACCTGTAAAAGAGGATCCACTGTACCCTGGAGTAGGCATTAGAAAAACTGTATGTTTCTAAACTGTCTTGTATGCAAGGATGAAGTGAATTCCCAAAGTAAGTGATTTGGGTTGGAAGTGACCTTGAAGATCATCTAGTTCCAAGCCCTCTGCCGCAGGCAGGGACACCTTATACTACACCAGCTTCCTCTGAGCCCCATCTTGAACACTGCCAGCGATGGGGCAGCCACAATTTCTCTGCCAACCTGTATCACCACCCTCACAGTAAAAATTTCTTCCTCATATCTAATCTAATCTAAGTCTCTCCTCTTTCAGTTTAAAGCCATTCCCCCTTGTCCTATCACTCCATGCCCTGGTAAAATTCCTCTCCAGCTCTCTCCTAGGTCTCTTTAGGTTCTGAAAGGCCGTTCTAAGGTATGCACAGAGCTGCTGCCTTCTCCAGGCTGACCATCCTCAACTCTGTCTGTCTTCATAGGAGAGGTGCTCCAGCCCTTTGATCACCTTCCTGCCCTCCTCTGGAGTTGCTCCAACAGGTCCACATCCTTCATATGTTGGGGGCCCCAGAGGTGGGTGCAGCACCTCAGGTCTCTTGAGAGTAGAGTGGTGTGGGAGAATCACCTCCCTTCCCTTGCTGGCCACGCTGCTTTTGATGCCATGCAGGATGTGGTTGATAACTTTAATTTTCTCCTGTCTCACTGAGAACCTTGCTAATATTCTCTTAATGTAGTCACCTGTTTGTGTGCATGTAGTTCTTCCTGTTATTTAAAAAAATATAAATCAACATAAGCTAATAGGGCAAGTGACAACAAAAGCAGGTAGATATCCTTTATGGAGAACTGCAAAGGGGCAGACCCTGTGAGGATAGTTCTGTTGCTGACTTCCAATCCCATCCCTTTGTCTAAGTTTGGCATTCTACCTGACTTCTTGATCCACTCTTATTCTCATATTTTACTGCTTCCCTATTACAGTCTCCATCTGCTTCCACTGTGTCAGTAAAGTTCAGGGAAATTGCCATCAGCCAGTATAAAAGTTCATAGGAACTGCTGTGTGTCAGACAGTGTCTGACTATGGCACTCTTTGCTTCATTCTCTGCAGTCTGTCACAATTCCTCTTTGCTCTTATCCTCCCAGTCCAGTTCTTCACTAGGTTTCCTTTTCCATTCTCAATTCCGTACCTCTGAGTGAGCTGAGTGAGCATTTGGAGCTTGCTCAGGCTGGAACTAGCAGCAACTGTCCTGCAACATTTGACACTGTCTTCATCCAGTCCTTGTGAAATTTGACTTTCTTTTCCTACTCAGGATTTTATCTGGTCAAAACGGATGCAGCATGTCTGCCTCTTGTTGTTGCTGAAATAACCACCAGTCCTGACTCAAACAAAATCTCTGCCCTAAAATGATGTAAAACATGCCAGGGGAGGAAAGAGAAGGTATGACTCCTTAGAGAAAAATTCACCAGTAGTGTTTCCAACAGTATGGCTGTAGATAATGTAAAATTTACTTGCTGTAAAAGGATGCCTGTGATCATGTTTTGTTTCTGTGCATCTAATTTAGTGAATTGGGACTTGCCGTACTACTGCTTCAGTCCTGGGCACTAACAGTGTGCATTAGCCCTGGAAGTTGCAACTTTAAATAATTTACAGCAAGGAGAGGAGATCAAGATGGTACATTTCTAGAGGACTTGGATTGTGTCCTGGAGCCAACTGCTGATGCACACGGGTAACCCACACAAGCTACGTACTTGGCTGCTCCAAGTTCTGTGCCAGAGGCATTCTTCATACACAAGTACTTGAAGATACTTGTTAGTGCTGTGAAATGAATCAAACGTTTTCTGTTACAAGTAAAATTATTCTTTTTTTTCCCCTGTGGTCTTTGTTTTACGTGCCCTCAGCAGGCATTTCCTTAAGTAAAAAATAGACATTTTTACTCCTGTCCTTTCTCTGCCCATTTGAAACAGTGTTTTGTTTGTCCTATATTGGGACCAGTCTATCAAAACAACTCCCAGATACACAGTTTGTCATGTGCAAGTTTAGTTGCTGCTAATGTTTTGGGGTGTTTTCATGGTTGCTTTTGTAAGTGAAGCCTCCTAAAGAAATTGGAGGGCTTAAATAACACCATTTTATTCCCAGAAAGAAACGCCATACCTAGATCCTATTTCACTGCTGCCTCCTGTTTTAAATTGTGTTGTAAAACTCCTTGTAAAAATTTAATTCCCCTTCAACCTGTGACTTGATAGCAGAATGGTAAACCATTCAGTTAATTACTGAAACTGTAATCACCAGCAGGAGAGCCAAGAAGAATGCAAGCTGAGTGGCAATATTTTAATTAATGAACAAAAGCTTATGGCCAAGGGAAAGGATAAGTTTTGAAACACAAATGGCAGCAATATATTTTTACCTGTGGCAAGTCCCATTAGTCTACTTTTTTAGCTGGTGTAGCCAGGCAATTCCTTAAGATATAGATGTTGATTCTCTGTATACACAACTTCTTCAGAGCTTAAGTCTTCAGAATTAATTTAATCTTACTCCATGTCCAGAATATGATCCAAAACACTCCAAAAAAAGGTCTTCTAGAGGATTTTTTGTGATTTCTCCCCCATAGTTTCCCACCCTCCCCAGCCCTACAGTGGGTTGGACTCTCATGATCAGAAACGATTTGTAAATTTTAAAAATTAACCACAGCAGCTGTGCTCCCTGCGAGGGACCACATTTTCTCCCTAAGGAGCACGTGTGCTTTGGTCATAGGTGCTGAATTTCTTGTTTCTGCTACCTGTTTGAGCCCCCAAATCCCAGTTTGTTCCATCCTCTATGCTCCTCTAGGGACTTGGTGTGAGTGTTTGCCCTACAAGACCATCAAGACTTCATGATGTGGATCTCTGTATTGCTCCATGGGTTCCAGTTTTTGTTTTCCTGTGCCCATGGGCACAGTTTAGGTGGTGTGCAGGGTGCCCTTGACCAGCTGTGTTGCCTCACCCCTGCCTGTCCACAGTAGCAGCCTCAGCATCCTCCTTGGCCATGCTGCACCATTGATAATCCATAATACACCAACATATGTGGACAGATAAAACCAAACACACTCATCAACCCATTTTAACATTTCTAAGAAATACTTATATTTAATAATCATTAGCTCTCAGGAGGACAGCAAAAGAAAAAGCACACTTTATTCTCAGATGTATAATTTGCCAGTACTTGAACTCATTGAAGTGTGTTTCTCATACCACCTCCCTCTTCCTCCTTCTCCCACTTGTATATAAATATGGAAACAAGATTTTGAAGCAATATAAATTGTAGCTATAGGATTTGGGTATGCTTGTGACCTTTGAAGGCTTTCTAGAAATGCTTGTTACTGCTTTAAGCATGTGCATTTTCCTGACAGATTGAGGCTCGCTTCTTGTATATCAGTTAAATATAGCATAACTGGAAAACAACAGAAATTATGACTGAAATAGTTGTAACAGGCAACTGAAGTGAATTTTTAATTGTATGTCATATACAGTCATTGTGACCACCACTTTGACAAAATTTGACACTTCCCTTTTTCTTGGAAACTATTAGAAGATTCTTTCATACATTGATTTAAGCAGTTATTTTCTTTCCCATCATAGAAAAAGATGCATGTTGCATATTGCAATTCTACTCTTATTCTGAACATTGTTGGATATCAACTTGTGGCTTTTGTCAAAGTGCTTTTGGCTAGGAATCAAGTCAGTTTAAAAAGAACAAAACATTCCTGTATTGCTCTTTATAATGACATAAAACTGCTCTTATTCCATTAGTTACAGAATTAAAAAATAAACTTGGCTTCTCCTTAAGGCTTAGCCAATTTAGTGAAGAAAGGAAACATAATTGATGCCTGGGTAATTGAAACAATCAACAGTACAACCAAGCACTTAAAATCAGTGGTTTATAGAAAGGTATAATAGCAGCATGACTGGGAGGAAAATAATCTGTGGGAAAAGTCATTATTAGTGCACCATTGTTTTTATGTTGTACCAAGATTATAAGCAGTAAAAATGTCACTCACAATTCCCATAAGCAAGATAAAGCTTTGATGACAGTGGGTACGCAAGAACCTGGAAATGCTGATTAAATTCAGAGCTTCATCGGTTCCTGGTAACTAAGATGTTGTGAAGTAGATTTAGATTTCAGAGAACTGTTATTGCAGCTGATTTTTTTTTTTTTTTTTTTTTTTGCCTCCATTCACAGCAAGCTTTATTCTGGGTGGAATGTAAACACATGATTGTTGAAAAATCACTAGCACGTATGTAGTCATCTTTTGATAACAAGAGATCATCCTTAAAAAGCAGAATGAAGACAGAAATAACTTGTACAACCACCAAGCATTAGTCACACGTAGCTCTTATATAATGCTTACGTCTTCAATCAGCATGCTGGCAGCTGGGCTTCTTTGTAATATTTGTTTGGAGAAGAAGCATCTATCTCATTTGGCAGGGGAAGAAAATGAAGCCAAGAGTTAAGGGACATGCCGGGGGGCACACAGCGCTTAGCTGGTGAGAGTATTACAGCTAAGGAGTGTCCATCATCCTGCATCAAGCAGAGCCAACAGCAGAGTGGATTCTGTAACAGTGTCTCCTCATGTGCTTTCCACACTCAAGCCCTGGCCTATTGGGTATTTTTTGAGGCAGGGCAAGTGAATGCTGTGTTGCAGCACTTCTGCAGTTTTCCCTTTTGTTTGTTGTTCTAGGTGAGGAGGCATATCTCTTCTTCACTCTATTATCCCTTGATGGAAAGGGCAAATAAAAATACATAGCATGAAATACTGAAAATGGCTTTTCTTGCACTTGAAACCCAAAATGTAGTAGGCTTGAGCCTAACACCAAGAGAAATGCTGATATGTGCAGATTTTCTTTTGAGGATTTGCCCACTGCACTGTAACTATGCAATCACAGTAATGTATGAAAATGGACATGATTCTCTGGGAGATGAGCCATTGGTGTACAGAAATTTCCTTGTAATGGTTCAGTAACCATTTTGGCTGTTTTCTTTTGCATTGGTACTGTTAGTTCATATATATTGAAGGTTTGTTCCCAACTGAAGAGCAAGGCTATTAAATGGAGTTGGAAACATAGTGTGATCTCCTGAAAGTTTACTTCTTTAGCTGAAAATAAATGCATTGTAAGCAGGTTTTAATCATAGCAAGTACAACAGCTCACAATACTTTCAGGGGACGTTTTTGTTCTTAGCTTATTGTTGATAGACATTATGTTAGAGCTTGGTTTGTCCATAACCATATGTTATGTTTCTGTTTTTCCTTTTCACAATTACACGTAACAAATGGTGCCATTTTCTTTGATGATGTTCTAAGATGAAATGTCAATGTCTCCAGAGAATACTCGGAACCTTGTGCGATTTTACATAATTTTTAGAAAAAAAAAGTCAAACCAAAGTATTGAAAACCATGACTGCAATTATCAAACAAAACTAAGATGGTCTTTCTTTAAGACAAAAAGTTAAGTTACATTACTATTAGATGACCTATAAAATTGTTGTAAAAATTACAGCAAAAGTAATGTGTAATTTCATTTATTTAATTTGCTATAGAAGGTGCAGGGAAAATGAAGAAGAGATAATTATTTATAAAAATGTAAGGTTGCACACAGAGTGCCATCTGGTAGTAATTTTAAAACACAAGTAATTAGTTTATTTTACTTCATGCAGTGTAATTGTGGTACTTGTTGCCATGGGGTTTATAGAGGCCAAAATTGCAATTGGGTTCAGAAAAGAATTGAGTGAGTTTATGGGAGATATATTAATAAGAGAATGCTAAACAATCTGGATGCAATTCTGCTATTCTTTGAGGATTTCTGAAAGATATGAAGGTTTAGAAAAAAGATCTGTTTGTGTTCAATATTATTACTTTTTTAATGATATTCCCCTGTCACAAAATTAATTTAAATTTTCTCACAAACTTGGCAATGTTTGTAGTTGCAACTATGTGGAGATACTCCTTAGTGGTAGTTAAAAGTTCTTTATGAGCCTTGAAGTCACCTACCCCTACTCTCTGAAGTCACATGCACTGACATGTAGAAAACTATTGCTGCAAAAGGTCTGATGATGCAAAATAATTGATAGCCTGCTTTTTGTTTGCCTTAGGACGCCAAGGCTTGTTGGACCATTCACCACACGATGCAGGCTCAAAAGTAAAAGAGAGGAAACTACACGGGACTTGTCCTCCTGCTGGTCGTGGAAACTATGGGAAACCGTGTTTGGGTGAAAGCAGCCACAGGTCCTCATTTTTCAGTCCCCGCAATGGTTTTCACACGATACATTCAGAGCACAGTCCTGTGAAGCCAAGGATAATTACAGTGGTGAAACCTGGCGGCCGCACGCTCAGGAGGATAACCTTGCTTCTCAACAAGAGATCAGTCCAGACCTTTGAGCAGCTGATGGCTGACATTTCAGAAGCTCTGGGATTTCCTCGTTGGAAGAATGACCGTGTGAGAAAGCTGTACAATCTGAGAGGCAGAGAAATCCGAAGTGTTTCTGAGTTCTTCAGGGAAGGTGATGCGTTCATAGCTATGGGAAGGGAGCCCCTCACTGTGAAGGATCTGGAAGTGGTATTACAAGAACTTTATCCTGAAAATCCTTATGCTTGCAGTGCTGCCATTCAGCAGAATGAGGAGCAGTCCCAAAAACTGAAGAGCAGGCTGTATGACAAGGCCTCGAAAGTAGACAGTGGCTTTGATGAGACAGAAATGACCAAGAACTGCAGCGATGGCTTGTCTTCCCAACTGGTAGCTGGACACGAAGGAAAAAGTCAAGCCAAGACAAAGCAAGAGGAAAAAATGAGAACCAAAAAAAAGTGGACTAGAGAGAGCTGGAGTGGTGAGCCTGGAGTGAAGCCTTCTAGAAAAACACGAGAAAGTGAAAGATACCTTAACCATGAGAGGAGTTCTGAGGAAGGCTTAGAAGAGAGTTCGGAGGAGGTGCTGAGGTGTGAGAAGTGTGAACAGGAAAGGCAGGCCAGAGAAAAGTTACAGAGGGAAAGGCAGGCTGAGGCCTCGTTTGAGAACAGAGACTTGAACGCAGGTGCATGTCAGAGGTACCATGTAGAAAGAAATGCAAAAGTCAGGAACTGCCGAAAATCTTCTGAAAATTGTCTGGAGGGTGAGGAAGTTGGCTGGAAAGATAATGGCAGTAGGAGGATGTGGAAGCCGCTACACAGGATTGTTAATGAAGGGCTGGAGAAGCAAAAAAGGAGCATTGAGAAAGAAAGGGATGTGGAGAAGCATGAAAACCATGGGAAGGAAGTAGTAAAAATCAGGAAGAATCCTGTAGAAGGGCTACAGCTATCTCATGAAGTGAAGGAAGATAATGGAAGTAGCTGTGTAATGAACCAAAGCGGTTGGCTAAAGAAAGACACTCTGAGGGATGCTGAGAAAATGTCTAAAACACATAGGGAGGGCAGAGAGGGACAAAGGTCTAAAGAGGAAGCTGTCAGAAGAGAGGGGAATGTCACATGTAGAGAGAGTGACATGACTCGACGAGAAAAAACAGGGGAGCGCAGAGTGAATAAAGAAGACAGCAAAGCTCAGGGATTGGAAAGCACAAGCCGGAGGTATGCCATTAAAAGCAGAACTGATGTGGAAAAACACTATGAGATTGGCAGAACTATTGGGGATGGGAACTTTGCAGTGGTGAAGGAATGTCGCCACTGTGATTCCAATCAGATCTATGCTATGAAAATTGTTGATAAATCCAAACTGAAGGGGAAGGAGGACATGATGGAAAGTGAAATTCTGATTATTCGGAGTCTCTCTCATCCCAATATAGTAAGCTTAATTGAGGTGTATGAGACAGAGGCTGAGATCTACCTAATCCTGGAGTATGTCCCAGGAGGAGACTTATTTGATGCAATCATAGAAAGTGTGAAGTTCACGGAGCATGATGCTGCTGTCATGATCACTGACCTGTGTGAAGCACTGGTTTATATTCACAGCAAGAACATTGTCCACAGGGACCTAAAACCAGAGAATCTTTTGGTAAGTATTGTCTAACATTTGCATATGTGCAGGAATTGAATTTATTTTCCTTTCAGTTATGGTTTTCTGAATTGTTTTAAGCAAATCCCATGCAGAAATAATGTGCCGTGGCAGGACTGTTTGGAAAAATGGATACAATTTTGAAGTGAAATTACAATTGCAGTTTGCTTTACATAGATCTGCTGTGCATTGCAGATAGCAGTGGTTGCAGAAAGGTATTCAAGTAAAAATTATCAGGGGTAGCGAGCATTTGTATTTTTCAGAAATCAGACCTGTTACTTAGCATCTGACTTTTAGGTGTCCAATGATAAATCAAAAAGCATCTTCCTTGCAGACTGAAATTTATTAAAATTGCTGATTTATCTTATTTATTTGTTGGACTTTTTGTCCACTGCATTTGCGTGTCTTGCAGACTGCTGTGCTAGTCCTCTAGTATAGTGATTTCTATCTTGTGACAATTTATTTTCTTAGAAGCAGAATTATTATGCAGTTGATTGAAATAATCTGACAGTAAAATGTTTTGGTGAATACAGCATTAAAGTCAGCTCAGATCATAACTTCATGCCAAAGAGACAAATTCTTGTTTCCATCACATTTCTGAGGCTGCATTCTTTGCATGCAGCACTGAAGTCAATTGAGTTACTCACATGTGTGAATATGCATGGAAATGTTTGTAGTATTGACACTCTACAAGATACCCATTGTAGAACTGTAACAGTAAACAACTCTCCCTAAGTTGTGTTAGCTGTGTGTTACTGTCTTGTATTAGGGTTCCAAATTTCCTGAAAAACAGATAAATAGCAAGTATTTGCCAGTCTCTAACAAATTGGATTTGATCAGCTTTTGTGGAAGATCATGGTTAGCCAAACAAAGTAATAGATTATTTAGTCCTGTGGGCCATTCAGTGCTTTTAAGAGAATTAATTTTGCACAGAGATCAGTTTGAATTTCTGGAGAAAAGCAGCAGTGTAGCCTCAAGGACAATGCAGAGGTTGCACAAGGCTGGGCTGGAACGGTTTAGCCCAAACCTTTTAACTAAGCAATAGCATCTATACTAGGTCCTGCTATGAATCTTGCTTAGTTTTGTGAAAGTCTTTGGTATGTGATCTCTGTGTAAACAAAAGAATGAATGCAACTGTGAATGCAGTGAATGCAACTGGCTGGTTTGCAGGAAGAAGTGGGCTTGTAGGCCCTGCCTTTGTGGTTCATTTGCACAAAGTTTGAACAAAACTTCACTTAAAACTGCATGGCTTTTTCCGGAAGCTGGTTTTCCATTATGAACCAGGTCCTCCTCCTTCTCATTTGCTGAAAATAA
Organism: Corvus brachyrhynchos; assembly: GCF_000691975.1. Lineage (NCBI taxonomy): Eukaryota > Metazoa > Chordata > Aves > Passeriformes > Corvidae > Corvus > Corvus brachyrhynchos. The sequence continues at coordinate 6,315,224 of NW_008238330.1, read as the reverse complement.
GCTAGTGCATGTGAAACACCTGAGATCTGATGCTTCATTTCCCTCTATAATACATAATCATCACAGTGATGTAGATAAGCAAACAAGGGCAAGATAAAGGTCTGTTCTGGTTGTTTTCACATTTATTTCACAGAACAGCAAAACAAAGAATGCTGGGCAGTGGCAGTGTTGTGTAGCACTGAAATTATCATGTTGCTCATTCTGAAAGTCAGAATACATTTTTCAAGGACAGAGCAGCTCCCAGACTGTAGGTATTTTGTCACAAGAACAGTGTTACCTAAGCACTATGGGAGATAAAATTTTACCTGTTCTAGTTTCACCTTGCTGTTGATTTTCTGTGCACACCTGTATTAGATACCATGTGCACAAAGCATCCTTTTGAAAAGCAAGTCTCTTCAACCATGCAAATGAGTTTATAAGCTCTTGGTAGTATTGGATAGGTCACCTGCTATCTAATAGGTATTCCTACAAATACAGGCCATTTGAGCAAGATTCTGGGTTTTCTTGCTTTTTAGTGTGCTGCCTCTATCTCTTTAGAGTGGCTGGGGGGGAGAAGAAGGGAGGGGAGAGGCCGCCACACCTACTTTTTTTTTAAAGTAGGAAGGAGAGCTGCCACTAATCTTACCATCAGCCAGTGCTGAACAGCAACAAACAGTATTGAAGCAAATTTTGTGGGTTCATCTGCAGCTGGTGGGAGTTGAAGCACAGTGCTTCAAGTTCTAGCATCCTGCAGAGATGTCTCTGTGGGATACCTCTTGTTATACTGAGGATGTTTAAATCTGAATTGTTCTACCTAGACTTTGTACACAGAGGTCAAAATACAGATATGTACTTTTAGGCTGTTGACTTGTTTGTCCTACTTTGGGTCTTCTTTTGGTCAGGTGAACCTTGTAATTTCTTTATCTACTTCAAGCAAATGGGAAATGGAAGGGAAAGGATCCTTGGTCTATTTTACTAAGGAAATGTGTATGTCTACTCTAAACCTGCTTTGTGTCAGAATCTAACCCTGTTCCTAATGACTTATAAACATATTGGCTAACTGTCATAAGAGATGACAGAGAAGCAGCAATCTGGGAAAAAATACTTCCATAAGTTTCATGAAAATAAGCAATTGGGGAAAGAAGGAAAACAGTTTCTGTCCCCACAGAAGAAAAGGTAGAAATATGCTTTGATGTCTAGTAAATTGTAAAATTATTGACACAGGAGAAAGTTGGAAACCTGGTTTAATTATTAGTTCACTGCACTTCAGTTTCTTTTACGGAACTGTCCTCTAGTTATAAACTTCTGTACCAGGCCACCATAATCTTTTCTGCTTTTTCCCCTCCCTCTTTCACTACTGTGTCTTCCCACATTGATCAGGCTCCTTGCAGCATAGCTGCGAGGCAGAAGGGTGGTGACTTGCGCTACAAAAACAAAATCTGTTTGACAGCTGGTGTGAAGACAGCTGCTACGACTCCCTCCCATCTGCTAACAGAATCACCTCATTTAGGACTAGGTGTTCAGCAAGAAAACCTTTGCTGCCAAGGATGGGCAATGTGGTGTGTTTGGTCTCACAAATGAAGACAGTCACTTCTTTCATGCTATCTCGTGGAGCAGGATTTGCTCTCAAGGTTTTTAGGAAAGGGACAGATTAACTCTACAGCTGCTGGCATTTCTTCACTTTTGAGTGAGAAATTAATGCCCAAAGTGTGGTGGTGTTTTTCCAGGTTATAGCTGTAAAAGAGACAAAGTCACCCCTTTTTAGGGGGAAGGAAGGGGGCTGTATTTGTGGTTGTGTACTCACCACCTTGTACATTCTCCTCACATGCTAATGTGATAATTGTTTAACACTCAACTTCATAAATGTTATAGCTTTTTATGCATTTGAGATTACCCCCCTGCCCCTTTTTCTGTCTCTCAAGTTTTCATGTATATATGAGAACTTCAAGTATAGCTTTTCTGCCCTTGAACTTTGTGACACTATTTATGTATATACAAAGCACTGTCCATTTTCCCACAGTATTTACATATATACAAAACACTGCCAGTTTTCCGAGTTCATGTGAGGCAAACTCCAGGTTAACCACTTACCTGTCATAACTTTCAGTATGCTAAACCTACACAGGGAATTTTTTGTAAGCTTTTTCACAGAGATTCTTCTACTTAGCAGCAAGGGATGTCTGAAACTCAAATGTGTAAGCAGTAGTTTTTCTTAAGCTCTGTCTATTTCCAATGTACAAAATGTAACATGGGCTAACTGGCTTTCATGATGTCCATAAGAAGAATCTGTGCTACCATATGCATGTGCATACAGAGAAATACTAATGTTGTAAATCATCATCCTAAACACACTGATGGATTTAACAAGGTAGATACGAAATCAAACGAGCATTAAGTACTGGGAGTCATCCATGGACAGGAGAGAAGGCGAAAGATTATTTTTTTTCCGTTCTTTGAAGGTGAATTTGGCCTTATATTGTAATCTTCTGGTTGTATGGCTGGGATAGCTAGAAATCCTCAGACAATATTCTAATCATCTGTCTTTGAGAAGATGGTGAGCAGTTGACTACCTTTAGTGCAAGACCACCAGATGCTGGCGTGCTTTGCAGTTGAAGGACATAAGTATTTGTATGGCCTAAATTTGCTGTCTGTAGAAAGTGTATCGAATACTGGTCTTTCTTACCTCGATGAAGTCTATAGGCAGGCAGCACTATTTTTGCTTTGTTCTCACCCCTGCATGGAATACATACTGTAGATGTCAGAGGTTAGATTTCTCTTGAGCAGGTTGTACGTTTCTGTAATACTGCTGTGAGGAAGTAGTCTGGCCCGAGGAACGATTGAAAATAACGTGAAGCTTTTGTTTCTACAGTGAAGCATATTTGCATGCTCAAGGTGATGCCAGGTGATGGAAAGGTAGATGGGAGGGTAGGAAGGGGATGAAGAGAATGCTCTGGGCTGACTCTGAATTGTTCTGAGCAAAAGCATTAGTGAAGCTGCTGAGAAGTTCTGGGCTGAGGTTTTTAGGCTTGCTGACAGGTTACATGGTGTCTCTGAAGAGATTGTCACAAAGCTGTGAAAATATACCCACCGTGCCTGCTGTTCCTACCTGCTCTGTTGTTAAGTAAAATGAAAGCGCGGTGGTTTTGTCCTGAAAGAACAGATGGTGCAGTGTTGCCACCTTGTGCTGTAATGGGAGATTAGGAGTCTGGCATCAGAAAAGAAAAAGTACAAAAGTACAACAGTCTCCTGAAGATTTTGGGACTGGGATTAAGGCCAGTGTGTTCTCCACCCTTCCCACCACCCTGCTGTTTTCTAAAAATGTATATGAACGTTTTAGTATTGTTTGTCTTAGCACAGTAGCATGCAGGGTAGTTGAAATTCCATACGACATACTTTTGTTATATAATTTTAAAAAATATATATAGAATAGGAAAATAAATTCATGCTCATACTTTCATATTGCATATAAAATTGAGCATTTCAATTGTGAATTTTTGTAACATCTTACCACTATTACCCCTATTAGAATATAAATTCTATAGATAGATGTTGTTCTAGAAAGCGAGTGTTACCTTTATAATTTTTTTTGCCATTTTCTTCAGTTTGTGTCCACAGTGCATGATGGCAGAAGATTGTCACATAGTTGCCTAATATAATAGAGAAAATGGCTGTGGCATTTTAGCTTCTTCTTGCAGAAGTTTTGACTTCATGGTTGTAGTAAACTTTAATTTTGGTTTCACACTGAGGAATACTTTTTCATGGAAGAGCAGCAAAAAAAAACACCTCAAAATGTTTTGCTTAATCAAAACTAGAAGAGTGCACAAAGCCACTGCTGGTTCATGGACAACTTGTTGTCCCCTGGGGCCTCCTTCTCTGCAGAGCTGCTTTCCAGCAGGTCAGTCTCCAGTCTGTACTGGTGCCTGGGTTATTCCTGCCCAGGTTCTAGACCCTGCACTTGTTTTTGTTGAATATCAAAAGGTTCTGTCCTGCTTGTCTCTCAAGTCTGTTGAGGTCCTTCTGAATGGCCATGTTCTGGGACATCGGTCACTCCTGCCAGTTTTGTATTGTGATTTTTTTATAAAGAAGGAAAAAAGGATTAGTAAGCTATACTGTATTAGTTTGTATTGTCTTTTTTTTTTTCTTAAAAAGAAATAAAATTCTACCAAAAAGTCCAAACTCATTTTGCTTAATCAAAATTGGATGAGTACTTACAGTTTCTATAAAGATGATAAATGGGGACTAGTCAACTGTAATGTACAAGAGCAAATTTCATCCCTTCTGTGTCCTTAGTTATCAGGTGATAGAGACAATCCTGAATTTTTGGCTTTCTTAAGTGGTGTCTGATGGCAAAGTATGAGGTTAAAGCATGGAGTATACCTGTCACATTATATTCCAGTTTGTCCATTCAAAACCAAGTCCAGGTTTCCTTGGCTTTTTTTTAGACATTTTAGCTGCTGATCCGTTCCCCATAGTACCAGAGACAAACAGGTTTTCATTTAAAGGAAATTAATGACATTTTTTACCTCTCAAAGAATATTTAAGTGTCAGTCACTAGTATAAAACACACTGATTTTTAAAATTATACTACTGCATTGTTTATGACTTGGCCTTTGAATATAGAATCATAGAATGGTTTGGGTTAGAAGGGACCTTTAAAGGTCATCTAGCTCAAACTCTTGCAATCACCAGGGACATCTCAACTAGATCAGGGTGCTCAGGGCCTTGTCCAACCTGACTTTAAATGTTCCCAGGCATTGAGTATCTACCACGTCTCTGGGCAGCCTGTTCTGGTGTTTCACTACCCTCCATAAAACATTTCTTCCTAGTATCTAGTCTGAATCTACTGTCCTTCAGTTTAAAGTTATTGTCCCTTGCCCTGTTGCTGAAGGCCCTACTAAAAAGCCTGTCCCCATCCTTCTTTAATTATCGAAAGGCCACAATGAGGTCTGTCTGGAACCTTCTTTTTTTCAGGCTTAACAACCACAACTCTCGCAGCCTTTCCTCACAGGAGAGGTGCTCCATCCCTTTTTCCTGGCCCTGCTCTGGACTTGCTCCAACAGGTCCTTTTCCTTCCTGTGCTGGGACCCCAGAGCTGCATGCAGCACTGTAGGTGGGGTCTCACCAGAGCGGAGCAGAGGGGCAAAATCCCCTCCCCTGCTTTGCTGACCACATTATTTTGGATATGGTTGGCGTTCTGGACTGTAGCTGTACATTGGCAGCTCATCCCAGTTTTTCATCCACCAGCACCTTCAAATCCCTCTCCGCAGGGCTGCTCTCAATCCATAACCAAGTCTATACTGATACCAGGGATTGCCCCAGCTCAGGTGTAGGACCTGCACTTGTCCTTGTTGAACCTCATGAGGCTCAACCTCTGGATGACATTCCATCCTTCAGACTCATCACTCAGCCTGGTGTTGTCTGCCAGCTTGCTGAGGGTGCGCTCGATCCCACTGGCTATGTCATTAACATATTTCATTTCTTAAAATAACCCTTCATTAACTGCATTATAAAGTAATGCTAAAGACCAGTGCATACAAAATTAGAATTGGAAAAAGTGTTTTGACTACTTGCCAGGTGGATGTAGGAGATGAGAACTGCTGAAAAGGCCTATTTAGGAGGTCAGTATACATGGACCTATTTCTTCAGCTCTTGCTGTGTGGTGACCGCTACTAATCTAGTTTCAGAGCAGCAGGTAGAGTAGCAGAGTAATTTGGAAAGAATGTAAAGCTTTTGTTGGTTTGTTTTTTGTTGTTAGACCAGTATGATGGAGATATACTTTTCATGTGTCTTGGTTTTAGCTGGGATAGAGTTATTTTTTCTTCCTAGTAGCTGGTACAGTGCTGTCCTTTGGATTTAGTATGAGAATAACATTGATAACACACTGATGTTTTGGTTGCTGCTGAGCACTGCTTACCCTAAGTGAAGGAGTTCTTAGTGCCCCATGCTCTCCCAGGTAGCAGGTGTACCAAATGCTGGGAGGGAGCAGGGCCAGGGCAGCTGACCCAAAAGCATATTGCACGGCATGGAACATTATGCTCAGTAAATAAACCGAGGAGAGTTGGCCAGGAGTTGCTGGTCTCTGCTGGGGGATGGGCTGGGCTGAACAGTTGTATTGTGCAGCACTTGTTTTACTTGGGTTTTATTCCTCTCTCTTTCTCTTGCTCTCTCTCCCCCTGCCCCCCTTCTCATTACAGTTGTTACCATTCCTACCATTGTTATTATTATACTTCTGTTTCATTTATTAAATTGTTCTTATCTCAACCCAAGGTTTTTTGGATACTCCTTCCCATCCTGCTTTGGGCAGAAGGGGGATGAGTGACTGAGCAATTATGTGGTATTTGGTTGCTGTCTGGGGCTAAAACGCAACTATAAAATCAGTGGTTTACCTGGGCCCTTTACATTTAAGCATAAAGATGTCCACAGCATTCTTCTTTGCTTTCCTAGGGAAAAAGAACCGTTTATTTTCTCAAGAGGAAATAATAATATTTAATTGACACTTGGCTATTTTTTGTGTTCCTTCTATTAATTTCTTGGAAATTGCAGTGTGCCAGAGTTTGTAGAGCAAAGTTTTCTTTTTTCCATAATTGCTTATCCTCTTAAATAGACCCTCTTAGTATATGGGGGGAAAGAGCCATGTTCTGAAGACTGTTTCCGTTATTAGTACTATTATTAGAATTCCTTTCTGTTTAATTTTCTGCTTCCTTTATATTTTGCTGTTTTAAAATGCATCTGGATTAAACATATATGAATATATATATTTTTTTTTTGTTTGTTTGTTTGGGTATAGGTTCAGCACAACGCAGATAAATCTACTACACTGAAACTGGCAGATTTCGGCCTTGCAAAGCAGGTTACAAAACCCATATTTACTGTCTGCGGAACACCAACGTACGTTGCTCCTGAAATACTTGCTGAGAAGGGTGAGTGTATATCTTTATAATTTGTCATAAATCTTACAATTATGCTGGACTTTCTAATAATGGAAATAGTCCAGAATGTTTCAACCTACTGATACATCTTTTCAGGGTAGGAGGTTGGCTAGCACTGTAATTTGGGAAAGCAAACCTGTTAGTTTCTAACAAACACAAGCATGACATCAGTTATATTTTCACTATTAGTGTCTGTGCTAACACTGACTTCTAAGCAGATAAGCCATAAAATATCATAGATAATGATTGCTAAAGTGGGAAAATGACCAAAAGTTCTGTTGCAACCTAAGAGTAGCCAGCCCCATTTCATTACTGTAATCCAAACAACTTTCCAAAGCCCCTGATGCTGCAAAATCATTGTGAACATGTATGTTAAATTTATGTAACTATCCAAAACATGCTTTTCATTACAAGGAATTTTGAAGATTTCATCTCCAAAAGGATTCAGACCTGGAAAGAAGTCAGTTTTGTTGGTGACTCAAGCAAATCTATTTCTGGCTTTTGTTCTGCGGAGCTGGGTTGCACATCTCTAGTTATATCCAATTTCAATGGAAACTTGGCAGTCTTAGCTCTTTCTTGAAGGGAATCTGAGGATGACTATTTTGGAAATATGTGCTGTGTTTTCTCAATTAGTCTCCAGTTGACACTGGCCTTGTGAGACGGTGTTTGTGAAACATGTTGTGGAAAAGACAGACTCTGTGAGAGCTGTAGCTAATAACGGGCAGCTTGTAAGCGTGGTGTACCAGCCACTTATTCTTTTTCTGACCTCATCTTTCTGAGCAGAGATCCTGTGTTTCTTTTTCATTCTATTTCCAAGAAGCAGTTCTCTTGCAGCTGTGAGTTTTCTTTCTAAAACAAGACTTACCGTTTGTCCCTTCTTCCTTAGGTTATGGACTTGAAGTAGACATGTGGGCAGCTGGTGTGATCCTTTACATCCTGCTCTGCGGTTTTCCCCCTTTTCGCAGTCAGGACCGTGATCAAGAGGAGCTGTTTCAGATCATACAGCTGGGTCACTACGAGTTCCTATCCCCTTACTGGGACAATATTTCTGCAGGTAAGATTCTGCATTTGTAGCAGATCTGAGAAATGGCAGTCTTCTCCCCTGAAGTGGGAAAATTTTTTTTTTCAGGGGAGTGAGCTTGATCAGCTTGGGGTGTTTTACAGGTCTCTCTTGTGTGAATCTGTGCTTTAAATGTAAATTTAGTCCTCTGGTAATATAGATGGCTATGTTTCTGCATATTAGTTCTGAATGCTTTAATGGAGTCCTTGATTCTTCCCTTTCTAGGAAAAAGCAAGGATTTTCCTCATCTTGTTTATATGTCACTGCAGAAAAAGGTGCCAAAATAATCTCAAGGGTTATGTTAGATTTTAAAGATATTATCAAAAATCTCAAAAACTGAGAATGAGATCCTTGCCCTGCAGAACACAGTGTGGATTTCCTATTGACAACAATGGGGTCTGCACGTAGTAGTTTTGTACTTCTTACAGGCTAGTACAGTGTCTTTTGTGCACTCTTTAAAATCAGAAACCCTAAAATTCTTTTACACCCTGCGTACAATCTTTTAAAGAACACATTCCACAGCATTTTACAACATTTATGCTCCTTAAAGGAATGAGATACCCAGTGCCCATTCCTGTGAATGTGAACACTTAGCCTGATGCCTTCAGCATGCTTTTGAGATTAAATTACCCTCACTTTCTCGTCTTTCTGAAGGGGAGAATGACATCAGTCACGGAGATTTAATATCTCCTGTCACTAATTCTAACGCCAGTTGTTAGAATAGCTCCTGGGGATAGTCACAGAAGTCATGGTAAAACTAATGAAAAAAATAAGGAGGACATTTTTTGTGGGTATAACTGTCACCATCACAGAATGGGTAAGGCTGGAAGTGACCATGGTGGGTCATGTGTTTCAAACACCCTGCTCGAGCAGGGTCATCCTAGAGCATGTTGCACAGGATCATCACACCACTGTGCTTCACCCCTCTCTCCTTTGCTTTCTTTCATAATAGCAGCGAAAGACCTCATCACCAGGCTGTTGATAGTGGATCCCCAGAAGCGCTACACAGCACGGCAAGTACTTCAGCACCCCTGGATCAGAACAGCTGGGAAAA
>NW_008238330.1:6286501-6306176 GCF_000691975.1 Corvus brachyrhynchos | reverse complement strand
CCATTTCCGGGCCCAGCGCCGAAAGGAAGTTACTGATGGGGACACATGAAATCTTTCAATCTCATTTTGTCTTCTTTTTATTGATTAATAAATCATTTATGTTTTCTTTTCTAAATTAATTGGGAATTTAATGTGTAGCTGTTGGTGGCTATTGCCATGCCTCTTTTTTTGATTCTGAGATTCTGAAGGACAAAGATCAAATTCACATCCACCTCCTCTGATGTTACTTGGCAGTCTCTCTGTTGAAAGCAGTGGGGACTAGATAAATCCTGGAGGGTGTCTATTATTTTTCTTTAAGTACTGATTTGGGCTTTTACATCTGTTTAAGATGACAAATGTTTGCTTCTGTGACTGACACTAGTGGTGAGTCTTCTCTCATCATTTTTGTATGGTATCTTCGAGGAGTTTTGTGTTTGTAATGTTTTCAAAATAGCTGTCTGCATACACATCCTGCACTAATTCTTTAAACTGTCTTTTCACTAATTCCTTCTGGCCACAGAGAAGGAAGAATAAAAAGTGCATCTATTCTTTAGCTGTAGGATATATTAAATAAGCAGCCAGATACTGTATTTATTAAGTTGTGAGGGAATACAAACCCTTATTGACTAAATCTGATGTTTTATGATGTCTCCCTTGGCAACCTATTTCATTGCTTGCTCAGGATAGTAGATGGTAATAGATGGTACAATGTTACACGGTGATGGTGCTGTGTAGTATGAGTTCATTTGTCTTGAAAAGGGGGAAGATATGGCTGATACCTTTTCAGGATTCTAATAATAACAACTTTCAGAGAGGTTTTCTTCCTATTCTGGGAAGCAGGAAGTTAAGCGATTCTAAGGGCACTTTGCTTCTTTCCCCAAAGTCATAATGATGGAATGATAACTCATGCATTTTTCCATATTGAGATTTTTACCCCTTGGAGACATCCATGTGCATCTGTGACTTTTCTATGCTGATGGAGAAGAAGAAGCTGGGAAACTGTGAGCAAAGTTAATACTTGCCCTCACCATTTCCCTTTCATCAACACACTTCCCAGCTGAATTGCTTTTTTACACTTTTTCAGTGTAGTTTAGCAATTGTTTTGCTTGCTTGGTTCGGTTTTTTTTCATATCTTGTCCTCCCTGTAGCCTTTTTCTCCTTGCTTCCATGAGAATAGGCAACAGGATGAAATTAGACTAAAATCCCACTTGGGGAGAAACAGCTTGTTGGCTATGGAAAAGTCTCCCAGGGGAAGTGTCAGATGCTCTATTGCATGTGTTTTTAATATTTTTATTGGATGCAGTTTTAAAGAAATCCTGAGAGGAAAAAATACAGTCCAGAGAGGGGCCATGACCTAGAACAGCTTTTGAATCTCAGAATTTTTGGTTAACTAATTAAATTCAAAAAGCACATGAGTTTTCCATTTTATAATTCTTTGAGTTCCATGTGCTATCAAATAATATTGATGTTGGAATATCAGTGGTGTTAGCATTGAATACACAGCCTGTAGAAATAAAGGAGGGTATTTTACACTTGGAGAGCTGCTGCTCTGCCTGTGTATTTCATAATGAGAAATGTCAGAAGCATTTCAGAATCAGTGGAACATTTTCACAACTATATGAACCAGAATATTATTTTTTGGTGAGTGCTAATATTTTGTGTGAACTTGCTGAATAACCAAAAAGTGTAGGGTGCTGTCATCATATTTCTGTTTCATCTTGTGACTGTTCTGCTGCAAGAGTTATGTATAAAAGTAGAGATCCCTTTACTCGTAAAGGAGAATTGCACTTTAAATTGAATTAGCTTATTTGTAATACTTACTGGAATAAGACTTGCTGTGGAGTTCAAGAATTGGTGAAACAAACCAATCAAATCTTTACTGTATGCCCAAGTAGTATGTCATACTTCTACTTTGGCGCCTCTGAGTCAGGAAGACTTTTCCAGAAAACAAAAATGGATTTAAGTGCTTCCCTGAGTTAAGGGAAACTAATATAACCTAATATTATAAAAGTATTACATAGTATTTGAGTACTAGTAATAATGTATCCTCTGTTAATTTAAGTATATTTTGAATAGGAAACTGTGGAAAAATGGCTTCTGATGTGCAATATTATATTTTGTAATTATCTTATTTTTAATATAGTTGTTTAGGAATAAAGTCTGAAGTGACTAAAAGTATTTAATGAGCAATGAATCTGAAAGTTTGGAGATTGTGTTACAAGTTGCCTTTTTCATCTCTAAGAACCTGTCTGCAGCCTTATTCATAGTGCAGAAGATAGAGAAATTGCTTGTAATGATTATAAAAGTAGTTATTTTTTCAATGATTTTGTTTTTCTTTCAAGTTCTCTGTGTTCCAGACAGGCTAAACGTGGACTGTGCCAGGTAGTCACTGCACGGCACCTGTAAGTGCAGATGCTACTGTGGCAGTGCTGAGGCTCTGGTTTGTCACTGTTGCTAACAGACCTGTGGCATTAGGCCCTCCTCCTTCAGGCTGGAGGCTGAAAAAGCTTCCAGGTGCTTCTCAGGGTTTTTACTTCTTTCTTTCTGTCTCCTACTTTGTTATTCCTTCTTTTCTCTTGTTGCTTCCAGTGTTCTTGCTCTGCCTCTGTGCTGTCCTCAAGAGGCCAGGTCCCCAAACTTTATAGTTTAAGTTACTTGTAGCAATGAAAACCCATATGATTTTGGAGAGCTCAGCTTCAACATTGCTTGCTGATGTTGAAAGTAATGTTAGGCAGGACTCAGACAAAAAATGGTGAAAATCCTCTGTCATCTTCTACTGCCTTTTCTCAGGCTTTTGTCTGCCCACTGTGTGACATTCCAATGCAGACCTGATCTTTATGCTCTTTAAGGTGGTTTCTAATATATGAACCATGCTCACACTCCATGATTGAGGATTATCACTGTTCTTTGTTTCCTGATATTTTTCTAATGTATACTCTCTCCTTGGGTTTTGGAGTCATCTTCCCCTTAATGTTTGCATTTTGTGATTGGTTCCTTTGTCTACAGTAAGTCTGAGAAAGCTCAAAGCTGGGGGAGAATACAGGCTCAGAGAAAATTCTTGCTGATTTCTTAGGAAGAGGAAATATCCCTCCTTTCCCTTCCTGAAGTCTTTGTTAATTAGACTCTCATATGGCTTTATATTCCACTGAAAATAAAACAAGTTATAGTGTCCTCATCTCTTTAAATACTAACAATGAAGAGAGTGAAAATATCAGCAAGAAACACCCCTCCCCCGTCCAAGAGCTAAGTGCAAAGAATTAATTAATATTGCAGACCTCAACAGGAAAGTTCCACTTCCAGAGGATTTCCTGGGTCTAAGGCAATAGGGTCTAAGGTAATAGAAGGGAAGAACCTGTTTATTTGCTGCAAGCTTTAGCAAATCAGCTGAGTAGGAATCCTTTTATGCCTCATAAAAGGTGTTGGTTGATTCCTAACTCACACTGGAGGTCCTAATCAAGTTCTAGTTATTCCAGGGTTATTTCTTTACCATCTGGTATTGGCTATTCAAAATATATTCTCCTTTTAGAAACCAGAGATTCTCCATCATCTTTAACCATTGACTTGGCTCTTCTTTAGTTGGTTGCAGCTTTTAAGCATACTTGCATTTTTTCATGCCCTAACTGTAACATTTCTCAGACTTGAAGCAAGCACAAAGATCCAAACATATAGAATGAGTCATCAATATTTCATTTTGTAGTGAAACACGTGCCTAATAGACAGAATTGGTTTTTTTAACCTTTCAATATTATGATGTTATGTTATTTTAGGGTCAACACTTAAAATCACAGTCAAGGCTTTCAACTACAATAGTTACAAAAGGGGCCACTAAAGGATAGTTGGGGTTTTGGTAAGGAAGTGCTGTTCCCCCAGGTCAGCCAAAGAGTACTGTGAAGCATTTTGAGTATCCTTAGAAGCCAATGTTACTAGCTTTGTGCATCATAAACTTTCTTTGTTTGGAGTTTACTAACATTTAATCCAGGCTTTTAGTGATTGCCTGTGACTGACAAACTAAGTAGTAACTCTCTTTAGTGGCGTGCTTTCCACTGTCTGAAGATAAAGCGGTCCCTGTATATCCCTTCCATTTGCCACAAAGGTCAACTTCTTCAGCTTCCCCATATGCTATTACATTTCATTGGTCCTAGACTTCACCTACATATTTTCTATCACCTGTCATCTGCCTACTGTCGTTGGCCTCTCATCCCCTTGGATGACTCCCATTATTGAAAGGTGTAGTGAAATCTGCACATATTAATATGTTTTTCTTCAGGGAATTCTGGCCTTAGAAATGGGAACGAGCAAAAATTTTTGGAAGTATTTAGGCATCTGAAACCATGCAAAAGACTGGCGTTTCACATTGCACCGTGCATAACTGCCTGAAAATGAACAGTGGGAATTTGGTTGTTGCTCTTATATTTAGTCACCTAATATTTAAAAATGTGTGCCCAGGAGACTTGTGATTGAAGCTTGGCAGTACAGCAGAGACTGTTTCCTCTGAGACAAAGACACTTTAACTTCTTTTATTCAGGGACCTTCTTAATCTAAGTTTGTGTAGCAGCTGTGTAGAATAGTTGCTCTCAAACACCATCAAATCTGCCACCTCGCTTCTGACTGGCATTATAGGTGGATTTCCTGTATCTCTGTTACTGCAATTTTTGGCTGTAGGGTGATGGAGGGATAGTGGGATGTTATCCCCTGAGCTTAAGCCTCTTGGGTTTTGGTCCTCTTGTTAAAGTGAACTTACTGAAGTCAACTGCTTGCTTTTCTGTAAGTACCAGATTTGGGGAGGTATTCAGACTGTTTGAAAATATAGTAAATTTGCTGTGCTTATAAACTGATCTTCCCAAAGACACTTTAGTATCACTGAAATATTTTTCCTATAATTTCTCCTGTCAGCTAGATTTCTTTTAATTTAAGCAATGTAAGGGAAATGCTTTTTGTTTCTGGGCATGCATTTTTCTGTCTTTTCTAAGTCCACTAGTAATACTTTACTGTTGACATTCTTGCTCCTGAAAGGAATTATGGGCACTTTAACTGGGCTGACAGTGTATATTGGCACTGTTTGTTCTACAACATGGTTCATTTGTAACTAGGCTGAAGGTGTAATTTTCTAAATTAAAGTACATTGTAGACTTCAGCAGAAAAAATTGTTATTCCTTCCCCTGTACCTCCAATAAAGGCAAATGATACAGTGAATGTTATGTTTCAGTTCTTTCCAAGGAATTGGGAAACAACTGTGTGGCCAAGTATTTTGAGCTTGGTGTTGGTTTTTTTGTTTTGTTTTGTTTGTTTGTTTGTTTTCTGGCAATGTATCTATTTGGGAAATACTTGTTTCTAAAGGTTTTCAACTTCAGTAAGTATTGTGTGTACCTTCATTTATGAGTAGCAGAACCCATTCTGCTGCTGCAGTCCTTTGAATACTTACAGATGTGTTTTTCTTCGCTGCTGCATGCAATCCTGAGACGCTGCCTGAGACAAGCCCGGAGGCAGGCAGGCGTCACTGCAGACAGCCCTTGGCAAGCGACTATCAGCAGGCAAGGACGAGCCCCTCAGCTCCAAGGGGCGAGCTCCAGAGTAGGTGGCAAGCACGTCGGCGGAGATGAAAGAGACAGAGGGGTCCTCAGTATGGGCTACACAGGTCACGGCTTATTCCAGCGCAGTGAAGGGTCCAGGGACGAAGAACAAGAAACACAGGAGGCTCCAGGGATTTTATACTCGAAGGAATTGGGGTGGGGACAGAGGCGATAACCAGTAGGGAAGAGCGAGGTGGGAGGAGTCCATGGGGAGTTAGCCAATGGGAAGTGCTTGTAGGAGGGGCAACAGGGAACAACAAATGGGGCATCGAATAACATAGAACTTTCCAGAACTAATACATAGTCAACTAAGGCGATAAATATTCATTAGGCTTATACATAAAACTAGGAGGGGAGAACAGTAACCAATCAACTTGAACACAAATTAAGGAAACTAAGGATTACAGGGACTTGCCCTCACCACTGAGGTTATCTTAAACATCAGTGCCTGACCACCAGACCTTAGATTCTGTTGTTCTCTCTGGGGTCATGGTGGCTACAGCCACTTGCACCACAACATAATCCCATTAAAACCAATACAAATCTTTGCAGAACTGGAGCTGAGATTCATTTTTACCACCATTTTTGGCTCTGTACTGCATTAGTCATATATGCTATGATGCTAGAGCAATGATGACAAGCAGACCTAGCTTCATTGAGGCTTTATGCACACAGGACTAATTTCTCCCATCAAATCTTTTTCTGTAAAATTCAAGTTTGTTTAGAAAAAGATTTGCTTTCTTTGTGGAAACAGGCATTCTATTTGAAATTGAGTTGCTCGCAAAAAATGGCTTTTTCGAAGGAGACAATATCTTAGTAGCCTGTGTATATTTCAGTTCTGTTATTAAAATGGTATTTTCCCACAGGCCTGCAGTATAATCTGAAGCAGTGGAAATAAAATTGTGTCTGGGATATTGATGGTGTTTTTTAAGAAGCTACCTTCTCTGCATGTGAGCATGTGTGATAAAGTGGCTGGCAGTGAGAAAAGTTTACTGTATATTGGTCCTTAAAGACATCACAGCCTCCTCATTACTCTAAGAATAACTGTAAACTCTTTGGAATGACTGGCTTTTATGATAATCACACAAATTTATTGGACTTCATTTTAACAATTTGTATAGGCAGCTAATTAAATCTGATTTAATGCTTTGCTGTTAGGAGGAATTTACATGTGTTTCCTGTGTCAGAAAGTTAAAGGCAGAGTCCAGCAGTGCAATAAATTTGTGTGATTATCATGAAAGTCAGACGTTACATTTTCACAGAATTTTTTCTTTTTAGATTAGAACTGTTCATAAAGAGCAACTGGAAAAACAGAAAAAGTAAAGCTAATAACCTTAAACTGTCATTGGAAATAGATTTTGTTTTCTGAATTCAGAAACCAAAATGAAGAGCTGGAAGCATTTCAAAAACCAGAGAAATACAGGAATTATTCCCAGAGTGTTTCAGCATTTCCAGCAATAAGAATATTTGGTGCAGTGAGAACATGAAGTACCTTGGTAGGGCTGAGCAGGTGCTGCCATAGGAGCTGTGTGAGATTGCTAGACTGAATAAGGAGTGTAGCTGTGAAAAAGGGGTGCTCCTTATAACCACTGGAAAAATGTTTTAAATCATAAAAGGTTATTCCTGCATTGTCATTGCTCTCTTCATAAAGCTTTCTAAATTTCAGTGACAACCACTGTGCTGTAAGAAGGCACTTCCCATGAAGAATTGCAGCGTAAAACATTTTAGAGAATGTTTAACATAAAGGATTTCAGAAATGAAGATAATTTTCCTAGAAATGGAAGTGTGTGATTGTTAACCACTATGGTAAGTTGTCAAGAAAACCTTATTGCTGGATTTTCAAAAAGAGTTCAATTTTGTGATCCTAAGAAATTGCAACTACACAGCTTGCAATGTTGAGAGTTTCAATGACGTTGCACTGCTACAGCATAAAAACTTATTATTTAATAGCTCAGAAGAAACCTTTGTGCCTAATGTAAGGGTAGAACTAAATGGGTTGAATAAATCTTATTAATTTCAGCTTGCCTGAAAACATACTGGCCAAAATACTGTTCACTTGGTGAGTGATGGATGAAAAATGTATTATTGACCAGTGTTTCCAATGGAAGCATAAAATTGTGTTCCTGAAAATAGAATCCTGTTGGCTGTTTGGCTAAAAGCCAGCATGTGTCCTGGTAAGGTATTATGTCTTCAAATAAAGAAGGAGGGAGAGACACCATATTAAATAGCCCGTTGTGATTTGAAACAAACAAAAAAGATTCTGAAAGAAAAAGGAGGGAAATAAGAGGAGGAAAAGCTGAAGGAAAATATAACTTTCTTTCAAAATGTTTTATTTTGTTAACTAAATCAATGCTCTAGACAAATCTAGCAGGATTTATGAGTGAAATGTCTTTCCCTTTGCTCGTGTGTAACATTCCCGTGGTGGTTCCCCAGTTACTTCTGTGTGTCTGGGAATAGCTGATTCCAAGCAGATACTATAGCAACCACTAGATTATCTCACCTGGATCATAATTTTCTAATGACAGGACAGAAGAATCCCTTAAAAGAAATAAAAGAAAAACTGCTCCACCATGTAAGTAACTTTGAGCAATTATTCATCCACAGAAGAATTTTGTGGAAGTTTATTTTTACATGCTTTCATAACTCACATAGTTGATGTTCAAGGGACGAAAGTTAGAGCTGGATGTTAGAATGTGACAGTAATAAACTCTTCCTAACAACTGAAGCCTTACATAAATTATTGGCTAATAACTGGTAAGGTTATAAAATCAGAATATTCAAAAAGCGGTGTTTAGGGACATGTGGTGGCCGGTGAGCCTACGGAACAAGACACAAAGAAAGTCCACTGGTAGGACAGTCCCTAGTATTAGAGATCCTCCTAGGTTAGGGTGAACAGAAGAGGCTTCCCTCAGGATGCTTTGCTTTGCCATGCTAATGTACCCCAGTTCTGCTTCCCTGGTTGGCCCGTGGCCTCCCTGCCCCTTGCTACCTTATATGTACCTGCCCAAGAAGGTTCTCCATTCCAGGTTCCCCCCATTGGCTCTTGCCCCATCACCACTCCCTCAGAGTTTCCTCACTGGCTCCCATTCCCTAGTCCCGCCTGTGTACTGCCCCCATGCCCTCAGATCATTGGTCCCTGATGGTCCCTCTGCTCCCATATATAAACCTGGACCTTGCATTGTTCTCAGTCTTTGTTCCTGGAACCCTTCACGATTGTGGCTGCAACAAACCGCTCCCTTGGAACTCTGTATGGAGACTCTTCCTGCCTCTTTGCCCATTTACTGGAGCTACCTGTGTGCGTGTACGCGTGTGTGAGTGTGCCGTGGTCCTGCTGAGCGGCTTCGCCTTGGAGACACTTTTGGGAAGATCGCAGCACCTCATGCTCCAGCACCGACAAGCCACGCGGTCCGCAATAGGTACAGAGTTCACTTGGGAAAAGGCAGCAGGATATATGAGGAAAATTGGAACAAGGATGTGCAGATGAATCCCTTAATGACCAGGAAAATGAACTGGTTCTCTAATTCCCAAAACAGACCACTGAACGTGATGGTCATGGAAAATGAACCTGTATTGCTTTTATGATGAAATACATCTTTTAGTATTTTTTTAAGCTTTGATGTTGGGAATCTTAAAAGACACAAACATGGGTTTTAGATTATCGCTTTCTGTGAAAGAGTGGTACAATTCTTGCTTTTGCCTTGAAAATCCACTTCTGCTGCTCGTTAATCCAGGTTTTAAGGAAAACAGAAACATTTAGTATTGTATTTCTGTGACACTAAACTTAGTTCCTTGTACTTGCCAGTAGCAAAGATTCCTTCATGAGCATCCTCTAAAATGTACGTTATGGAATTAAAAGAT
The DNA here is from genome assembly GCF_000691975.1 of Corvus brachyrhynchos. Lineage (NCBI taxonomy): Eukaryota > Metazoa > Chordata > Aves > Passeriformes > Corvidae > Corvus > Corvus brachyrhynchos. The sequence continues at coordinate 6,296,769 of NW_008238330.1, read as the reverse complement.
CTACTGGTGTTTCTGATTTTTTTCATTCCTGTGTTTCAATGGATTAGAGCTGGTGACGGAGACTTTCCCCCTTAGCTGGAAATAACTATTGCTTGAGGCTTTTCAGGTTTGCAGCTTCTCTGTGTGTGCACACGTTTTAATGGTATAAATGCTGAATTCTGTGCATGCCCTCTGTGTTGTTGGTTCTTGGGGCTATCTGCCAGCATAACTACTTCTCTACACAGCAGAAAAAATCCCCCACATTGTTCAAAACGCACTAGTGAAAATAGTGTCATCAGGTCATTGTTTTAATGAATCAGTGATGGGACTGCTATGAATTGTACCAAAAACCTTTATCAGGAGGTACTTTGGATGAACTTTTGGACAAATCCTGTACAAGGGATTCTGGGAAGAGAACAGACAAAGAATTCAGCAGCTTCATTCTGGCAAGGTAAATCACCAGGACTGACTGTTCGATTTGTTTTCAAAGTTAAATGGGCTGACAGAGGATGGGTAAGGATGAGACAGCTGTGTTTTTCAGTTGGAAACCTCATTACTGGCAGGCTACAATTGTTTGGATTCTGAGGAATTTTTTCTGTGCCAGTGAAAACTATATTTTGTGAGTCCCAAACTTAATTTTTTCAGTTCAAGTGTGTGTACGTGTTTGCAATTTGAATAAGACAGTTCTGTGTGGGCTGAAAAAAACTAGTTATTTTCATTGGTATATTAGTAATTGTACTTAGTTATTTTACTGATTTTCGGGTGTGGTCTTCTTTGGTGAAGCATACAACTTGCAAAACCAGATCTGTATTTAACCCCATATAACCAGAGAAATTTAGGTTTTCAGGGTGACACTATACGTATGCTTCTTTGAAAAGAGATCCTTTGTATCGCTGAGGTGTGTGGACATTTTCTGTTAGTGTGAAGCTTTCCTAGGTGTGTGTTAGCTGGTAATAATACAAGTGCTGCTTTTGGGCAGCTTCAAAGTCCTCCATGAGCTTTAGCTCTTGTTTATTTATTAGGCATCAGTGCCTTGATGCCTTAGTGAATGGCACTTCTTTAAAAGCACAAACAAACTGAACTCCTTCCTGGGAAGAATGCTGGGGAACATGGTGCAGAACAACTGGCATCCAGGATTCATTCATGCTCTGGTTGCTGGTCTGATGCTGGTGTGAGCAAAAGTCCTGATGTAGAGGTCTGGAGGTCAGGGGCTGCTGCCATCCTGCAGAAGAATGAGAGGCTTTATGAGCACAGAGCAGCACCACTATTTAGTTGTAGCAAAGCCCTGCCAGACATCACTGTCCTCTCCTGCAGTTGTGGTCTCCAGTGGCCTTGGGTCAAGGTCCCCTTCTGGTCTCCTTGTTTTTGCCATGTCCAAATTTGAAGCCTCCATTACTAGGAACAGAGAGAATAACAGTGCAGGTACAGCACTTCATGTGTTCATTGTTCTTCACAAACATTAGCTAGTTAAGCCTCAGCAAGTCCTTATGAGGCAGTTATTTATTCCAGCTGAGTGTTTGTGTCTGCAATCAAGAATATACTAGACTTAATCCTCCTGTCAATCAGCCTAATTGATTTAAATGTCTAATTGGGTAGATTCCCTCAAGTAAGTTCTGTTTAAGAAAGGTTAGCCTGGGGAAGAGAATTAATGGAGAGCAGAAAAACATTGCAAGAGGAAATTCTCAACCAAGGAAAGGCAAGGACAACTGTCAGTGGCGGTTTTAAAAGCAGCTGGAGAGACAAGGAACTATTTTTTCATTGCAGCAAAGTATCTTCAAAGAGGTTTGAATAACCTAGAATTGCACAGTTGGTCTTTGTAAATGGGTTGGTTTCAACAGGAGAAATTCAAAGAGAAAATCCCTAGTAGTAGCAATGAGTAGTAGTATCAAGGAGAGCAGTAATGGACTGAGGAAGGCTACTCTGTGCATGAGTTCTGACTCTCTCATCTGCCCTTTGTCTAGAGAATGACAGCTACCCTTTGCATCTTGCAGGAGGCTGGCATCTTGAAACTAGATGAGTTTTAGAGCTCCCTTCTGACCCAAACCATTCTATGATTCTAACAACGCTTACTGTGGTGTTGAATGGTAGTTAGTGTCTAAGTGTGCTGCAGGCTCAGATTGTCTGCCATGGGGGTGTGGAGAAGGGGAAAAAGCTATAAATGGGAGACCTGAGCTGGCAGGCGTTGCGAAGGGAAACCCCCAGGCTCAAAGAGGTGTTGTGCTGTGGTCTCCAGACATTTTCCATGACTCTTCTGGGGACTAGAAAGTGTTTTAGGAACTCACTCCTCTATCTTCTTCCAAGGTAAGGTTCCTGTAGCCTTCCTTCTGGCCACTGGCAAGCCTGATCTTTAAAAGCTTAAGGAAAAGGATCCTATCCTTCTCTCATTGACAATGGCTTATGTTGATCAAGCCTACACTGGGACTGCTGTCTATGGTTGAGTGCATGTTTCATCTTCCTTCACTGTCTGCACCTCATTTCAGAGCTGTAAGCTACAAACACTTTCCAGATTGGGTCTTTCCTCCTACTTCGCACTAGGCTCATTCCTTTCTGTGTGGCTTCAGCAGAAGAAAACCTTTATAGCTTGGGACATTGCTGCTGGAGAAATGCTTTTGAGAACTGAGTTTTAGTGGTACTTTATATGAATATTTTAGCTACTTTGCTTAGATGAGCCCCATGAGGTTTAAGAGGGAGGTCTACAAAGAGTGTTTAAAATACCTTCTGCGGAGCAGCATCCAGAGACCTTCTTTGTGGTGGTAGGGGAGGTATAAGTAGAGGCTAAAGAGCAGCTTAGAAACAAACAAAAAAAACCTCCCATCCCATCCTTCAAAATTTCACTACTGAAAGCAATCCTTGTGGAAATCCACAGTGAAAGTAAACAGCAGGTAATTTTTTTGCAGTTGCTGCAGAGAAACCATCTTCTTGCCTGCATCCCTTTCTACAATCTGCAAACAGCTTTGAAAAAGAGATATGGCTGTAGTTTTAAGCTGAAAAGGATTGCAATAGGAAATTCATTTCAGAGGGAAAAAATGAAAATTTGAAGAAGAATGTATATGAAAGGATATGACTTAGGAAGCTGTATTAGCCTGTGAAAAATGTTGCTTTTCATACTGTAACATCAAGAACCATTATGTCAAAGTAAAATCCAATGATGTTACTATGTTTTAAACACAGATGTTCCTTTCCCGTTCACCCCATTTCTTATGAACAATGGAAGGGTGGTTTAAAACAAAAATAACTGAATATGTTTCCAAAGAGCTTTAAGCACAAGACAGATAATTTAGATGATGTTCATCAAACATCAGGTAAATCTGGAGGAAAGTATGTACACAGGTAATATTACTCTAGGTTTCTAATTAGTGTGGGCTTCAATTTTCAGTGTCTCTCAATAAAATTGGGCCTTTGCAATTTAGGAAAGCAACACTACATTTTTGTCACACAACATCTTCATGCATGTGTACTTATCTCATTTTTTGCCGTGATGCTGACTTGTCCCAGAAACAATACTGCTCACAGTACAAAAAACTTGAGAGGATTTTTCTATTAACCAAAAAGATAAAGGTTTACAGTGCTGTGGTGTCTTGAAGTGTCTCTTGAAGTGAAGAGCCTTTTTTGGTAATTCTGTCTTTACTAAAGCAGCTTTGATATTTTAGTAAGAAAACACCTCTCATGGTGCGACTGTATTTAGGCAAAGTGACATCCAGAAGATAAACAGGACAAGTGTATGCTGGATGTATTCATCCCACATTTGTAGTATTTGTCATAGCTATGGCTGTGTGACCTGCCAGCTGGTCTGTCTGCAGATGAGAGAAAGTGCTCTTCCTAAAATCATAAGGAAAATGAAAGTGAAAAGGACAAGAAAGCAAAAAGAAATGAGAGGAGGAAGAGAGGTGAAGGACTGTCTAAGCTGACAGAGGCTTTTGCCATGGTTCCTGTGACCTATAAGCTAAAGGTGCCTTGGGTGACCCAAATCTGCACATCAGATAGTGCTGTGCTGCCGGGCTGAGCTCACAGGAGTTTGGTGCAGGCTGCTCACTCCCAAATTAGCTCTGTCTGGCCCTTGCCTCCTTCCTGCTCATGTTGTTGTGAGCTCTTTTTATTTGTTAATACTTGAGGTAACTGGTGAGTTCACTTGCCTGCTTGATAAGGTCTTTAGTGCCAGGCAGAGTGTGACTTTCTTCAACCCTCTTCAATTTTCCCTCTGATCTATTCAGCTCTTACATAAAACCTTCAGAACAGAGTACTAAAAGCACTGGACCTTTCTTATCCTTTGCACATGGGCCTCGAGGCATAGCTACTGGGAATTATTTGTTATATGGACACATTCCTTTTTCATCTTAATAGAAGTGTGCATTTTCTTTTCCTTCCCAAAGATTTCCATTAACAGCCAATAACACTTGTATAAATTGTTTCCCACAAGGCTGTCTTCCTTGCCAGGACTGAATTATTTAATGTATTCCTGCTTCAGGCAGCAGGAGGATGCACACAGAAATCCCAGTGCTCAGGGAGGTCTTCTCTGGTGAGCGTGCCCCAGGGAACCTGATGAATGCACAACTCCAGGCAAAGTCTGTGAGCAATATATGGAAAACTACTCACGAACACTTGTTAAATCCTCACTTTTAGGCCTCAGGATCATCAAGGCTTCCGAAAAACTTGCAGTGAAACACACTGGGTAAACTGATAGTGTAGGGAGGGTAGAAAAGGGGAGGTGGTGGCCCATCGCTGCCCAGGCCAGCAGTACCAGACCTGCCTTGGCTTGCTGTGGGTGCAAGGATCTGTGCAAGGAGCAGGGACAGCTGTTGTGCAATGCAGCACCTTTGGGGTGCTGGTACCTGCCCTGCCAAGAGCAGCAGAGCTGCCGTCCTGGGAGGTGAGGCGCTGGAGGAGGAGGAAGTAAGTTCCAGCCACAGTAGGACTATGACTTGCTCTCTTAAAGCCTCTGCAGCCCTGCACTTCCACCTGGTCCTAGCAAAACCCACCCTGTGACTCTTCCCTCTTCTGCAAGACACCTGTAAGGATTTTTTAGATTGCTCATGTCCTGGCTGGGTTTCATACAATAAACACACCAGGGTTTATGCGCAGCTTATCCATACAGCTCTGTGCCCGGCTACAGGCTTCTGGTTTTTCTTCTGCTTCAAATGTTTCAGTTTTATTACGGTTTTTATTACGGAGCGAGCCATGGCCGGGGAGGCCACCGGGTGGTGCTCTTGGCACAGAAATGGGGGGCCTGGGGCACTGCAGGGCGCTGCTGTCCACTCGGGATTGAGCTCTGTGTAAAAGTTTGGGCTTGGCTGCAGGAATAATTTACAAATGAACTTTGACGCCAACAGCTGTTCCTCTCCAGGATGCACAAAAGTCTCCTGATTTTGAAATTAGTCCAGAAAAAGCATTTTAAATATAGACATCTTCTTACAATGTCTCCCAAAGGGAAAAAAGAGACCAGTTTTAAAATGGGAATCTTCTTGACACTCCCTCAGCAAAGACGGTGGTCCTGAGGGGGGCTCTGATGATGCCTCGACTTGTGCACAAGAGAGGACTGGGAGACCAGTTGCGCTAGCATAGCTTTTGTTACGTGCACCATAGCTGCCGTGGGCAGTGGGTGTGGAAATTTGGTCTTTTTGTTTTAAATCTCCCCAGGGGAAAATGTAAAGATACCTTCCTTCTGCCTGCTTCCCTGGGAAGGCTTTCTAGTGTTCTGGTCCCAAGGGTCTGCCCCGGGGAGCTCACACAGTGTTTGTCCTGGTGGGGAGGTCCCAGCAGGGACAGTCCAGCCATCCCAGCAGCCTGTGCCAGTGCTCAGTTAGATCCCTTGGCTGCCTTGTGGGAACTGGGCTGACACCTTGAATGTGGTTGCAAAGGTAGTCTTATCTCCTTCTCCTACTGAGAATCCTTTAAGACTTCCCTGTTGGAAAACTCTACAGCCCTTTTTTTTTCTAGATATTTTCCTGTTGCAAACCATGCCTGTAGCAGTCACCCTTTGGCAGCAAATGGCACCCTGTGTTTTTCACAATTTGAAGAGTGAGCTGTTTTGGCCACTATTTTGCCCTCACCTCCCATTCAGCTTTTTAGAGATGTTTTAGAGATGAAACCAAAGATTCGTGCCCATTGCTGTGATGAGTAGAAAGGTTGTCAGTGATGTGCCATCTAACACCATCAGATAAAAGAAGGATCCAAACAGAGGTGAACAGGGGACAGTCTTGTAAGTCATGTCCCGGAGTGATAAATAGATTGAGGGTGGATGGAGATGGAGATAAAATGTGTTATTTTGTTCTCTGTCTTACTGAGCAGTGTGGGCTGTTTGCTTTCCTCTGAGTCAGAGCTGAGGAGCTTTGTTCCTATGCTGTACTAAAGCTGACCTGCGCTGCTGGAGCCTGGACACTGGTCCTGGACCAGCCATTCCCTAGCAGCTGAAACTGCTGGGATAGGCAGGCATCAGCTGAAATGGGGCTTGTTGCCAGGCAGAGTGTCAGAGGAGGACTTGGGACCTCAGCAACCTCCCTTACCTCAGCTTTTTTTTTCTGATGTTTTACTTCTGCTAGGGGGAAAATACTGATTTTTTTTTTTTCTAGCACTTTGCTTCTTCAAGTTCCTCTCAAGTTACCCAGCTTCTTCTCACAGCCTCCAGCATCCTCATGAGAAGGTGAGGCACCTGGAAGAGCAAAGGCCTTTGAGGTGCTGGTGAGCAATTCTCTTCCTGCTGGCAGCCCAGTATGTGGTCACTACCTTTCATTTTGGTCATGGCACACGTGCTGCAACAGCACTGGCCTCTCCAAGTTACTGCAGGAAGCAGCTGCCCCTGCATTAAAAAAAAAGACCACTGGCGCTACTGTTGTAACAGGTGATACCAAAAAAAACAAATGACACCAGAATGAAACACTGGATTGTCTGAGTGCAGCCATCCTTTAATGGCTCATCACTGCTCTTAACTGAGGAGCAGCCAGGGTCTGACAACAAATTTATTTCTTTATTTCCATACTGTGTTTGGGGAGCCTCAGATATTTATATTTCCCTTGCAAAGTCCAGTAAAACAATTGCATCCACCTCTGGTTCCTGATTCTTTGGGCCATATCAGGAATTCTGCTGGGTTATTTTTGCCCAAGTTTTGAGACCTGATCACCCAGGTAATGGATTTCAGCCATTCCACTGCGCTGCAGGGCAGTGCTGAGGGACTGACTGCAGGTCCCTGTCCCATACTGAGTGCAGGACCTGCCCTCTTGAATCCAGGGTTTGAGTCTATGTCACAAATGGCCATCACTGGGCTTGGTGCAGCGCACTTTGAAAACATACATAAATCTGATTTCAAGCCTGTTGAAATAAATCTAAATTTTCATGATGGATGAAAATTCATTCTTCTTCTTGGGTTAAACTGACCTTCCTCTAGCGCTGTCCTAACAAACAGGCAGGATAGGGAGAGGTAGGACCTCTGAGGTTGTTTCCTTCTGTTATTTGAGCACAAGGCTGTGGTGGGGTTGTTCACTTAAAGACCCCATTAGTATGGAAAGAGGGAGAAGACAAGGAAGTTGCTAAGAAGGTGTTGTGGTGTATGTGCTTGCAGTGCGTCCTTCTTTCACAAGGGGTCTCCCTGTTGTCTTCCAAAGCTCGGGAGAAATGAGTTTGCTAAATAAAGTTCAGCTCTGAGGGAGCCCCTCTGCAGATTATTATTATTTATAAAAAAATGTTTTGGATACATAAAATGGTGCCAGACTGGGACAGGGAAAATGTGTTTTGTACACAATGATATTTTTTTTTTTCATAGACCATCCCTTTTAGCAACACGTACTGTTAGAACAGTTGGATTTCAAAATCAAATGGAATTGATCATGCTTGGAAAGGAAATAGGTTATGGGATCTACTAGACCCTCTCCTTATAGTAGATCAAGACTTTCCAGTTCTTGAGGTTAAATGTACTGTTCAGTTGCAACTGAAAAAAAAAAATTAAATATTTGTCTTATTCCCAGAAACTTGAACTACCAAAATGACAGTGTTGCTGGCTATGCAGCAGCTGAAACTGGTTTGGGTTGAAAAAAGCTCCAAATATGCTGCTTGCTTTTTCTGTGCCTCTCTGCCTTGTGCTTTGCTGCTAGTTGTAGCATGTGCCCAAAAGCAGAACCCAAGACCCTGAACCATCAGCATTTCTGGTGGAAACCCTGCACCAAAAGGGGTCTGATGTCAGAATGAAGAAGTCAGAGGCAGAGATTTGTGACCTGAGGTGGACCATGGGCTGTAAGGCCCCTTATGGATAGCTCTCTTGTGAACAAGCTTGTCTCAAAAATAAGGGGTAAGCATGGGGAGACAAAGTTCTGGGAAGGCACCAAGTAAAATGGAAAATAATTTTCTTTATGTTTTCTTTTTTCATCTGTAGGTGGAAGTTGGAGCCCTTGTGCTGGCAGTGCCTGAAGGACGGAGTCCTGTGAGCACTGTCTGACCCTGGGGAGTGCTCATGCCCCAGGCCTTGGGGGTGACCTGCTTCCCTTGCCAGAGGTGATCACTGAGCTGGCAAGGAGGTTTGCTCTGGGCTAGCTTTGCTATAGAACTCACCCTGGTGTGAGTTCTACAGCATTTGCTCTGTTTCCTTGGCACTGCTGGCTGTTTCTTAGTAAAAGGCACAAGATCTTGGGGTTTCTAAACAGGGAATTGTCTGAGAAATCCTGTGGTGGGCGTCAATAGCTGCCTCTGGATGTGGGAGACTGGGTGTGCACAGGTGAGGGATTACACCAGTGTAGTACTGGCATAAGTGAAAGGACACTTGGCTACTGAAAAGGATCGTAATTTCTCTAATTTGGTGTGTCCTGGGCACTAAATGGTCTGACTTGAATTGTTGGTAAATAGTTTGCTTTAAAATAGATTTCCTGTCTACAACATACTTTTAACAAGAAATTGTGTTCTGAAGATGCTATTGAAAGAGTTGCAGAAGCTGTTCACATGCATAGCTTGAAGGAAAAAATTACAAATGAAATGTAATATGCTTTGCACATCTCGAGGAGAAAAATGGCTAGAACTCTTATTATTACTGCAGGCCTGGGCCCTAGGGTATATCACCGTGTCCCTCAGCCATAGGGAGGAGGAATAGGGAGGAGGAGGAGAGAAGATCCAGCAGGCAGGAATTGTGCAGCAAGATTGATTTATTTAATTATTTTACAAACTCTTTTATAGACTTTTTTCTTCATAGTCTAATTGGACAAAGGATCAGCCACCCCTTGGGGTGATTGGCTAAAAACCTAAAACATCCATTGTCAAAATATTTTCTACTATACCATAAACAAGACTTTTCAAGGCTGCAGGTGGTTTGGTTGTTTACATAACTGCTACCTCTTCTGTGAGAGAGAAAAGTCTCTCATGGACTTAGAAAATAGCAAGAAAATCCTTGCTAGCAGCATTTTTGTATCTACAGTTCCCCCTTTTTGTTTGATAACAACTTTACTATTAATCCTAAATAGTAATTTGCATCAGTTATTAATTCTAAATATGTCTTTAAGGCTTTAACTATCTGACTCCATAACAAGAAATTTAAAGTTCAGTCTCTGCTTGTGGAAGGACCATCCCAGTACTTTGCTTGTGGAAGGACCATCTGCCTGATGGTTGCCATCTTGGTCATCATCAGAAGAGTCATTAGGCTGATGATCTACATTCTGGTCACCATTTGGATGGTTGCCGTTCCAATCATTTGGAGGTTGCCTGTTCTGCCTCTGGTGCCGTAGGTCAGGGCGAACGCATTTTGAAGGTTGCCACCATATCCCAGCATCTGTGGAAATGCAAGCATACCCACGACCCCAAACAATAAGCTTATGAGGGCCTTCCCACTGGTTAGTGATTAAATTCCGTACCCAGACTTTTGCCCGGGGCAGTTGTGTCTCGCCTGCAGACTGCAATGAGAGAAAATGATTCAGAATAACAGGATTATTTGAATTTTGTGGTACTGTAAGGTGATTAATTGTATACAAAGCTTTTGCTAGTCGGCTCTGTGGGGTTTCTCCATGCATTCCCCTTTTCTGTTTGTCCAAAACACGCTTCAAGGTACCATGAGCGCGTTCGACAATGGCTTGGCCAGTAGGAGAATGTGGGATACCAAAGGTATGGTCTACACCCCATAGGTGTAAAAACTGCCGCGTCTTCTCCGAGGTGTAGGCAGGACCATTATCTGTTTTCACAGAAGCTGGCATGCCCAGGACTGAGAAAGCCAATTTCCAATGGGCAATGACATCACGGCCCTTCTCTCCAGTGTGAGCAGTAGCCCACATAGCCGAGGAGAAAGTGTCAATAGACACGTGCACATATTTCAGCCGACCAAATTC
>NW_008238330.1:6284691-6286263 GCF_000691975.1 Corvus brachyrhynchos | reverse complement strand
CTTCAGAAGTGAACAATCTAAGCGTTGGGTTATATCTGCTACATAAGCAGAGTCAGTAACCAAATTCCAAGGTTCCTGTGAGAATCGTTGAAAAGCCATGGTAACAGCCCTTAATTCCACTAACTGAGCAGAGCCTGACTCATGGTCCTTCAGCACCTGCCATTCTGATACCTCCTTCCAGGTAACAATGGCTTTCCCAGTTTTCCCAGAACCATCCGTAAAGATGGTGGGTCCTTGCACCGGCACTCGACTACTTCTCGGCCGCAAGGAAAGTATGGTCGATTTTGCCAACTGCAGTAATTTATGGCTGGGCAGATGGTAAGTGATCTGCCCTGAAAAGTTTTGCAGCGCGCTTTGCAAAGGAGCACCATGGATAAGGCTCCACTCAAAGTATTCCCTCGAGACTGGAATGACAATTACTTCAGGATCCGCAACCATCAGTTGCAAACACCATTGATGGCATTTGATCAGAGAAGCGACCAATTCAAACACTGTGGTCACAGTCCTTTTCGGCCGATGAGGCAAAAAGACCCATTCTAGGATATGCAAAGGATCAGGCCATTGTGCATTCCACTGACCAATGATACTTGCAGGATGGAGGTCTGGAATAGTAATGAAAACAGTGATAGCAATGGAGGGATCCATTCGATAAACCTGACAAGCAGAAACAGCCCGTTGGACCTCCTGCAGCGCTTGTCACGCTTCCGGAGTCAACTCCCGAGGTGAATTCAGATCAGGATCCCCTTTTAACGTATTAAAAAGCGGGAAAAGTTGCTTTGCAGTTAGACCTAAATAAGGTCGTAACCAATTGATGACACCCAACAGCTTCTGAGCATCATTCAAGGTTTTAATCGAATCCGGGAATTGCACCTCTTGGCGTTGGATAGTTTGGTCCAAAATTTTCACTCCTAAATATTTCCAAGGAGGATGCTGTTGAACTTTCTCCGGAGCTACCTCTAATCCATAGGCATGCAGAGCAGCGAGCAGCTGAGGCTGTATTCTCAGCAGCTCATCCCGAGTGGATGCTGCCACCAGGATATCATCCATGTAGTGGTAGCAGCGTGCATCAGGAAACTGCTTGCGAACTCCGGCTAAAGCTTGGGCGACATACCACTGACAGATAATTGGGCTGTTCCTCATCCCTTGAGGGAGGACCTTCCATTGGTATCTCTTAGCAGGTTCAGCATTGTTAATGGCAGGCACAGTAAAGGCAAATTTTGGTTTGTCATCAGGATGCAAAGGAATTGTGAAAAAACAATCCTTTAAATCAATGATCAGGATGTCCCACCCCGTAAGAATCATGGTGGGAGAGGGCATGCCAGGCTGCAATGCCCCCATCCCTTCCATTACTGCATTAACTTTCCGGAGGTCCTGCAATAACCTCCATTTCCCTGATTTCTTCTTAATTACGAAAACAGGAGTGTTCCAGGGGCTAGTAGAAGGTTCAAGGTGCCCCTGTTGTAACTGTTCCTGAACCAGCTGATGAAGGGCGTCTAACTTCTCTTTTGGTAGGGGCCACTGCGGCTCAAAGACTGGTGTGTCAGTCAACCACCGCAAAGGCAGTGTAGGATG
>NW_008238330.1:6264786-6282124 GCF_000691975.1 Corvus brachyrhynchos | reverse complement strand
GTAAGGCAGGCTGTGCACCCTCCCACTGCCCCAACACCCCCGCCTCTGCCGGTGCGGGGTCCCTGAGGGCCGCAGAGTCCTGCGATTGTGCAGGGTGAGGTGGTGCAGGCTCTGCCTGTGGAGCCGGGGGGATTTTTTCGGATTCACCATCACTTGCTCCGGAAGCCCAGTCAGCGGAGTCCCCCTTGGATGTTCCTCCGTCACTCATCACCAAAATAGGCGAGCCAGCCCTGCTGCCACAGTCGAGGTCGGTCAGCAGAATAAATAACGAATGCCAGGTCTGGTATAATTCTAATACTGCTGGGTCCCCAAACGGGAGCTCATGCCAGACAGCACAGCCAAGTTCCTGCCATAAGGCAAAGTCCAGGGCAGTATCTCTGTCCATGGAAATCCCTTTTATGGTAGCCCAATCTAATAATTCCCGAACTGAGTTTTCAGGAATGGAGGTGTGCATTATACTAAACACACCTTTCCAGACCAGTACCACAGCGTTGGTTTGTGCTTCTAGAAATAGTAACTGCTTTGATTTATGTTTTCCCTCAGATTTTATTACCACAGGCCTGGTTCCTACGGTGTATCACCATGTCCCTCAGCCATAGGGAGGAGGAGGAGAGAAGATCCAGCAGGCAGGAACTGTGCAGCAAGATTGATTTATTTAATTATTTTACAAACTCTTTTATAGACTTTTTTTCTTCATAGTCTAATTGGACAAAGGATCAGCCACCCCTTGGGGTGATTGGCTAAAAACCTAAAACATCCATTGTCAAAATATTTTTCTACTATACCATAAACAAGACTTTTCAAGGCTGCAGGTGGTTTGGTTGTTTACATAACTGCTACCTCTTCTGTGAGAGAGAAAAGTCTCTCATGGACTTAGAAAATAGCAAGAAAATCCTTGCTAGCAGCATTTTTGTATCTACACTCTATGAAACCATGAAGAAAATACATGTTTGTGCTAGAAGTGGTGGCTGCCTGGTCTGCATATTCAGACCAAGAGAATAAGGGTGAATTTTCTAGATTTGCTGGGTAGATTTTACTCAAAAACAGGCCGTTGCAGCCCCTGAAAGTTTGTTAGTAGCTGACAGGTGTCAGGCATGACCCTGTGTCTGTAGTGGGCTTGGCAATTTGTTGAGCATTTGTGTACATACATAATCTGTGAGCAAGTAGGGGGTCTGTTCCTTTTGTTCATCACTAAAAGGTGGGTTTGATATCCTGCTTTATAGACTATGTGTAGCATTCAGCGGTGTATAGGGAACACATTTTGGAGGGAAGCCTTTTGGAAAGACACTTTAAAAATTTCTTTTAATGGAAGTGCATCCTAGACTGTAGAGCTTTAGGCATTGGCTTAATAAAAAATTGTGGGAATAAACAAATTTTTTTGCAGTTCATTACCTGGGGCCTGGTTACATCCTTGAAGAACACAGAGAAGCTTCAGAAGACAAACCAGACACTCCTGTGCTTTCTCAATATTTATCCCTGCCCCTGTGTTGCAGACATTGCTTTGAGCCATGTTTCTTCTGCAGTTTCCTACACAGAAAAACCTGCAAATATTACTGATTCCCACCCCGTTTCAAATCTTGGTGGATACTCAGTGGATACACTGCCTCATGTGTACAAATTTATATCTTCCTTCTTCTTTTTTTAATGTTAGTTTTATAAATCCTCTGGAAAAAATCCCAAAACCAGCCAAAGCACCCCAACAAAAACAAAATGGACAAAAAACCCCCACCCCAAAATATTGAGAGTAAGAAACTTTTTGAAGGAAAAAAGAAATCTCAACACATAGTTCTGAGGCTTGAGATCAGCCATACTCACAAGTTCACATGAATAAAACTTCAGGATTGGGTCATTTATGTGTGTTAAAAAAGGCTGCCAAGTAGTTTCTGTCAGAGAAAGAGCTGATTGCACAAGGTCAGCAAAGGTCTGAATGAGAGCAGTCTGTATGATCCAGGCGTATTTGGGTTTGGGACTTCATCTGTCTTGCAATGAATGGAGCATAAATGGTTTTGCTTGAAGCTCCAGAGACCCCTAAGTTTGTGTAGGTTTTAAAATTTGAGCTCTGGATTTATCTGCTCCCATTTGAAAAGACACCCGAATTTACATATCTAATCTGACTTCTTTCAGCTCTTAAAAAATAATTTTTAAAAAGGGTTTGAAAGGAATCAAATATAACATTAAAAACAAATCTTCTAGGTTGTTTCTGATTTTGCTCTGTCCTATTTGCTAGATAAGCACTTAAATTCTGATGGGGTTGACTCATAAGATAAAGTTGTAATATGTTATCTTGTATATCACTCTGATTATCCATTATGAGATGGAATGTCACACCTGCCAAAGTGTTAAACATAAAATATTTTTCTACGGCATTTTTCATCACAAAGCTCTCCATGAAGCACTGAAATGGTGCTCTAAACTTCCAGATGATGGGGACAATTACTGCTGGGTGAGTCATGTTTTCAGAGATGATTAAGGATTTGGGATTTGGACCCAGAAGCCTGTTCCTTCTCTTATGTTGTCCCCTGCAGCGAGGAAAATTTCTCATGTGTTGCAGGGAACAACTGCTTGGCTCACATGGTTTAAATGAAATCAGGATCAAAGCACTTACAGGCAGATGCCTGTAAATTGTAAACCAACAATTGGTGACCATCAGTATTAGCAGCACAACAGGTTAAAAATGGGACTGGATAGTTTCAAGATGATAGTTAGACTCTGTAAATGCCTAAACTTCCTCTTGTAACCAACCCTCCTAACTTTCTGGCAATGTTGAACTGAGGTTCATCTGCTGCTGTTACCACTTCTCTCCCCAGTCCTGTAAATTTTCATGCATCTTTCACATTTGATTCCAAGCTGATGCCTTTCCTCAGGTCTCTACAGAATTGCCCATGCATGTCTGTTTGATCCATGTGATCGTTGTCTTAGGCAAACCCTGTTAACTCTTGTTGATTTTTTCCTGGCAATGTGAGTTTTGAGGCCGGCACTCTCTCAGCACAGGGTTCTCAGGACTTCATTTGCAAGCACTGTTGACTCCTGCATCCCTTTCACATCATCCCTTGTTATCCAGGTGCAGGCACCCCCATGTTCATGTAATTTCTGCTTCTTCCTAGAACTGGAAGTCAAAAAAGATCTCTTGATGGAGAATTTTAAAGCACCTAAGTGGCCTAGACACACCGAAGCATGTCACTTTGTGAAACTGGGACTCAGGATCCCAAGATGCTATTGACACAGCTGCTCACTGTGATTTTTTTTTAAGCACTCTTTCAGCAAAGAGCACCTTGAGTGAAAAACGCTGTGAGCTCTTCAGCATACATGTAGAATGTGCAGTTTCGGGTCTTGTAATCCTAGCTGGAGGCCCGTCCACCCATTGCACACGTCAGATCCTAGAGCATTTTACGAAGGAATGTAAAGACATTGCCCTCAGAAGACAAACAGCTCAGCCTGGCCAGAGTGCTGCTGTTGGTTTGGGGTTAGTAGAATGATGTAGGGTCCATGTGCACTGTCCTGTGGCTAAAGCTGGGGATGGAGCTGCCTCTGCAAGCAATGATTCATGAAAACCACTAATGACTCATGGAAAACACTCATGGAAACCACTGTTTCAGGTGGCAGAATGACAACTTGTGCACACAGGGAGCCTTGGCCCACATTCCAGCAGGGATGAATTCCTCATGCTGGTGCCCAGTTAGTGGGTTAAGTGTCCTTGCATCTTCCTCAGTGCAGCAAGGAACTGTGAGTGAGATGGCTTCCTTGCAAAACCACTCATGCTCAGGCACAGTGTTTATGAAGCCTGAGGAACAATCAGGTTTAAGCAATCTCCTTACAATTGCTGTCTCCTGCTGTATTTTTGAGAGAGAAGTTAGTGTTTGCAGATTGTCTGTGCAGGTGTGCTTGTCTGCGTTTTCATTTCTAGACAGCATGAAGGACACTCTCCCTGCTCTGGGTTCAGGATGCTGTGCCAGAAAAAGCACTGAGCTTTGCAACTTCTTGGGAATATTTTCCATATTTCCAACAAAATGAGGAGAATAAAAAATGAATTTCCTTTGAAATTCAAATGTCAGGGAAATAAACACATCTGATATGTGTCAACTTGCTGTGCAGAATTGTTTTCTGACAGGATCCATGGATCCTTGCCTGGAAATTAAATCATAAAAGATACCTATTAAATACAGCCAGTATTGATAAAGCTGTTTAGACACTAGTTCAGTAAATATTAGGCCGCTCTTTTGGGAGTGTATGTTCCACTAATAAATATGCCTCAAACTCTTTAATTTTTGTGGTGCAGGTCAGACCTTCTAAGTTACCTATTTTCCTTGAAGCTACTTAGAATTTTGTTTGTGCTTGAGTAAATCTTTCATTGAATTTAATGCCTGAGATGACGATAAGAGTTCTTAATACCTTTACAAAGAAACTATACTTAAAATCATCCAGTTACTGTGGTTCAGAGAGCCAAGGCTATATTTATCCTGCAATAAACTACTCAGGGGTTATGTAGCTGTGACAAGGCCCTTCCTTGATGGATTTGCCTAATGTCTGTTCTGAGCCTGGGGGGAGGCTGCAGGGGATGAGATACCTCCCTGGTGTAAGCATTTTTCTGTCCTGCCTTGGACATGTCGACTCTCCCATGGTGGGAGCTACTTGTGCTTTGTCTTCCACCAATTTTTCTAATTGCACAGGGAAATTCACAGCTTTGCTTCTTTCTTGGAAAAAATGAAGTTGAGATTCTGGAGAATGGCAAAGGAGCTGTTTTCCTCCAGCCTTAGCACCACAGCTGTGCAAAGTCCTCCATGTCCACCTCTTTCCTCCATGTGTTGCTCTCCTTCCACTGTGGGGTTTGTGGCATATGACCTGCTTGTGCAGCCTTCTGGGGTACACTTTGATCACAGTGCTGCAGGCAGGGGTGTCACACACTGTTGACACTGCTTCTTGGGAAATACAAAACTCACTGGCTAACTCTCTTGTATAGAAAAACCCCAGGAAAACTGTACATGGATGTGGAGAAGGAATACCAATTTGTGAGATACAGAACAAAGTCAGAAAGCAGACAACCTGTTTTTTCTTGATTAAGTAGGTTAGAACCTGTATGTCTGCCCCAAACTTGAACTGAACCTAAACATTGAGTGGCAGAGCAGTTAAAGTATTTGCCAGGCTTTGTGTTGCTAAAATGCTTTGCTGAGTTGCTTTGCAGTCCCCAGCTGAAGTTAGTAACAATTATGGGCCTAATCAATGAATGCTTTCTGTGACTAACCGAGAGGTCCTTTCAGAAGACTGTATCTACTTTTTCACTCACCAGTAGCCCAGCAGAAGTGTATGTTTGCATTGGAGGGAGACGTTACCTCTGGGATGCCTGATATCTTCCTGACCCAAGCAAAAGCCATCTCTGCCCATCTCCCTGCTTTCAGGACCTAAACAAACTGGCCTTGTGACTTTGTCCCTTTAATACAGGCTGGGGCATTTTGCAGAGCAGTGATAACATACTTTCCCTGAGGCTAAACTCAGGATGTGCTGTCCGCCCAGTCTTGCTGTACCCTTCTGGGGCTACTAAAGGATATTAAGATGAGATGCCTAGAAAAAAATCAAAACCAAACACTCGCATTATATCTATGCTATAAGGTGAAAATTGCATCTGAGCACTGGTTGGAGTAGATTATTTGCTGGCTATATTTCCAGCTCAAAGCACATGCTCTGTAAGGAGGAAGAGCCAGACCTGGGGTTAGGCTCCTCCTGTACCTGGTAAGGTTCAGTCACTTTGACCAATTTTTCCCCTCACTGGGACTGTTTCATAGGTGGGTTAAAGTAGCGCAATCCCCTTTGCTCACCAGGACAGAGGTGAGCAGAGCCCAAAATCCTCAGTAAAGGGACTGGCAGAGCTGGAGATAAAACCCAAGAGTCAGACCTGCAGGACCAGAAAAGCATCCCTGCAGATGGAGACTCCTGTAAATCTGCCATACCTCTGTCTCTTAGGATGTTCAGCAATTACTAACACATTGTGAGGGCTTCTGTCTGCAGAGAGGCCAGTGTCCTGCCCATTGACAGAACAATTTAACTACTAGGGAAATCTGTATTTGATGGGTAGCTTACTTGTTCTGTTAAAATGAATACTTGCAGTACATACAATGACTTGAATTTTGACCTTGATATAAATGACAATTTATGACAATGTGTGTCATGCTGGAAAGTAAATCTGAGCTGGGGATGCTCCTTTACAATCAATTCACCCCTGGGATACAGGGATTTTCAACATATTCTTTTCATGGCAGTCGATACCCTATTAAGGTGATGGCAAACCTTAGCGAATGTAATTTAGTATCAAGTCTGAAGTGAGGTAACCGATTTGCTTACCTAATGATATAATCAATAGGCACTGAAATGGTGCAAGGGCAAGTCTGTGTTTTTCTGCTTGCTGCTGGCAAGACAAGCAGCAATGTAACTTAATGAATTACATGAACTGCCTGTTGTGTGACTTGAGAGTCATTAAAGATTTAAGAAAAAAATCACACCTCTCTTGGGAAAGCCACCAAAGTGTTTTGGAGGGCAGAGTAATGTCTCCAGTCAATTACCATTGGCAAACTACTATGTTGGATTTCTTACGATATTTTTGTAAGACAGGTATATAATATATATACTTTTTTTTTTTTTTTTCTACCTACCAGTTTTGTTGTCAGTGAGAAACCTGCAGGAAGCTCTCACCTGGCTTTCGCAATGTTGAGAATCTTCCCTGTAGTAGCTAAGCTAGGAGTCAGGGCTTTTTACTTTACTCCCATCATTTTATCACCTATTTTGTAAATTTTATTTAGCAGTCTTGCCAATTGATTAGTGCTTCCACTTTCCATTGGTGCCACTTCTATGCCCAGGGAAGTGGGTGAGCTCACAATTCCAACAATATCATATCACAATAGCTGCAGTGCCTCTAACCCATGCGGAGTAAAATCCAGTCTGCTGCATTTGTCCTTGTCCAAATTAAATCAGTGGAGAGGCACATAAGATTTTGAGGACACCAGGAAAAGCCCAGACCTTTGACACTGAGTTCCCCAGTCCTCCCACAAATGACTCTCGGGTGAGAATGGTTCTGATGTGTTTGTACAAAGCCAGCCAGGTTGACTATGCTGAGGGCTTGCACTGTTTTGAAATATCTGCTGAACAAACTTAAATTAAAGCATCTTAAGCACGTGCAGCTGTTTATCCTGGGAGTTACAACAGTGCAATTAACATGATATGAGATGGATTTGGGCACACTGATGCAAACTCTGTGACAGGTCATGCTTGAGTTTCTCTCTGTTTTGTCTCAGTTCAAAGGAGAAATATGCTGGTGAAACACTGTCATCACCTATCTTCTCCAGGAGCATCGTAAGACTTCAATTAACTTTTTGGAGGCATTGGTTACAATGGCCTTTACCCCACCAGAGTGGAAGGTTGGCTGTAGCATCAATTATGCTGGTGCCCCAGTCCTCCTAAAGCCAACAGGCATCTGACCAGCTGATCCTCCTGAGATATTGACAACTGAATTAGACTCTGTCTGTCTGAAAACTAACAGCAGGGAAAGAATAATGTCAAAAACATGTGAGTATTAGCAAGAAGGAGTAATATTGCTTTAGTATCACATCTTCACAAAAGAGGTGGCAAAAATAGTTGGAAGATTCCATGTTTTATTCCTTCCTTTTATTCCCCCCTTTGTTGGGGGGCTTAGCAATGAATGGAGCAAAATATTTGTCTGGGATGCAGGCAATCACCTGCAGTCTGCTTTGCACATCTTCCTAATCTCCTTTGTGGTTCCCTGTTAGCTATTGTGTTAGCCTTCACTTCTGTCTGGATAAACTTGATTGAGCCTGCAGCTATTTTTATAACACTCCCTTGAGGTACCCAGTTGGAAGCTGCCTGTTTGCCTTGTGTTAATGGAAGTCAGGCCCAATTATATGCATGTGGGGGATAAGTTGTTTCCTCTTACTCATAATGAATTCTGACCTTTCCCAGGATCTGTCTTGTCTGTTTATTCAATAACACACTACCCATCTCACTAGGGAGAGAAATGGAAAAATCCCCAGCCCAGCACAATAGCAGCCATCTGCCTTCTGTTTAAGCAGCTAATGATGATAAAGCACAGGTATGAAGCAAGCAAATATGACTGTAGAAGTGGGTAGCTTTGACCCTTTGGCAGAAGGAGTATTTCAACTCCAGTATTGGATCGAAATTCTCTCACATACAGCCTGGGGAAGCAGCCATGGGCATGGGGTGTTAGTGCTTTTGTTCTGGTCACAGTGGTCTTTCCCTGTAGGGACCAGTCTCTGAGAAGAGCCCATACTCCTGGGCCAGTGTAGTGTGGTTATGGGTGGGGATGTCCCTATATCCTTTGTGCCTTGGGGCTGCAGTGCCAACAGGGGAACTGTACTTCTGCATGATAATTTTCCTAGAAAAGTGTCATGGAAATTCAAAAGTTGTGTTCTTGGGTAGGATGTGAGTTTGTAAACCATACAGAGTCTTTTGAAAATTTTACCCCCTAGCCTTTGTCCATGGTAGCTCTAAGCCCAATTTTTGTCTTGTTTTAATCCCTCTGTGTGTGTGTGTGTGCATGAAGATGAGGCAGCTGCCAGCTGCTAAATTACTGGAACAAAGGCAAGTTTTCTAAAGCATTTTATATAACACTTGTTCCCCTCCATTTGATGAATGATTCATTAATGTCTCTGAGATAATTATTACAAAGGCTATAACCTTTTCAATTATTTGAATGAACACAAAACATATAAAATAAAAATTCTGGAAGGACCTAATTCATGTCTAGCAAAAGAGGTGCTGTTCTCAGCAAGTTGTCTATGTGTGCATTAGACAGCAAAATCATATTTACCACAAGGGCTGCAGAGCAACAAAACCTCCCTAAATGTTTGTTTAAGCTGATGCATTTTTATTGATGTTTAGGAAAAACCTTCATTGTTTTCCTTGGCTGCTCCTGGATCTGCCAGGCACAGCTCTGAATAAACCAATGCAGTTAAACCACTAGGAAAAGTCAGAGGCCTGTTCCAGTGTGTGACCATCAGAATCTGTATTTAGTTTCTGTAGTTTCCCCCTTCCTTGCTCTCCAGCCCCAGCAGTAAAAGTTTGCCCTGTGAAAGGCATGATATGTTATCCCCCAAAAACTGGTGAGTGGGAAGGGGCTGGCATGGCCCTACAGTCTGTAGCGGGGAGTGAAGAGGGACTGACCAGACACAAAAGAGGAGAGAGGGGAGAAAAAACAGGTCAAGAAAGAAAAGTTACTTTGGTAGCTGAGTGTGTGCTGCAGCCTTCTTCCACTGCCCTGGGTGAAGCATGGTGCATGCAAAGTTCTTGAGGTACAAGACTGGTCCAGTGATACTACCCATAGCCAAAAGGCCATGACCGTCTAAAAGAGGATGATTTGCTCTACTTGTAATATCAGCAGTCAGCAAGAATATCATCTCTACTCTGTTAAACCTGGGCTGGGCCACTTTATTCTTTATCTTTGTTTTGTGTATGGATTTTCTGCCCTCACAGGAATCTCAGGGAGAACACAGAAACTTGCTTTAAACACAGTTTTCCCAATGGTGTCCTGGATATTTCCTGACAGTTCAGTTTGAATGGTTAGAAATGTTTTGAAACATTTGTATCCTAGCCAGTTGGAAAAATGTGAGATGGTGGCATCACTTTTCAAAACCTTATTTGAGGATAGCGCTTTCTAAACTGCAGCACAATTTTGCTTGTTTCCAATAAGTTTCTCAGCGTCAGCTCTGATTAACAGATTGAAAGGACAGAAGGGCCATTGAATTGCCTAAAATGAGCCCAATTTCAATTTAATATTCCTTGAATTCATTATTTTTAAGTACTGAAGCCTGAGGATGACAACATCATTTTTCCAAAACCACAATTTCAAGAATTCTCACAGATAAACCTTGTGTCCATCAGGTTGTTTTTATCACTTCATAGAAAACACTGTTACTAAAGTGTAAGTAACTAATAGTTTAATAAGAGTTTGTCGCGAAAGCTAGTAATTTGATGGATTGCTTGTAAAGTTGCCTCATAACTGTGCAGTAATAACAGATAGGTATGTTACTGGCAACCCTCTAGCAAATCAGTAGGTGAGTTTAACAATGCATGGAGGGCAGTGTGAAGGCACTCCCCATCAAGCTGCAATGAAAGGACACTGTCACCTATCAACAAACTCCCTGGGTAAAACTTCATGGGCAGGATTAGTGTTCCCAGCCGTGGGAGCACTGGGTGTTTGCTCAGGCAATAGCTCTGAAGAGATCAGGCTCGGGAAAATACCTTCCTCTTTTTCCTTCTTAAGCATGATAGTTGTGTCTCTAACTGACAGCAGCTGAAGTTTCCTGATGCAACAGGATGTGGTGGGGAGGAGGAAGGGCACAACCCACTTTGTGAAAGGGTTCTGTAAAGAAACCGTAATCTGTCATCCCCTTTTTCTTCTTTCTTTTTTTTTTTTTTGACAGAACAGTCATTGAAAGTACATTATCAAAAAGTAATGATTTATTGCACATTTTTCTCCCTGCTGGATTGAAACTTTCCATGTATGCCTTTCAGCACCTTTTATTTACTCAAAAAATGGGAGCAACTGAAAGTTAAAATCACCCACGTGCACCTCTTGTTTCCAAACTGAAATGTTTCAGCCTAAACTCAAAGCATTTCTGGAACACCACTCATTGCTACATTACAGCCGTCATAGCTCCAAACTCCTCGCCAGTGCCACAGTTATTCTCTGGCTCCCAAAGCTGCTGTGTCATTGCTATGATCTCAAGTCCCTTTAGACCAGCAAGAGATACTGTAGGGAACCTTGGGAGCTGTAGCTTGATCCAGCCAGCATAAGCTCTGAGGGAAAATAAGGGTGCAAAACATCCAAACCACAGTTTCTCCTAGGCATCATGTGGTATTTCAGTTGGTGGTTTAAAAAAGCAAAAAGGGATTTATTTTGGATTGGTTTTTTCTTTGGTTTTTGTTTGTTTGTTTCAGGTTTGATTTATTTTTTTCCTTAGCTAGTGGGTTTGTGAATTTATTTAATCTCTGTGAGTGTGGTTTTATATGGAGGTACTTGTGGAGAACTACCTTAATTAAGACATAAAAATATACATGTAGAACTTTGCATTTGCCGAAGGATGACAAAGATACTGGGGAAAAATGGGCAGTGATTATCTTTGACCTTAATTCAATATAACTTTCCTCTGATGAAGGCTCCAGAAATCTCTATAGAAGGAAGAAGATCCCCATACACCTCTCAGAAGGGAAGGTTTGGAGACATCTTAGTGTATTTGCTGTCTGTACTTTCTTGTATTTTTTGGAACTGGATTTTGAATTGAAAAACTAATTATTAAAATAGTTTGGGAGCAAGAAAACTGAGAAATCGATTGTTTTTTAATGAGGAGCTATGTATAAAATTTATGTTTTTACCATTGTTCAAGCATAAAATGGAAGGAGACACAAGATGCAATCTGCCAGCTGATATTTTAATTCCTCCTTTGCACTGATTGGAAGTTAGCAAGTTCTGCCACTGCTAGTCTATAAGACAGGATTAGAAATGGGTGAACCACCATGCCTACACTGTGAACCAGTGTAGGTTGAGAATTATGAACAAAATTCTAAAATTTTCAAGTCATAGCAAAAAGAGGTTTGAGGGTTTCTTTCCTTTTAACAGTTTTTATTCCCCCCCCCCCCCCCCCTTCCCCCCCCCCCCTCCTTTCTGCTTCTGTATGTAATGTGTGAATGGATAGGAGCAAAACTGGGGAAATTTCACAAATACCTTGGATGTAGAGAGTTTCTTGTTTCCACTTTTATCTGAGCATGGGTAAGCCTGAGGAACTGGAACTATTTCCTAGAGGCTAGAGAGAGCAATTTCTATCCTTCCTTCATCTCTTCATGTGAGATAGATAAGGAGGAACAAAGGAATCTTCCAGCCTGCTCCTCATATGCAGGGAAAGATTCATTTCGATCTTGTGTAATAGAGAGGTGTTGTTCCCATATTGTACTCTGGTTCAAAAATATTTCCATGCGCCCCAAGGATGGGATTGAGAACAGGGATGGTTCAAGTTTGTTCCTAGCTCTTTCAGAAGGGGAAATCAGACACCTCATTTGATGTTTTTATGCCTCTTCAAAATGGGGAAAGATACATTATTTAGGATGAATAATTTGTTAATATCTGAAAGGAGTTTAAGTTCTCCAGATGCGAAGTATTGTAGAAAATGTAAGAAAAACAGAAAAGAAACACTATTGTGCTTCAGTCAAATCTTTCCTTCACCCCATCAATCAGCTTACTTTGCACTAAAATGCCAGTGAAATGTATAGTACCTTAACAACTTTAAGCCTGAGTGAAATTTTAACTGGGCTAAGTCACCCTTGCAAATTGACCTGTGTTCTTTGGAACAGAGTGGCCAGTGAGAGACAGTGATGTATGGTATGGAGTGATGCGTGCTTGGTGCCCTTGGGGAAAGGAAAGTTTCTTAGAATAGTCAAAAAGTTTTCTGGCTTGTTATTTCTCATCTGGAAAGAATGGAAGAGAAACATTGGTGACAGGGCTAACATAGAACATCCCTGCACACATTTCTGCCTCCTAGCATTATTCCCGGTCAGTTTTCACAGGCTTGGCTAAATACTGAAAGTTCCTGAGGAAGAAAGGGAAATGAATAAAAGCCTCACTTCCCTCACATGCTCACTGCAAATGCTGAGCATGTCTCTGTGCCTTGCAGAAGGGTAACAGACACAGGTCCCCATAACAGCTCTGCACAGACACGTGCAGTGTGTGTGCTTGGACACTCCCAGTCAACAGCTCTGTAAATCATCCATGGGAGCATCATAGAGGGCTGTGAACTGGCTTGCTGCTACTGGAGGAAACAAGCTGAAACAGCATGCAGACAGTGCCCTGATTTACAAACATTTCCTATCTTGGCCAAGGACACCTCCACCTCTACTCTACCTCTAACTTTACCTCTACCTCTAGAAGGAGCTGATTTCTTTTCTGTCTACTCTCTCTTGCCTGTAAAAGTGCCAGTCGTTAGTAGCTCTCATTGCTCAGCTCCTGAAATTTGTTGTCATCTCTGTGATGCAGCAAACCCTGCGGACTTTTTCTACATATTCATGTCCTGAGCAAAGACAGAATGCACTGACACTTTCTGCTCAAGCTGTGTCTGCATCTGTACATGCACACAGTGTTTTCTGTGACTCCTCACTCACACCTGCTCCAAAGCTAACAGGAGTCACTGAGTAGTTTTTTTCAGTGAAGGGAAACATTGACTCAATTTTCTCAATCTTGTCTTACACAGCATTGCATGAAATAGAGCCCCAAACCTGCAAAATTATGATTTTAAGGGAACACTCCTTCTAGGACTGGCAGGTCCAGTGAAGGCAGGAGGTTCAAAACAAAAGGTTATTCTTGATGGCACAAACCTGTCTCTCCTCTGTGTTTTATGGGTCACATTTTTTTCTCCTTTCTCTCTAATGTGAGCCCATCTGACACACTGATGCACAGTGAACATCTTCGCTTTTGAGTACGTTTGCTCCAAACCAAGGTCCACTGCAGTATAGTTGCATTTTTGAGTGTTTTTCATCAGGACTGGTTTCCCATTTTCATACTGCTGGTTATATTGCAGGTATGGAGGTCATGATACTGCCCTGTAGTCTGGTATAAAGGGAGTCTTTTTAACCTTTGCTTTGTGTCAGAAATGCGGATGAATGAAGTAATCTTCTATAAAAAAAGACTTTTAGAAAAATCCACACACCAATTAAATCTACCTGAATGTACAAATGGACTGATGATCTGGTGCACACTGCCTGTATGGACAGGAAATTGTACTATTGATGAATTAGCTATACAGAGAATCTGCACATGCTTTGATTAAAATGTCACTGATTCAATTCTGGTGAGACAAAAGGTACATAAAGAGGTACGACTGTGCTGAGGATAAAATGATGCTAGATGGTGGCTAGATAAATCAGCAAAATATCAAACTATGTGATCCTGGTTTTTTAAAAATTTGTGTGTCTGACCGTCTCATGGGGGAATTGTTAGATTCAGGATATCGTGTTAGCTAGACTTTTGGTCAGACCCAGTATCTTTGTTCTTCTGTTTTTAATAGCTCCAGCATAGTTGTTTGCACTTCTTGTTTGAAGAAGACTTGCAGAGTGTGAGCAGTCTCAGGCAAACAAAATGTGTCTGTTGCTCAAGAGCACAGTTGCATTGTTAAGTTAAATCATCTCAAACAGGGTGGGTGAATTTTTTTCCTTCCTAAAGGTAAAAGGGAGGCACTTTTGAAGAACACTGGCAGAAATACATAAAAGGAGTGGCATGAATTGCATTATGGAGATGATTTTTTGTCAGCTATGGAAGGCAACCAGACAGCTGCCTTAAAATAGCTGTCTAAATTTTAAATCATAAAACTTAAGAGAGATGATTCTTTTTTTTTGTAGTGACATTTGTCATCTACTCTCTTTTAATGGCAGGGAAAGATCCAGCACTTAGATCCAAGATCTAAGCTGTACCATGTTATAGATACAAGATGAAGAGTATGCCACTCAAATTATGGTTATCCTGTGTGTATCTGGGAAGTATTTCTGGTTAGTTTTTGCGTTATGTCAAGTATTGCTCTTGCCCCAAATGCCATGCAGTGAACGTCAGTGAGAGGCTGATGGTTGTTTATTACCCTCTGGGAAATTGCTCGGGCTAATTTATGTGTGGAGCTTTGCTAGGTGGGTAAGAATGCAGTCCCATCAGTCTCGGTGTGGAGGGGGAGAATTAAAAGACAGCCTCATCTGCCATGACAAAACTTCTCACTGACATCTGGACCATTAAAGTAAATGACAGTTTTTACTGCAGTGTCCATCTCTTGGAGGGACATTGACAATTTGCTGCTGAAAACCCAAGTCACAGCAGAGCACTTAGGTGACAACAGAGATCTTGGCATCAGCCAATATTGATAATATACAGCACAAACTCAACAGGAAAGGTGGAAAACGGCACAAGACATGCCTTGTTGGAGTAGATCAACAAATAATGCTTCCTTCTCTGCTGTCCTCCAGGGAGAGGACCTTTTTGCTCAGTGCGTGCTAAAGACAAGGAGGTACCAGCTTTGATTCTGTTTTTATTTATTCCTGACAAATGTGATTTATGAATTAGAATACTTGCTTCATTACTGAAAGGATCTATCTGCTCAGTGCCCTGACACAGTGATCTCCTTCTAAGATTTTCTGCCCATGCATTTCCTAGCCCCATTTGTACACTGTCTTGTCAGCTCAATAAATCATTACAGATAAGTAAATCCTTCTCTTAACCTTCTGGGTTGATAGCATTGCTAACGTTTTCTGAATGTATTAGCCCCAGCCTTTCTAAAAGTAAAGACATGTTGCTTTGTTGTGCAGCACAATAAATACAAAAGCACACTTGTTCCCCTTTTGGGTCAAATTGGTAGTTTTTAACCCTTTGCATTGCTTGTACACAAAGTCTTTTAAGTGCTCCACCAAAGCTTTGAAACTACTTTTGAAGTGTATGTGTGCATCATCATATTTGAGTTATTTTATCACTGAATACAGATATTGAACAGTGCATTAAGCTTCTTAGCAACTTCACAAACTGTAAAAAAAGAAAAAGGAGTCTGTATTTTTAAAGCCTTTGAACTCCTCTCTCTGCTAGCAGAGTAATTTGGTGTACAGTAACATGTCATTCAAATTGCTTTAGGTTTATCATAGTTCTTTTGCCAAAAAGCTACAGGTTTGCAATGTGATTCAATTAATTTGACTTAGAATAAGAAAATAAAGCCTGGAGGTTAATGGAGACTCATATGGAATGAAAATGGAAGTCAAACTGGACCGCAGAAAAATTGCAGCAGAGATGAAAACATTCTGTTTGGGAAAAAAAACCCCAAAGAAACATCACATTGTCTAAATAACCTTTTCAATATTTCTCAAAGAAAAAAAAATGTTTTGGGGTTTAAAAGGATTTTTTTCTTCCAAAATGCTCGAGTGCTCAAACAATGTTGTGATACAAGGATTCTATTTTCCTACCTCACTGAAAATAGGCACAACTTTCCTCCTCTGTTCAGAGAAAAGATAACTTGTTTTAATTTCATTTCTATGACCATTTAGCAAATATGCAAGACAAATCTCTCTTGCCCACCTTTCACAGTGATGTCTCAGCCCCTCCCTTCAAAGTTTCATGTCTCCTTTGATGTCTGTGAGTAGCCAGCTAACCAAGCTGTGACATGAGTCTGTGACATGAATTTATTCATGGAGACAGAAACAAGTCAGGAATACAGACATTCCCTTAAGCATTAGTGCTTTATCAGAAAGCCAGCCATGAGTTTATCCCTGACAGTAAGCTGAAGTAAGGTCTTAGGTATGTTGATTACCTCTTCCTTTTTGTTAGGGACTCTTTTGCAGCTTTCTGGGCTCAGATGGCCCACTCAGAGATGTACTGCTGCAGCATTTTCCTTTACAGCAGGAAGCCCTTCCTAGTGGAAATCTGGGGGGACAGGATGGCTTCGTAGCTAACCAGGGGCCAGATTCTGCTATGCTTTGAAGGTGTGAGGACTTAGACTGAGGTGATTTAATTAATTTCCCTGGCTTGCTCCAGTAACAAGATACCACACATTGTGAGCACAGGTCACCCATAACGAGAGCAGTTGCTATAATTAGCTGTCATCATTCTGAAATATAAGCACTAAAAAAAGCTCTCCAGGCAGGATTTTTTTTCTCTTTCCTCCTTTTTTGGCCTCACCCTTCAGATGAATAGGTCTTCCCTGAAATACATCAAAAGACTGTCAAGCTTTTTTTTGTCAAGGTAATGCAGCAGGTCTCTGATAGTACTGGACTTTCCTAGCAGTGAATCTTTCAACCCAGTGCATTTTTTAAGGCTGTGACACATCACCTTATC
The DNA here is from genome assembly GCF_000691975.1 of Corvus brachyrhynchos. Taxonomy (NCBI): domain Eukaryota; kingdom Metazoa; phylum Chordata; class Aves; order Passeriformes; family Corvidae; genus Corvus; species Corvus brachyrhynchos. The sequence goes on along the minus strand of NW_008238330.1, from coordinate 6,265,263 downwards.
TTTTCTCTTTCAAGGTATCCCATCCATATCTAATGTTTCCCGGTACTTCATTTGTGTCCAATTTCCTCTGCATGTCTTGGTCTAAGTAGTTGTCATGTAGCTGCCGTTCACAGGACTTTTATTCTGTTTCCTGGATTTTCTAGTGTTGGGTGTGCCAATGCTTACTTCTGGGAGCGAAATTTACCCAGTGGTGTCCACAGAGGTTATGGAAATGATGTTTGATGTACCCCATCTCTATTAATCTAATTGACTGATGATGAGTGATGAATGTAAAATATGCGATGCTCGCATCTTAGAGATAATGGAGGATGAGTGTCTTGGTTTTGAAAGACAGGTGTCTGCTAAGGAAGGCAGAAGCCTCCCTTGAAGTGGCAGATATAACCCCTTTCCCTCTGAGTTATTATAATTTTGAAATCAAGGGCCTTTAGGCAAAGATGTGGGAAATAGGAATAACAGTTCTTTACTATATATATATAT